>NC_065446.1:231276025-231876025 GCF_917563875.1 Diabrotica virgifera virgifera | reverse complement strand
CTACGAAGACGTCCCATTTTTTTGTCTGACATAACTTCCAATTGATTTGTTACCCTTTCATTAAACTCTCATGCAAAAATCAGACTGCTATTTACCACCAATATAAATCCTGTAATTTGACATGTTCTCCGTATCAGAATTATTAAAATGTCCAACATATTTGTCGGACAAACATTTTTTCATATATTATATAAAGTTTGCTATTGAATAAACTTAAAAACAACTTGCTAGTTTTCACAAAACTTGGCAGGATGACACGTTCCACAATTCAAACTTCCCCTGTTCCAGTGTTCCCATATGTCAAAGTTTGTCCGACTAGACACCGTTAAGCTATTAACAAATTTTCAGCTTGCTATTAATCGACTGTTTTTTGGTACGCTGGATCCAGGCCTATGGACTCTAGGAATTAGATCAACGAAACAAATCAAAAATTAAAGCCATGGAAGTGAAATGTTTGGGACGGCTCACTAGGCTATACGAGACGTGGACTCTGACCAAATACACTCACCGGCAGAGAAAACGGGCACCCCAAAAAATGGGTCATTTTTAATGTCTTGTATTTCCTAAACCTGATGTCCGATTTAAGTAATTTTTTAATATGTTATAGCCTTATTCTTTATCAATATCGCTGTAATAATATTGTTGCTAGACAGGTACATTGTCATTGTATACAGGGTGTACGAATCAAACTGTGTTTTTTTCTCAAACTTTGGAACACCCTGTGGAATGTTCTAGCTTTTATAAAATACTAAAATTAAAATCCAACTATAGCCACAGATTTTCTTAACATTCTGTTTTTAGATTCATTCGCTTATGTTGGATAATAAAAAAGTTAGGCACTTTAACAACTACCCCTGTTTTTCGTCAATACAGGGTGTTTTTCAATAAGTACGGCAAGCTTTAAGGGGTAATTCTGCATGATCAAATAATGACAGTTTGCTTTATAAACTTATGCCCGCAAATACTTCGTTTCTGAGATAGGGGGTGTTGAAATTGTTCTTACAAACTGACGATTTATTTATTGCTCTAACACGGTTTGTGATATGCAAATGAAATTTGGTAGATTTTAAGAGCTAGTTATTGCGCATTTTTTGGCATACAATTGAGAATTTTATATTTACCATTGGCGTGCATACGGGATATATCTAAAATATTTATACCCGTATGCACGCCAATGGTGAATATAAAATTCTTAATTGTATGCCAAAAAATGCGCAATAACTACCTCTTAAAATCTACCAAATTTCATTTGCATATCACAAACCGTTTTAGAGAAATAAATAAATCGTCAATTTGTAAGAACAATTTCAACACCCCCTATCTCGGAAACGAAGCATTTGCGAGCATACGTTTATAAAGCAAACTGTCATTATTTTATCATGCAGAATTACCCCTTAAAGTTTGCCGTACTTATTTAAAAACACCCTGTATTAACGAAAAACAGGGGTAGTTGTTAAAGTGCTTAACTTTTTTATTATCCAACATAAGCGAATGAATCAAAAAGCAGAATGTTAAGAAAACCTGAGGCTATAGTTTGGTTATAATTTCAGTATTTTATAAAAGCTAGAACATTCCACAGGGTGTTCCAAAGTTTGAGAAAAAAACAGTTTGATTCGTACACGCTGTATACAATGACAATGTACCTGTCTAGCAACAATATTATTACAGCGATATTGATAAAGAATAAGGCTATAACATATTAAAAAAATTACTTAAATCGGACATCAGGTTTAGGAAATACAAGACATTAAAAATGACCCATTTTTTGGTGTGCCCCTTTTCTCTGCCGGTGAGTGTAGTAGAGGATCCGATATAAGCTCGATTTACACCGGATCTGTTTAATGGATAAAAATTATTGGATATCTAATTTAGCATGTTAACAATAATTACAAAAAACAAGAGTTGCCCGATCTAATCTTGTTCTAACTATAATTAATTAATAATTAAAAAATGACATTTTTTTTAATTAAAAAAAAAAATTTCGACCCGGGCAGATATTATATCAGATTTTTTGGATCATTCTAAACAAAAAAGGTCTTTTGTAATTTTTCTCTAAAGTTGATCGTTTTCGAGTTATAAAAAATTTAAAACTGAAAAAATAACGATATAGAACGAACGAATGAACGAATAAGATGACAATTTTCAAGGTTCAAAAACACAAGTAAAAAATATCATTTTTGTATTCATCAAGTACATAAATTCAAGTTCAAACCTTTTACTATCAGGTCTCGATGAGAATTTTAGCCATGTTTTATTCTAAAACATATTTTTTTAATTGTTATTGAGGAAGGTTTCTTATGGGGAGATGGGCAGTAACAACTAAAAAACAATGTTTCAGAATGAAGTAAGTCCAAAAGACTTATCAAGAACTGATAGAATAAGATTCGAACTTCAACTTAGGTACTTCGTAATTTCAAAAATGATATTGATAAGAAAACTAAGATGTTTTGAGAGAAAACTCCTCAGAAGAGTCTTTGAACCTTATCACGACCCTAATAGCAACCAATAGCAAATTAAATCTCAGCGTCTAAGATGGGCTGGCCATGTCCACAGACTCCCTAATAACCGCCTTGCCAAGCTGATCTGGGAGGAAGTTCCACAGGAAGAAGGCTCTTAGGACGCCCACGAATGCAATGGAGAGACAATATATGGTCAGATTTAAGAACAATAGGGCTCCCACTGACCCAACTATCATGGACGTCCGTTCGATATGGAAGCAAGTTGTGCAGTCAGACAAGACCCACCTCGGGTTGTAGTGCTACCAGAAGGAGAAGACTAGGCTATATGGTGAGAAAGGAAGAAATTAAGAGAGAAATGGAAATTCACCTCGACATAATAGACATAATAGAAAACCAAAAGGCTAAACTGGTATGGACACTTGCAGAGAATGCCTGAAAATATATGGCTAAAGATAGAAGAAAACGAGGTAGACCAATGCAGTCCTAGAAAGAAGATGTCAAAGATGCAGTGACCACCCAAATATTTAAAAACTGAAGATTGCTGCGACAGAAAATACTGGAAATAAGGATGCGACAAACGGTGCCAACTGTGATTTAATTTCCATCAAAGTAAAAAAAATTCAAATGTTGAATGGGTTACATATATGTGAGTTCATTTTAAATTAAGTAAAAGGCAAAAAAAGACAGACGTACTCACAATAATTTAATTTACTTCGACGACCGGTTTCAATCTCTACAATATACAGATCATCTTCAGGTCAGCGTTACAAGTGATTAAATGCTACAATTAAAGAAAGCCAAAGTTAGAACAGTGTCTGGTTGTACTAAAAGATGCTAATAGAAAGCCAAAATTTTGAAAACTATGTAAATGTTGACATTTTTTAACAAAAAACAAATACATATGCATGCATACCCATGAGCAAACAATTACTCATAAGCCCACACACGCATGTAAATGCATGAGGTTTATGAATATTTGTTAAAATTTGATCTACTTACATGCCGTTGCAAGTAATGATTTGTAAGGTCATCAGTAACATGATTCCAAGTCCAGATTATGCTAGCAGGATAACTAGATAAAGGACTGGGTATGCGGACATGCTTCGTAGGTTAACCTTCAAGAACTATCCCGATATACTGTGTATTAACCTACGAAGCATATCCGCATACCCAGTCCTTTACCTAGTTAGTTATCCTGCTAGCATAATCTGGACTTGAAATCATGTTACTGATGACCTTACAAATCATTCCTGGCAACGGCATGTAAGTAGATCAAATTTTAACAAATATTCATAAACTTCATGCATTTACATGCGTGTGCGGGCTTATGAGTATGTACTTGTTTGCTCATGGGTATGCATGCAGGCGTATATATTTGTTTTTTGTTCAAAAATGTCAACATTTACATACTTTTCAAAATTTTCGCTTTCTATTAGCATCTTTTATTACAACCAGACACTGTTCTAACTCTGTAGCATTTAATCACTTGTAACGCTGACCTGAAGATGATCTGTATATTGTAGAGATCGAAACCGGTCGTCGAAGTGATAATTAAAAATTATTGTGAGTACGTCTATCTTTTTTTACTTTTTACTTCATTTAAAAAAAAATTACTCATTTTATTAAACATACTTTATCAGATCTGGACAGGATATACATGTCACTCTGTACGTGTGAACAAGAGCCAATATAGTTTCCGATTACCAAGTGTCTCTTGATCTCTCCTGGTGCGTTGTTAATTAATTCAGAACGTGTACCCAGGTTTATAAATGTTTGGGCGGTTTTTAAAGTTGGAAAAATTAATACTCAGATTTAGTTCGTTATTTCCTGCTCTTATGTGAGAAATGGCTGGCATTTGCTTTTGTTAATTTTCAACCAGATTGTTTCAATAGGGTGAATCGCTGACTATAGATATTTTCGTTTATTTCTAACTGGTGTGCCGTGAAGTCCCTGTAGGTGTTCCGCGAAATTTTATTATGCTCACTATCATTATAGAGATTATTTACCCAAGTGTGCCGTGGCTGAACCAGTTTTTAAGTTAGCGTGCCTCAAGCTAGAAAAGGTTGGGAACCGCTGCTATAGTGAATAATTATTAGACAGTTCAAATGTTGATTCACCATAATAATCAACAGGTTTTTTCGTTTTTTTCTTTTTAATGCGCCGCTCTTTAGGCTTTTGTCCTCGTTGATAGATCCTGCTATCCATTAATCTTTGTCATTAGAAATATGTGACTAAAATCTACAACTTCGACGTTTTGCTAGAAAGGACCGATACTTCATTGCCTTGTCTTTGGTTTGTCAGAGGGTGCTGAAGAGAAATCAAGCTCCAGGCAAGTCAAAAACATAAAGAAAATTTTACTGTTAAAAAAATTGATCGTACCTATTTATTTACCTAAATTGAAAAAATATCAAGCCTTTGGAGAATTCTCGCTCCGATAGAAAGCTTTGTGAAGAAATTTATCTCAAATTGACATAAATGCAATCAACATTTGCAATGTTATTGTGCTGTGCATGTGGACATTCTGTATATTTCTGTGCACTATGCATAATATTAAATTTCTGTTAAAATGAATAATTTCCGAGCAAACGAGTAACGAAGAAGTCGAGTTTTATATTACCGTTTTATGTCTTCCTCTCACAGCAACTTTAACATAACAAACACACCTTTTTGGTCTACCCCATAAACTATTTCCTGTTTGACAAGATTTCAGCTTTTTTACGAACTTTGCATCCGAAATGACGCTAGCAAGTTTTATTGCCTAACGATAGGGTCTTGCATACATTGAACTGGAAGAATAAACTAAAAACGTTAGTTATTCTCATTTTACAGACCATTAACAACCATCACAGACCATTTTATGCATGTCCTATTTTATACAGTGGCAAAACAGACCGAATTATAATATTTTAATACAAGATCGAAAAATCGATATTTTTATACTACATAGTATGAAAATTATTAATGCCTCGCTGTTATAAGAATACTAATCTGACAGAATCCAAAAAGCTAAACAGTAAGCTAAATCAGAGTGGCATAAACAACAATGTAAAGAAATTCAGAACTACGAGCGTATCTATGACGCATTGAATATTCACAAAAAAACTGAAAGAAGTTGCAGGACTGAATAAACAATGTAATCCTCCACTAATCGAAGATAAAAACGGAAAAATTATAATCGATATCGAAGGTCAACTAATACGATGCACAGAATATATAAAGGAATTATTGGATGATGAAAGAAGCGAACTAGAAACGCTAAATGACATAAGCGGTACTTCAATAACTAAGGCAGAAGTGCAATACGCTATAAAGAACGCAAAAGGCAAGGCGATCGGACCAGATGGGATTTACGTAGAAACACTAAAGCTTTTAGGTACCGAGGGCATTAAGATACTTACGAAATTATTCAACTTAATCTACGAAAGCGGAAAAATTCCTAAAGATTGGCTTAAATCCTCATTTGTTGTACTACCAAAAAAACGTAGAGCCACAAAATGCAGCGACTATCGCACCATCAGCCTAGAGTCATGTATTGAAAACTTTTCTCAGAATAATTCATCAAAGAACATTTAGAAAAATTGAGGAAAGAATCTCAAGTACTCGATTCAGTTTTCGCTGTGGCCTTGGAACGCGCGATGCACTATTCGCAACCCAAGTTTTAATTCAAAGATGCAGAGATGTAAATCATGACGTTTTCATGTGCGCGTTTGATTTTGAAAAGGCCTTTGATAAAGTTCGCCATGAAAAAATGGTACATATTCTCAAAACTACCGGTCTGGACGGTAGGGACATTAGAATAATCGCAAATTTCTATTGGGGCCAGGCTGCATGTGTTAGGGTTGGGAATCAGTGCTCTGAAAAAGTAAAAATCAAGCGTGGAGTTCGACAAGGCTGTATATTGTCACCAATGTTGTTTAATCTTTACGCTGAAACAATCTTAAATGAAGTGTTGGAAAACGCAAAAGAGGGAATACTCATTAATGGTATGCTTATGAACAATATCAGATAAGCAGATGACACCTTGTTACTGACAGGATCAATTGAACATCTTCAAGCATTATTGAACCGAATGGTGGCATTCTGCGCGATATATGGACTCAAACTCAACGCACGAAAAACAAAGTTTATGGTAATTAGTAAACAGGCAGCCGTAAATAATAATAACTATAACGTAACAATCGGTAATGACTCAATTGAACGAGTAAGTAATCTTGTATATCTGGGTACTCATATTAATGAAAGCTGGAACCCTAGTACAGAAATAAAAAGTAGAATTGCCAAAGCAAGAACAAGTTTTATGAAATTTAAGAAAATCCTGTGCAGTCATGATCTAAATTTGGAGCTTCGCATAAGAATGGTTCGATGTTATATATTCCCAGTACTACTTTACGGGGTTGAAGCATGGATCCTGACAGAATCGATTTTAAAAAACCTAGAAGTATTTGAGATGTCGGTCTACCGCCGTATTCTGAAGATCAGTTGGGTAGAAAGAGTTACAAACGAAAGGGTTTTGCAACGTTTGAATAAAAGTTGCGAAGTAGTGAACGCGGTTAAAAGGTGCAAATTGGAATACTTTGGTCATATAATGCGTCACCCAGAAAAATATGACATACTTCACCTTGTCATGCAAGGTAAAATAATGGGAAAAAGAAGTGTGGGCCGCCGTACAACTTCTTGGCTTAAAAACCTACGCCAATGGTTTGGGAAAACTAGCACTGAACTATGTATTTCGTGCGGCTGTAAATAAGACAATGATTGTTAATATGTTGGACAACATGAGAGCCAACGATCGACAAGCGGTTTCGGCACCTTAAGAAGAAGAATTATAATATGAGCCAGTGAGGAAGAATTTCAAAATTATTTGAAGTGAGTCTTGCAATAAAAATGGCACAACACAAACGTATAACTTTAAAGCTCCTCAAAATATCCCAGATACAATTATTTGGTTATCAAGTTTTACCCGATTTTATTCCTCATCCTTGATAGTAGAGGGCCAGCAGATCGAAAGAGTAAAAAAGTACACTTACAAACACCTATAACAGAAAATAATGATTACACTGAAGAAATCAAAGTCAGAATCGAAAAAGCACATTCTAATTTTTTGAAAATGAAAAAGGTCCTATGTAGTAAAGATTTAACATTAGCTCTTAAAGTACGCCTAACAAAATGTTTCGTATACAGTGTACTATACTATGGAGTGCAATCATGGACGTTAAATCTAGAGACAATGAGACGACTTAACGCCTTTGAAATATGGATCTATAGAAGAATTATGAGGGTTTTCTGAGTAGATAGTTACAAACAATCAAGTACTGGCATCCTGCGACTCATAATGCAAGGAAAGATAGATGGCAGAAGAAGCATCGGAAGAAGACGAATTTCATGGCTGAAGAACGTGCGTGAATGGTTTGGATGCAGCTCAAAACAACTATTTAGAGCTACTGCCTCAAAAATTAAAATAGCTATGATGATTGCCAACCTCCGTAGCGGAGATGGCACCTGAAGAAGAAGAATTCCTCATCCTTAAATCGTCTAAAGGTACGTATCCATACGTTGGTGCTCCGTGATCCGTGTAGCAGAAGAATGTCGATATCGAAAAAAATACATAAAACACCAAGTGAGTGCTGCATAAGGCCTATTATTCAGTTAAACTATTATAAGAGTTATAAGACGCACAAGCGCGTATGCTCTCCATTAGTGCGAGAGAGAAGGATGATGAACCCAAAAGTCAATCTATTTCGATATTTTATTTTTAAAATCATCAGATAATATCGATGTTTTTGAAAAGGAAATTGAAAACTACTTGCAATATCCAAGACCTGGATCAGACACAAATATTTTATTATGATGGAAATCATTTAGTAGTGTTTTCCCCGTTTTATCTTGGTTGGCTAGGGTCGCTAGGGATATTTTGTGTGTCCAAGCGACGTCCGTACCAGTCGAGCGGCTATTTTCTGAAGCAGCGCTACTAACGAATAAAAGATGCTCTTTAAAAGATAAAATCTATCAAAGAAGTCATTTGTGTGAACATATGGATGAAGAGCTCTTTAAAGGATAATGTGAGATTACAATGTAATTTATCCTGTTTCTTGTATATTTTAATATAGATAATGATAGAGATTTAGTGATAAATGAATAGATAATCGTTTTTTTTTATTTATTTAAACCTTGTTATGTCGATATTTTATCGAGTATTGTATCGATATCGTATCGAAATCAATATCAATACGATATTTTTATAAGAAAGTATTGCCGATATCGATACACGATACGATATTTCATTAGCATAACCAATACAATACTCAATAAATAAAAAGTACCGATATTGTATTGTATCGAGAAGCTCTAGCAAACCGAAGAGCTAGATTTTCAACTAATCTTTATAGCAGTGTACTTAATCTAGGGTGACCAAATCATAAACTTGAAAAAACGGGACAAATCCAAGGAGCAGTGGCGCACCTAGAATTTTTCTCTGGGCGAAGAGGGTTGGTTGGGCGTCGAATTTTTTTTGTATTGTTTGTGAAAGACATGTTATATTTTCCTACGATTTTTGAAGTTATACTTCTTTACCGGCGATAGAGGGTGATTTTTTTATATGTTAAAACCTATCAGCCCGGCGCATGCGCATTATAACTGTGTTCTGATTGGATGTTCAAATGACATGTCAAAAATTATCCGATATGGCAGCTGTGGTTTGGAGGTAAAGGTAAAGGTAAACAAATGTATAATATATTAGTTTTATTGTTGTGAGGACAGAAACAAAAAAGTTTATAATATTGTAGTGACTTTTAAATAGTTTTTAAAAGCAACAGGTACGTAATAATTGTTAATGTATCATGGGTATAAACCTACCTATTTGATCTGCCAAAATACATAGTATGTAATACTTTTATTTATATAATTTGATTACCATCAAAATTTCTATCAATATGCACCTAATATATTGTTTTTTTACTCTATGTTTTGTTGTATTTTATCAATTCTAAATCATTTCAATTCAAAATTAAAATAATTTGATCAATTTTCAAAATATCACAAGTTTAATCCGTTTAGTTAGTCGATCTTCGTAAATAATGACACATAGTGTCCGTGGCTAAGCGGAGAAGGCGAATGAATTCCAAAACCAACCGCTCTTATCAGCGCTGGTTCGAGTCCCAATAGAAACTTTCTTTTTTGTTTTTTTTAATACATTATATGATTGTAAGTATATTTATTATATAATTGTATTTTCAGAAAATACGTATTTAGTTAAAAAATTTTTCGACAATTAATGTTCAGACATCATTTGTGGCTTGTTTAATGTGTTTGTGTGTGTTTTATTCTTTTAATATTTTAATTTTTGGCACTGTTCTAATAAAAATGTTTGAGAAGTAGTAAGTATAAATTAGTTTAATATTTAAACAAAATATAAATAAAAAGTATATTAATTTCGTTTAAATCATATAATAGAAGTATAACTTCTTACGTGCGTACAAAGTACACACACATTCTTTTTTTGTATATTTTTCATATGCCCTGGGGATTTAACCCCCAAAACCCCTCTGGGTGCGCCACTGCCAAGGAGGGTTTGGAGCGATACCAAAACAGGTAGGGGAAATTAAAACATGGTCTTTTAGCTAATTTGGGATCTATAAATCCTTTTCAATTTACTTTTGAATATGTAATTTACGTACGATCAGGACTGCCAAACAGAAAACTATAAAACTCCGCCAGAATGGCATGGATCAACAACCCGTCAGAACAAAACAGGGAAGAATACAAAATATCGAGAAACAATGCCAACTCAACAAATAAAAAGCAGAAAAATGACTGAGACAGAGAAAGACAGAGAAAACTATCAAATACAACAATAATTTTACAAAAAAGTCAGAGCAGCAAAAAATAAGCCCAGCATTAAAACAAGAGGACTAAAAAAAGCAAATAAAGAAAAACCTTGTTTGAGGACAGACAGATCAGCAAAATATGGGAAGAATATTACGAAAAAATGGTATTCACTGTGAAGGAAATACACTGCGATCAAGAAGTAAGGTCGTACAAGATAACGACGAAGGAAAAATTTTCACAAAAGATGAAATAACTGTGGAATAAAATACGGAGGAAGAGAATTACGTAAAGGAGTAAACTAGCTAATACAAAATATGAACAAAACAGACTACCAGCCGATTGGAACGCAGGTATTATAGTAGGTACCTACCTATATATAAAAAAGGAGATCTAGAGGAGTGCGAGAATTACAGAGCAATAACTTTATTAAACAACACATATTATAACATTCTAGAAAATTTACTAAACATAAGACTTAAATTATGCACTGAACGAATATTAGGAAAATACCAGAACAGGTTCAGACCGGAGGAGGTCGACGATTAATTCCATACATACAGTGGAGCAAATAATTCAAAAATCGAGAGAATACAACAGAGAAATGTACCTAATATTCATGGATTTCAAAAGCGCTTTTGATACAACCAATCGGACAAAAATGATGGAGCAGCTAGAGAATGTTGGAATCTCAGAAAAATTAAGACATATGCTAACAGTGAACCTAAAGAACACCAGAGCAAAGATCAGTTACAACGTAACAACTTCTAAGGAGACTAATGTACACAAAGGCGTGAAACAAGGTGACTCTATCTCTCCGACAGTATTTAAACTGATATTGACAATATCAAATATTGACATAATCTGTAATCATGAGGATGACAAACTTGCAAACAAAAACATTATTACAGATCAACTTCAAATAGTAACATATGCAGATGATTCAGTCATTACAGCGAAGACGAAGATAAACCTTGCAGTTGGAAAATTACATAAGGAAGCGAAGAGAATAATAGGACTAGAGATAAACCAGCTCACAGCAAACTACATGGCGATAGGGAAAGAGGACCCAACTCAGAAATATCTAATAACACAGAACCATAAATTTGAAACTGTATCTATCTTTAGCTACTTAGGAGTAAAAATAGGGAAAACCGGAAAATAAGAGAGAATAGAGGAAAGAATTCTGAAGGACAGAAAAACATCTACACGGTAGAAATCTGCTGAGAAGCAAGACTAAGTATAATATGAACCTATATAAGACCTTAATAAGACTTGGTGTAACATATGGGATGGAAACAACGACGATTAACAAGAAAGAGGAAGATAGCCTTCTGAAATTTGAAAGAAAAATAATGAGAACAATACTGGGCCACAATGTAACAAAAGAGGGAGAAATAAGAATGAAAGTAAATACAGAAATTGAAGAAAAATTAAAGAGAGAAAATATAGTCAGATACAAAAACTCAACCCAACGCAAATACGGGACATTTAGGCGTCCCGAGATACTTTTTCGGGACTCCGGGACAAATCGTTAAAAAACGGGACAATCCCGTTTTTACGGGACGTTTGGTCACCCTAACTTAATCGCTTCTCATTAGTATTTCTCTTATACGAGCCTTAGACCTGTTGTGGTTCGGCTGTATCCTACAACCTTTTTCTCGCTTGTACTCTTGTATAATATGTATATATTCTATAGTCTACTACTAGTACAAGTTAACCAAGTTAACTTTGTATTTTTTTAGTTTTCCTATAAATCTTCTTTTTTAGTTTTATGTAAAAAAATTGTTAGAAACAAGTTCGACAACTTTAAATCAATATTAATATTATTTAACTAGTTTTAGTTTATTAAAATTCATTTAATTTTTATTCATTCTTAATTAAAAGACATCCCACCTGTTGTATGCATAAAAAATCGTTATATTTATAACATACACAGTCTGTTAACTAAGCACAATTTATAGCTTTTAAATTCAATAAAAAAATTAAAATTCGTTAACAAGAATATTTAAAATATCGTAAGTTATCCTCATAAGATCCAAGAACCTTAGTAAAATTGTTATAAATTTTAATATGGAATTCTAGCAATCTGGAAGTAAACGAAGATGCTGAGAAACCGAAAAAACGTTATATAAATGGTACGATTTTTAGGGGTAGTATGCCATAGATCCTAAAGAATACAATATAAGTTCATTAGAAGGACATTCCCCTTTTTAATCCGCTTATTTACTTTTGTACGTATACGATAAGATGTGTTATCTGTTTGTGACCACCGCAGTATGTATACGGTCTCCAAGACTCCTGAAGCCCATCAATTTTATACATTTATAATTACTCTATGTTTACAAGTTAGAAAACATCTGGAAGAAAAAGCACAAAAGGGGGCTAGCATACAGTGCGTCCATACATGAAAGATCCAATAAAAGATACAGAACCAATCATTTTACGATAAGAAGTAGGAAAGGCTCTCAAGCAACCTAGAAACAACAACAAAAACCAGGGATAACCAGGCAGGCACTTCTATTGCCTCTACACAGGTGCTCCGATGAGGATAAGGTAAACCCGAAATACGTATAAGCACATAGTAGATGCCCAGTACCTCTACACAGGTGCTCCGAAGAGGGTAATGTAAACGCGAAATACGTATAAGCACATAGAAGATGCTCTGTTCTGTAATCAAGTGAATCATCTTTAGTTTCGTAATAAAAGGAAGTTCTTGAACACGATCAGCGGATCAAATGAAGACTGAAGATTGGTGGGAAAATCCCTTCATTAAGTCGTCCATCTCTCCATCTGGAACAGGATTGCAGCCAATAGAGACAGAGACAGCAAGCTAACAATATTGAGAGTATTAGTCCCTGACAATGGCTCAATGAATGAGGAGGAGGAGTATTCGTAACGATAGTTTGTATGTATTTATGATTACGTAGTTATTCCCTTGACAAAATTGTATCATCTGTCGCCGCCTCTGTCATTTCTTGTCCGTCTTATCGTATTTTCCTTATCCAATTTTAACGTAAGTTGCCCAGAATAATTGCTACCTCCCTAGATTTTGTTTATGACATGACTAAGCAAATATTTTCCTATAAAAAAAATGAACGTCAAGAAATACCTACTTTGATATTCTCTAATGAACTGCAAAGAAAATACACACATAGACTCGTATAAAGAAGAAAAGGCATAATGGAAACAAAATACTTATTTAACAAAAAAACAATGATAAACTTCAAAATTTCTACAAAATATATTATGTCACTACAGCTGATTCGACAGAATGTCTTTCTCAAGTAATATATTTTATTTTGTTTACACTTTCAAGTCTTTAAATGAATACGTTAAGGAGTGGGTAGCTGTTTGTCTCAAATTGGTCATTAGGAATTAAATCTGTATTTTTTAATTGATTAATTTCCATAGTAGTCCAGAAAGCCACTGCGCATCCGCTAGGAAAAATATTTTGATTCGGATTTTTCGCACAATCTTACTCAAAAAGGACTCCTTTTAACAAATTCTCATGTTGCCAGGACCAAAAAGTGGTCAAAAATTTTTTAAACGTTTTTTTTTGTTTTTTTCCTAATATTATTTTTTTGCATGGAAAAAAGTTTTTCCACCTACCTCTACCGAAAGTATACTTTTCCGGACCTGATTGTAGGGAGCAAAGTTGTACTTTTCCTCCCTAGGGAGGAAAATATTTTTCCTCCCTAGGGAGGAAAAGTAAAAGTGACGTCATGGTATTTCATTCATGAAATATAACTTATTGACGCCCTGTATAATATCTATTTTCTATTACGAAGTATCTATACATTTTAACGTTTATTTATAAAACATCCTGTATTTTGCAGAATGGTAAAAAACAGTAAATTGTTATTTTGATTTAACAATGTTTACATTAATAATTTGACTTATATTTGACAGTTGACAGTTATATTGTACCTACTTGTTGTTTTAGTTCTAATAAATTTTGTTGGTTAGTTACATAAATAAATTAAGTAAAAATGAAAAAATGACTTGTTATTTGAGGAAGGTGGAAAACCCATATGTATAACATGGGAGTAAAGTGCCTTTTCCTCCCTTGAATGATTACTGCCCTCCGCTACGCGTCGGGCAGTAAACTTCATTCTCGGGAGGAAAAGTAGCACTTTCCTCCCTTGTTATACAAATAGTTTTTTGGTTTGGTTTGGTTTTTTGGATCATTCCAAACAGAAAAGGTCTTTAGTGACTTTTCTGTAAAAATGATAGTTTTTGACATATAAGCGATTAAAAATTGAAAAATTGCGAAATCGGCCATTTTTAACCCTCAAAAACTATGTGAAAAACTGAAAATTTGAATGTTGCCAAGGTAGGTAGATATTCTTTAAACATCGATTGATGAAATCCCGAAGAGTTTTTTGCAATACAATATTCAAAACTCCTTTGTTTTTTAATTGCTAATCAAGCGTGCGCGACAGTATTTTCCACCGACAGTATGGTGCAAATGAAAGGAATAAATTCGTTATTTCGTAAACCGGCGACTTTAAGAGGATCGGAACGTATTTTCGGCTGCAATGCTATTCAAATGGGGATTCATTTTTTTCAAATCCTGAGAAAACTAATAAGTATTTTGGAAAAATTTAAACGCAGAATGAAAGATTACGTTATTAGCGAGGGCCGAAAGTCCCTGAGAACTTCTACAATGTTTATTTTAATAAGTTACAGGGGTGAAAAAACTAAGAGAAAATTTAGTGTGATTTTTAAATTCAAATATCTCATTCAAAATAAACTTTTTATTTATTCTAAGGGACTTTCGGCCCTCGGTAATAATTTAGTCTTTCATTCTGCGTTTAAATTTTTCAAAAATATTTATTGGTTTTTTCAGGATTTGAAAAAAATGAACACAATGCCGTGGTAATATTTTCCAAATCTGTCTTTGTCTTACAACGCACTCAACCGAATATAATATTGTCAGCATATATTGTCAGTCAGACACTGACAATTTTAAATATTTGACATTGCATCGGGAATATTTTGAGAAATTGATTAAATATTATTGATATATAGTGTATTTGATAAATAATTGATTTAAGACGTGAACTTAATAAAAAGTTATTTATTGTGTATTATTTGTGAAAGATCCAAGCAGAGAATACATCAGATATATCCTGTGATCCAAGTATTTTGTTGTTAGAGATGTTCAAAATTGTAAGCGTTCCAAAATAACAACATATTATTAAAAAATCACTTTAACACTTTTCCTCTTTTCTCGATTGATTATTAGTTTTTGTTGTACAAATAAATTATTACAATCACTGAAAACATAGTTAGTGAAAAAATTATCACATTTATTAACTGAATTAATAATTTGCAATTATAAAAATAACAGTTATCCAAGAACATTCAAAAGCCATCTCTTTAAATTAATTATGACATTTTCAAGTAGAATGACATTCTAGTAATGTTTACATATCCACACCAGTGTGAATTTTACTACACGTAATTTGCCGTGTAAAGACAGAAAAAGTAGGGATACACGTAAAATATTTGCGAATTATGTACCCATAGCCTTAAGGAAAAATCCCGAAACAGGTCGATTTTTATTTTTAAGTTATGATATTGTGGCATATATGGTATACTAGTGACGTCATCCATCTGGACGTGATGACGTAATCGATGATTTTTTTAATGAGAATAGGGGTCGTGTGCTAGCTCATTTGAAAGGTTCTTCAATTATCTATTCAGTAATATAAACATTTACGTAATTATTTATACGGGGTGTCCAAAAAATTTTTATTAAATTAAATTATTTGACAAAAAAAGAAGTAGAAGGACACCCTGTATAAATAATTATGTAAATGTTTACATTATTGAATAGAGAATTGAAGAACCTTTCAAATTAGCTACCACACGACCCCTATCCTCATTTAAAAAAATCATCGATTACGTCATCACGCCCAGACGGATGACGTCACTAGTATACCATATACGCCACAATATCATTACTTAAAAATAAAAATCGACCTGTTTCGGGATTTTTCCTTAAAAGTCGCCAGTTTACGAAATAACGAATTTATTCCTTTCATTTGCACCATACTGTCGATGTCGGTGGAAAATAGTGTCGCGCACGCTTGAATAGCAATTTCGAGTTTTAAGCGATTTAAACTCTGAAAAATGCGAAAATGAGCATTTTCGAAGCTTGAAAACTCATGTGTAAATTATTATTTTTGAGGTCGTCAAGTACGCAAATTGAAGTTTAAACATTAAATTTCAAGATTCTGATGAGTAATCAGGGCTTATTTTAATTTGGACCGTTATTTTTAATTGTTAATTATGCGCGTCCACTCGACCCTTAAGCCGTCGCGGCGGCGCGTCGCACTATATGTTGCGTATCGCACTATATGATTGGCTTATTTAATTAGCACATTGGTAATAATTAACTGAATAAATAAAGAAATTATTTAAAAAAAGTAATTATTTAAAATATTAAATGTTAATGTTTTGCAAAACAATATATTCTGAATTTAGTCGCGGTCCGCACAAAACTAGCCTACGGTTCGGATGCGGACAGCGGTCCGCCAATTGGTGACCCCTGATCTAGAAGATGAAGTGTTTTACGTAGAATGTGTTTTTCTATTACTGAAAGCCCTTTTGTGTTCTGCTATACGTTTGTCAAAGGTCCTGCCAGTTTGACCGATATAAGTTTTTGGACAGTCACCACGACATGTTAGTTTGTATATACCACGCTATAATTGCTTTTTCTGCTTAAGCAATCTGCCCCTCACTTGTATTGAGCCCCAAAAACCAAATTGTATTTCCTAATACGACGTTTCCTATTGTAATTTTATGATACCTTATTCTATGTAGTTACATACTACTATCAAAACTTGGAAGTATATAATCCTTATCATTTAAGTTTATGTGCATATTAAAAACGTTTAAATTGGCAATTTTTGCCGCTTTAAACTGAAATAGTATAATTTAGGTTATTGTGCAAAAACATTTTTGCCAAACTTTTGGTGTTTTTAATATGACCTATATAACAATTGCGATTTAGATAAAAGAATTTGCCTAGATAATATTAATTAATCATTGTCATGTTTACCATATCATGACCTGTTTTAACGAAATATACGATTTATGTTGTAAATATGGTGTATTTTTACGGATGTATTGTCATACTATTCGCTCGTTAGCTAACAAACCTTACTCACATTAGATATTTTCCTCCTCATCAGCATACCGTTAGTTATATCACAAGAATCTCATCAATTCTAACTGTAGGTAGATGCAAAACATTCATTCTAACCTTAAATTGAACGGCAAAACTCTCCGTGAACACAAATTCTTTCACCCCTGTAAATCTTTCCACCAAAACACACTAGATTCCAGCACTGACACTACAGTCTTTTGTTTGACAGTCATGACACCCTACTTTGATTCAGCATATGCACATTCCGGCGGAATTTGCCCACGTAGTAAGGTAAAACATGTTGCTCTCGTTGCGAGTCGAAGTAAACTGGGCACCTGGCGAAACGAACGCGCATGTGCGGCTTTGGTTATGTAACTATTGGGGACTTTACGGGTACGGTAAGATATCTCGGAGATGTGTCAGATACGTGCGTTCATTCTCCGACCCGACGGAGTTTTTGGTGGACGAGCAATCGGATTTGGGGAATGATGATAGGCTGGGAAAAGTTGGTGATATGGTGCTCATAATTCGGCTGTCCCAAATAGAAACACTGTAAGCGCCAATTCGAAAAATGTTCACCAGAGGAGAGAACGTAAAGGACTCACTTTTCAAATTTCTATTTTGTTTGAAATAAAAGTGAACACACATTAATTTAGTAAAAAATACTCCTGTTTTTCAGTAAATATTTTTATGTCTGAATTTTATTTCCTGACTAGGTTTTGAACACATACAGTGTTTTTATTTGGGAAACCTGAAATATAGTATAAAATTTCCCACTTTTTAAAGACATTAAGTACCACACATGATACTTTATTCAAGTTTCTTTAACAAATATATAACAAATTGCAACAATTTAATGGTCAGTGTCTGGGTCATGTAATTGCTGTCATCCAGGGTTATGGAAAAGCTTGTCCACTAGTGACTAGTGTCTCTGAGACTGACCAAGTACGCCAAAACGATCATCCGTTTTCAGGCATCAAAGAAATCAGTTTCTCGATTATTTCTGTATAGGTACATATTTATACAAATTATATTAAATTCTCTATATAAACAAATTATATTATGAAGTTTTTAATAAAAAATTTTAGTTTATTGTTATAACTTTGTATATAGTCCGTCCGCTATAACTTTTCCCATGCGGTACGATTCATTTTCAATCAAATTAAGTCAAAACATAAATTGAAACGAACGTCGATGTGTATATGCATTTTGTATACTATATACTACACACATCGGCGTACGTCTCACTTTCTGTTTTAACTTAATTTGATTGAAAATGAATCGTACCGCATGGGAAAAGTTATAGCCGACGGACTATACAGGGTGTAACAAAAATACAGGTCATAAATTAAAGTCATATTCTGGGACCAAAAATAGTTCGAATGAACCTAACTTACCTTAGTACAAATATGCACATAAAAAAAGTTACAGCCCTTTGAAGTCACAAAATGAAAATCGATTTTCTCGAATATATCGAAAACTGTTCAAGATTTTTTATTGAAAATAGGCAAGTGGCATTCTTATGGCAGGAGCATTTTAAAGAAAAATTATAGTGAAATTTGTGCACCCCCTAACAATTTTATGGGGTTTTGTTCCCTTAAACCCCCCCAAACTTTTGTGTACGTGCCAATTAATTTATTATTGTGGTACCATTAGTTAAATTCAATATTTTCAAAACTTTTTTGGCTCTTATTATTTTTCGATAAGGCAGTTTTTATCGAGATACGGCTTCTTTTTAATACGTTTACATACAAAATTTATGGGGGTTTTGTGCATTTAAACCCCTCAAATGTTTGTGTACGTTCCAATTAAACTATTACTGCGGTACCATTAGTTAAACACAGTGTTTTTAAAACTTTTTTGCCTCTTTGTATTTTTTCGATAAGGCACCTTTTATCGAGATGTGGCTTCTTTTTTAATATGGTTCAAAATATACCTAAAAATGTAAATCATAAATAAATTTTCATATTATTACCAAGTGTCCATAATCGTACTTAACCATATACAAATATGTGGTGGATTTGACAAATATTCAAAATATCTCGATAAAAACTGATTTTTAGAAAAAGTATTAAGAGGCAAAAAAGTTTTTAAAACATTGTGTTTAACTAATGGTACTATAATAATAATTAAATTGGAACGTATACAAAAGTTTGGGGGGTTTAAAGGAACAAAACCCCCATAAAATTTTTGAGGGGTTTTCAAATTTATTTTCAATAAAAAAGCTGTAATAATTTTCGATATCTTGGGAAAAGTCGATTTTCATTTTGTAACTTCAAAGGGCTTTAACTTTTTTTATGTACACATTTGTACTAAGGTAAGCTAGGTTCAATCGAACTATTTTTGGTACCAGAATATGTGAATAAATGTATGACCTGTATTTTTGTTACACCCTGTATATAATATTTATATAGGTTTAGTTTTACAGCTTGTAGTTTTTTTTATTAATTTGGGCTATTATAAAGTTATCTTACTCAAAATTCAGCCGACTTACAAGGGAAAAATCGACTAAATTCTGTAATTTTATAATGTTTTTGCAGCATCTGTGTTTTCTAATTATTGGTCAAGGTTTACCAAACATTATTTTTTAGATTTTTTTAAGAACAAAATTCATTTTGTAGAGACTATTTATATTTGTTAGTTTACAAATTATAATAATTTAAACAATTAATTGTTTATAATAAATTCTCGTCACTTCCGGCGCAAAAGAAAGTTATAAATTCGAATTCAGCAGACTAAAATATTATTCGATTTTTATTCATATTTGATCATTAATAGGTAACACCCAGTTTAATTTTAAAAATATATTTTAAATAATTAATACAATGAACTTAAATATTTTATACACGACAAATTTCTACTGCACTTCTCACAATAACCATCAATAACTAACAAACAACTAAAAATTGCCTTGGAAATATCAATGGTCTTGGCGAATGTAAAATGTAAATCATGCGATTTCCACGGTAAATCACTGTAAATCCCAAAAACCAAATAAAAACATTGTATACTGTATATCCCGTATTTACAGTGTTTATACTTGGGGATATGGATATAATGTATTTTAAATTGGTGAGGTGAAGATGAAATGTGATATAATGTGTTTCATAGCAATGTTAAATTGTGGTTCTACTAATTTTTTATTTTTTTTTCTTCCTTGGTAATTGGTAGATAACAACACCCTAAATCCAAAAATGCAATAAAAGTGATTTTGAAAAAAATGGATATACAGTGTTTCTACTTGGGGCAGCCGAATTATTTCTCGGTACTTCCCATATAGGTTTTGATAAATATAATGATAAGACTACAATGTAATTACGTGTATACAGGGTGATTCATTAAGAATGTCCAATCTTTGAGTTGTAGATTCTAGACCTCAAAATATTAAGATTTGACCCCAATTACTTAAATAAAATGTAGCTCCTTACTGAGTTACAGGGTATTTTATTTAAAAATTTAAAAACTATTTGTACCCGGGACTTTAAAACTATTTGACATATATTTCTCATACTAGGCAGAAAGTGTAAGTACTATACACCCTACTAAATTATGTTAAATAAACTTTTCTGGCTACTACCAGAGGCGTACGACAGGGGAAGTAAATGGTTGACCCTTCCCAAATTCTACGCCACTGGTAGAATTGCTATTTTAGTGCAATTTTTCGATTCTCCAATATTTTCTATGTAAATCACATATTCTTTATCCGTAACGATAACATAATTAGTTCTCGAGATATTTGAAGTTAAAAATGAAACGGCACAGTTATTTTGATTAGTGATGCCGCTTCATTTTTAACTAAAATATCTCGAAATCTTATGATTTTATTGTTACGAATAAACAATGTATTATTTACATAGAAAGTATTGGAGAATCTAAAAATTACGCTAAAATAGCAGATCCGTCAGTGGCGTAGAATTTGGGAAGAGTTAATCATTTACTTACCACTTTCGTACACCTCTGGTAGTAGCCAGAAAAGTGTATGTAACATAATTTAGTAGAGTGTACAGTAACCTACACTTTCTGCCAAGTATGATAAAGATATGCCAAATATGTTTAAAGTGCTGGGTACAAATAGTTTTTAAAGGTTTAAATGAAACACCTTGTAACTAAGTAAGGAAGCACATCGTATTTATGTGATTTATGTTAAACATTAATATTTTGAAGTATATAATCTACAACTCGGAGATTGGGCATGCTTAATGAATCATCCTGCATATAGTAAATGAGTGTTTGGTACACTAACACAGTTCTAATATGATACAATTGACTGTACGGTGTTTTTGGCCTTAAATTTCTTCTCATTATCATTTCATTAATCTATTTAAACATACTAGGTACCACTAAACCTCACATTTTAATTATGTTAACTGCTGTAATATTACACTATACCTGTAATTAAAAGAAAATGCACACAAGGGTTTAAAAATTTCAACTGTAAAAAATATCTATTGATTTCTTCCTTGCCATACAATACGAAGGGTTTATCCAGAAAATATGTCTTCTCTCGTCGTACCTAACTCAGAGTTCAGATAGAACACGTCCTGTCTGAAGTCGGAATCATTTAGGTAGGAGATCCACAGGGAGGAGTACTGTCACCTTTTCTATATACCATCTACACCGCGAATACACCAACCACCTCGCGACCTATGCTCATTGTATATGCCAATGACACAACAATAGCAGCAAGATGTCTGAATGGAAACCTAGCAAGAAAATGTTTGCAATATGTACTAAATCGTCTGGAAGAGTGGTGAATTAAATTGAAAATCGCAGTAAACCCAGAGAAGTCACAGGCAGTTAGTAGGATTCGTAAGTCCAGACAGATCGACAAGTGAGAATGTTCAACATACAGATAGAATAATGGTCCAACCAGGCAAAATACGTAGGAGACAAAAGAATGAGATAGCTTGCGTAAGAAGCACGCTAAAATCTCTTATTCACATAAATAGCATGTTAAGCCTCATAACGAAATTACGAATTGCAAATCATACCAGCCATACAACATGAATTAGCAACTTTTTGCATTGTGTTCGAGATGACGTCAGGAAAAAGGTCTACAAGAGAAAAATGGGTGGAATTACATCATTGCATTTACCGTGCATAAAGTCAGAATATCGAATTTGTTAAATTTAGCAACGCAGGGCAAACGATTAAAAAAGTGGTTGATACGTTCATTTATTTAAATAGCTTGTGGTAACGCCGACTGGTAAGTTTAAAACATTATTTATACACAAAAAGTGCATAAACATGTAAAAATCACTATATTAAGGGCCAGATTTTGTTACTCGGGGGTTTTTGGGGTCGCTGAACATCAATACGTCATCAGAAACCGACCCCCGGAGTACCTGGTGCCCAGGCTCACTGCGAAAGGCATGTCATCTTCTGGAGATTCGAGCGTTTTCGTTACTAAATTAATTAAAACAGATTACTCAGGGTTTTTTGGTGTTTCTGAACACGAATACGCCATCAGAACCGACCCCCGGAACACCTGGTGCCCATGGTCACTGCTAAGGCACGTCATCTTCTGGAGTTTCGAGGGTTTTTGGCACTAAATTGATGGAAACAGATTACTAGGGGGTTTGGGGTTTATGAACACGAATACGACACCAAAACCGACCCTCGTATTGTACCCAGTGTGACTGCTATACCTGGGTACTCTGTTTTAATCAAATTAGTATCGGAAAGCCTCGAAATTGGACATCAGGTAATCCGAGGGTCCTAGCACGGGCGCCCGTATAAAAATTTTCAGCGGGTGGGACCAGACGTGAAGATGTTGCACGTTATATTTTGTATACTTTGGATAACCATATATAATTTAAAGGACCCGAAAAGCCGGGGGGCCATGGTCCCCCCTGCCCATGGGCGCCCATGGGTCCTAGTGACCTCAAAAACCCCCCTAGTAACAAAATCTGGCCCTTATTAGTGATTTTGACATGTTTATGCACTTTTGGATGCCTTTTATGCACTGTATTTCCACCCCGTTTTCTATTGTAAACTTTTTTCTTGACGTCATATTGAACACATTGCAAAAAGTTGCAAGTCGATTGGAGCTGTATTTAAAAATTAATTTATTCCGGTGTTTTTAGTACTAAATGCTCTGGCCTAGGTGTGAAATGCGTATTTATGTTGTAACTATGTAAGTACGGTGCAGAAGTGAGTCTTGCGATGAATTCAAATGCGTTCAATTCCCTCTTTGACGTATCAGATCTATGACAATTATTTTAATACATTACGAGGAATAACAGTAAAAAGAAAGGTACAGAAAGTAACTGTACCTTTTCGCCAAGAAAATTTTTCAAATCACGTTCAAAACGAGAATTTCAACTGGATTAAACGGCACTGTGTACGTCGATGGCCAGTCAAGACCAGTTCTCCGGGTTCAGAACATCGAATTTGTTAAATTTAGCAACGCAGGGCAAACGATTAAAAAAGTGGTTGATACGTTCATTTATTTAAATGGCTTGTGGTAACAACGTAGAAGGATTAAAAACACCGACTGGTAAGTTTAAAACATTATTTTCTTGATTTATGAATTATATGTGACTTATACTAAGATTATATTGTGTATGAAAAAATTTTTCTTTAAAAATTAATGGAGATAAAACTGAGTAACACATCCTCGATAAAATGCTCATACGTACGGCCGCGCCCCGTTAAGATAGGCAAAATGCTCTTACTCCCAGAACTCATTTTTTTTCATTTTTTCTATGTGATTAAAATAAATATAATAGTCCACAGCACATCGTCCTTTTTGGAAGATGATTACAAAAGTCTTAAAAATGGTCTTAACTGCTTCGTTTGAGCGAGTCTAACACTTTCTGAAAAATTTCAGACTGCAGGTTAGACGCATTTCCGCGTTTGCGGAACATATTTACGATGTCGGACTAACGAAACACGGCTGTAAATTTGTCGGACAAGAGATCGACAATCTTTATTAATTACATATAAGTACTTTAAATTGAAAATTAAGAGTTTTCTAATAACAAATGACTATATTTGTTTCTTTCAAGTAGTTTATGAGTAATTTAAATATTTTCATTTCATGGCAACTTAGTAGATATTCTATACTAATTGGAAAATACACTTGTGTTTGTCGTAAATTGTAACAATTGTAACAAATTGCTTACTCCACATCAATTTGGATTCCTGAGTGACAAATGCACGAATGATGCTATGTTCTTCCTTTTCGATCATGTTTACTCCAGTCTAAACAACCATCACTCTACAGCAACAATTTTCTGTGATTTCTCTAAAGCATTCGATTGTGTAAACCATAACATCTTGACTGACAAATTACAGCACTATGGATTTAGGGGAAATGCTCTTAAATGGCTTAAATCATATCTTAATAAAAGAAGTCAGTTTGTAAGGGTTGACACGAAGACGTCTTCTTGCATGCCATTAGAATGTGGGGTACCTCAGGGTTCAGTTCTAGGCCCTATATTGTTTCTGATATACATAAATGACATCTCTAGTCTGAACATTAAAGGTAAAATATGTCTCTTTGCAGATGATACTAGTATTACTTGGAGTAACACGGATATTATGGATCTTCGCAATACCATAGCTACAGACCTAGTCACCATTAAATCGTGGTGCGATTCGAATCTCCTGTTATTTAACGTTTCTAAAACCAAAGTCCTACCTTACAACAGTATGATGCAACCTTTAGTACTTAATAACAACAGTCTAGAGGTAGTTGAATCGGTGAAGTTCTTAGGGCTTATTGTGGATAAGTCTCTAAAATGGAACTTGCACATTGATGCCTTACACAAAAAATTAAGTTCTGCTCTAGGACCGTTTATTATGCCCTTTTTGAGTCTAATCTTCGGTACGCGCTTCCATTCTGGGGTACGTGTTGTGCGACTCAATTTGAGCGTATTTTTAAACTACAAAAGAGAGCTCTTCGTTACTCCCTGAGACTCAATAGCAGAGATCATTGCCAAGAATTCTTTAAAAAATTTAAGATATTAACTCTTCCTTCTTTGTTTGTTTTTGAATCCGTTTGTTTAATCCGCAAGCATGCATCAGAAGGTCCAGAGAGACCCACTCATAACTATCCCCTTAGAAACGTGGATCATAATCTTTATCTGCCAACCCCACGGTCTGAGCTGGTTAAGTGCTCTATACTATACAATTCGAGAAAAATGTACAATCACCTGCCATCTAACATCAAATCTATTGCAGCATTTCCCGCTTTTCGCAAGGCCTTGAAAGCTTATTTGCTGGAGAAAGCTTTTTATACAGTGAATGACTTTTTTATAAACGATTTGAATTCAGCAAATTGACTTGTAGGATTATTACTTTCGAGTACTTGTGTACATATTTGCAGCGGCATAGAACTTTTGATTTACTTTCCCTTTCCCCTTTCCTCGTTTGCCTTCTTTTTGCTCTGACGTTGTATACATATTGTTTGCAAAATTTTTAATTTTTTAATGTGTACTTAATAACTGTAAAATTATATTAAGTAGTATAACTCACGCCATTTACTTGGTGTCTGTTTCTGTTTTTGTTTTGTTTGTAGTTTTTTACTATTTTTTGTTTTTTATTGTATTTTTTATTTTGTATAAGCTTTGTCCACAAATTGTTAAAATTTTTTGACAATAAATCATACCTTACTTACTTACTTACTTACAAAAATAAAAGACCGCTAAACGCCGTAAATAAAATTCTAATTTTATTTTAAAAGATTTTTCCATAATATTTGCTAAATTTGAAGTAAAACGCGCCACAGAAGAGTAACTTTGATACAGTTCGAATTTTGAAGCTCTTTTGTGGCGCGCTTAACTTCATATGTAGCAAATATTATGGAAAAATCTTTTAAAATAAAACTAGAATTTTATTTTCCATCAAAATGAAAATACATTTTTGCGCCACGTGATATTCATATCAGATCTTTTGAGCTGGAATATTGTATGCGCCACTCATTTTTACGGCGTTTAACTTTTTTTATTCTTGTATCAGGAGTTTTTCAAAGTTATTTATAAATTAAATATATGAAGTTGAATGTAATGTTTTTCGATTACACCTTAAGCTTTATAAATGGTCGCCTTTGTCCCATTATCTCCCAAATGATCTAATGTCGATCACATGTACACTAGATTATTTTTCACTAGATTTTTATTAGAAATAGATTGAAAAAATATTGGGATGGTCGGTAAATGAACTCGGATTTCCGATCAAATTTAGCGTCGTAATCACGACAACTACATGAACCACTTCGGCGATAATGGTTAATTGGATTATACTTTTGTAGCTTGATAACTTCTAAACGGCTTAACCGATTTTGATGACTAAACATGAGTTTGAAACGTATTGAGAAGTAGTATCTGATGCATCCAAGGTCAAGTATGATAACTGAAGGTATTACAGTAATTATTGAGCTTGAAAAACCGTGTTTTTCAACAGGAAATAGATTTGATCATTTTATGAAGCCTATAACTTAAAAATTCGAATTTTACTGGATATGAAGTATACACCGTTAGACGCGTCTAGAGTCCTTCTACAAACGCTCAGTTATTGACAGAATTCGTAGGTTGAAATTTTGAGTAATTATCGAAAAATCAAAATTTTCAAAGTTTAGTTTTTCAGTTCAGTATGGCTGATCCTGACCGCTTAGGCAGCATTTGAAAGCTTAACTCAACACTATTGATTTGGTGTATTTGCGGTTTTCCTGTCTCTCCTTGAACCGAAGATATATACCCCAGAAAATATGCCGTTTTGTACCTACCAAGTCCTAGAGCCGGCTTATGGGTGGTCGAAAGTCACTACACCGGTTTTAAATCAGCCCTGACCCCCTCTTGAAACACAGAAAAAAATTCTGATCGGTGTAACTTTTTCACACACATACATACAATTTGAATAAAATGTCTTAGCTCGGTAACTTTTGAATAATATAACCGATTTTCAAAATTAACCATGCGTTGAAAAGGTAATTTTAAATTTAAATTTTTAAAGTTTTGCTGGTGGGGAAGGGAGAAGGGTGGAGGAGGGTTTAAAATTGCGCTGGGTTTTATTTTTTGATCACATAGAACGTAAAAAATAAAAAATTGAAGTCTGGGAGTGCCGGCATTTTGTCTATTTTAACAGGGGGTACCCTTCAATAAGGAAGCGAGTAAGTACGATTTTATATCTTAATATTGGTACTACAGGATAATATTTAGCAGATAGGATCTTTTTGACAAGCTTTAGTTAAGACTTTGCATAAATTCATTACTTCTCCATCATAGGACCTCAGAAAGGGGCAACTTTATCCTACTGCCTGTTTTGTAGCAGTCTATTTTGCCAAAATATTTTTTTAAAATACCCCCCCCAAAGTCCAAATACCAAAATTAAATTGTGTTCCATCAAATTTTTGCATAAGACACATAATAATACAGTTTAAACAAAAAAACTGATCCTCTTCACTGAAAAAGAGCTACTTACTTTTATGCAAATTACGTATTATAAATTGAGAATGGACAGCAAAGTTATAATTGGTAAAACTTGCATCAGACCTGCTATGACTTACGGCATGGAATCAAGAGAAGACACCAATAAAACGAAAAGCATGCTAAGAACAGGGAAGACAAGAAGAGCTAGAATACGAAACAACATCATCAGGGAACAATGTGGCGTGCAAGATGTAGTCAGATGGGGCAGGCAAAGTCGAAGAGAATGGTTCAGTCATGTAAAAAGAATGGAGGAGCACAGAATACCAAGAATTGCGCTAGAAGGAAAACCAGCAGGCAAGCGTCAACCGGGGAGACCCTAGATAACTGGTAGTCTACCTCTCAAATACTTCAACGTCGGAATTAACAGATCGACAGATCTACAACAAGTATAAGAAGAAGAAGAAGACGTATTATAAATAATTAGTAAATAAGCAAAGCTATATTTTTATACAGGTTGTGAATCGTCAAACGGGCCAAATGAAACTCAATGTAAAATTCTGAATTGTTGAATTCCTGCTTCCCTAATTATTCTACATCAAAAGTCATGAGAGAATATTTGTAGAGGATTGAAATCTGTATTAAAATAAAAAATTTAAAATTGTTCATTTTCCAAATTATATTGTTGTAAAAGTTATCTATAATACGCCACACGATGTGTATAACGGGTTGCGTTCAGACAAAATGAAGTTAATATTATATTAATAATTATTTCAATTGTCAATATTTTTATTTTCTGATCTATCGTTTAAAAAGCAATAAAGATAATAGACCTGGATCCCGCGTACCACAAAAAAGCTGATTATTAACAAGCTGAAAATTTGTTAATAGTACTTAATTTATAAACGTAATTCCTGTCATTTGACATGTTCTACGTGTCGGATTTATTAAAATGCCCAGTTGGTGATAAATACCCGTCCGATTTTTGCATGAGAGTTTAATGAAAGCGTAATAAATCAATTGGAAGTTCTGTCCGATAAAATATATGGTACGTTTTCGTAGTCTGACGTTCCAAATTTTTAACCTGTTCCACAATTAAACCCACTTTCCATGTTACAGTGTTCCCATACATCAAAGTTTGTCCGACGAGACACCGTTAAGCTGTTAACAAGTTTTCAGCTTGCTATTAATCAACTTTTTTTGGTACGCGGGATCCAGACCTAAAATGAAATATACTCAGCTGAGGAAAATTTAGCAATGGTTTATTTGAAGTTATACTGCGAGCACTGACAGATCTTTATTTAGCGTACGATATTCTAATAGACCAATTCGAGGTTAGACAACAATTCAAAGTATTTTAAAAAAGTTTGAAAATACTGAGTCGGTGATTCCAAGTTTTTACTTAACGTTTATATTATTTAAAGAACGAATAAAAAATAATTTATGATAATTTCTAAACATAAAATCATAAAACATGTTCAACATATCCGCCATTTTGTACTAAGCAGTATCCCAATCGATTGTAAAATTCTCGTCTAACATTAGTCAGAATATTTGACGTTATTTTTGCACATCATCATCATCAATTAGCCCTGATTTGTCCATTGTTGAATATAGACATCTTCTAGATATTTGGGAAGAGTTGGAATATAGTTGGAAGATTTCCTTTTTGTCATTTTTGATTTTCTTGCTCAATGCTTTTATGCTTTTGTTTTCTTCCATAGTTTTTAATATTTTCTTGTTCTTGTATTTTTAAATGTTTCGTCTGACAGTTATAGAGATTTATTTATTTATGGTGTTATTTCTTTAGGGTCAATATTTCCTTGACTTTTTAGTACCGTACGATCTTTCATTTTCATATGCTTCATTTTCTTTTTGCTACTTTTCAAAGTAGAGATGATTACTTCAATAATAATTACCTATTTATGGATAAGTGAGTACCTGGCATTAAACAGCTTCTGGAATACCATAGATAATTACCTGCAACAAATAAAAAAATCGTTAATAATAATTAGATAAATATTTAAATGTGTATGTGTATTACAATGAATAGCCGATTTTGCTGTAGCAGATTTCAACGAAAAATTATTGTCCATTGAAATGAAACAACTAAACCCTACAAACGATTCAGAAATGCACACAAGAAAGGATTTGAAGAAAACAACAATACCATAATTTATTTAAAGAGTTTATCAGAAAAATTAAAAATGCACGCAAATAAATACAACGTACATTGAAGTAAACACTTCTGTTGTATTTTATGTTGGTATATGAATTTATTAAAAATTCTTTAACATGTATCCACAAGGTAGTAGAAAATTACAATACACAAAACGTTTACGGTCAAAACTGACCATCAACAGTGTGAACGTCCAGTGTACAGGTATTTGAAACTAGTCACTTCATTAGGTGTAAAAACCTCTAAATTACATTATTGATAGATTTAACATTGTAAAGTAGTCGACATTAAGTCGATGTATTAAGATTATTTCAATACCATGTGGATGTATTTCATCTTTGCTCATTGAGATTTCATCATAGTGCTCAGGTAGAGATTAGCGACCAACTCAGGGTCGTTTACCTCAGACTACAGAGTTTATCCTTTTTAAACTTTCCAATAAATACAATACCACTGCAGCATTTAAAATAACCAATACTTATCTACACATTTCTTGAGATCTATCCCTTCCAAAATCAAATCCAACAACACACAGGAGGAATCAAAGAAATCTGGGTAATAGTCAACTAGGTAGAATATGGTATGAATTTATTAATATTTTACGCACCAACAATCTTAAAAACGTAGGCATATTGGTATTACATTTAATATTAATAAATTAAGAAGCAGTCTAGATTAATATGTATTTATTTTCAAAAAAAAAATTATGATTGAATATTTTCACGGCCAACCTAATAAAATTTCACGTATTTTTTGTTGCAATTAATGTTTGACTTAAATAAGCATGAATAACTCAAAAATTAAAGCAATAAGGTATAGGGAATGCAAGAGATAAAAAAGTACCATAAAATATTATTTCATTCCAATGATAAAATATAGGGTGTTCCATTTAAGACAACTCTGAAAAGACTCATTCCGAGTTTCGACCAACCCTGTATACTAAAAGTAAACATTTTGCTATATTAATAATTTTTAACAATAATAGTAGACTATATTAAAAATCATTTGAACCTAAATAGTGTTTTTGATGTCAAATGAGTACAATTATACAGTGTGAAGTTTGCTAAGAAATTAATAAAAAAAATCTTATTAACTTTTAAACTATCTTGTATAATATTACAAAATCTCTATTGAATATTACATTACAAATATTACCTTACATTGAAAACTACTACATATTTTAAGAAAGGAGACATCGAGGAGAATCCAAAAATGTAAAAATATACCATCTGTCCCATTAAGAAAAACGAAGTTATAAGCTACTCTCGGTACAACTAGAAAATAGATAAAAATATTTTCATTAAATAGATCACTCTTCAAAAGCCCTTAATTCAAATTTTCATGATTCAGTTACCTTTAGTTTTTAGAGATATTTGTAATTGGCCCTTTATCTGCCCCACCCTATATATTTTTCAGGAAGGCTTGTGATTAAAATATGTTTATTAAAATTGATTTATTATTTATACCATTTATTAAGGCCAGCAGTACATAATTCGCAAATATTTTACGGCTATCCCTGCTTTTTCTGTCTTTACACGACAAATTACGTGTAGTAAAATTCACACTGGTATGGATAAACATTACTAGAATGTCATTCTACTTGACGATGTCATAATTAACTTAAAGAGATGGCTTTTCAATGTTCTTGGATAACTGTTATTTGTATATGTAATTACAAATTATTAATTCAGTTAATATATGTGATATTTTTTTCACTAACTATGTATTCAGTGATTGTAATAATTTATATGTACAACAAAAACTAATACTTTATCGAGAAAAGAAGAAAAGTGTTCACGTCTTAAATCAATTATTTATCAAATACACTATATATCAATATTATTTAATCAACAACTCAAAATATTCCCGATAGTCCGTTCTTTAACGGTAAAATATTGCAAAACCTCTAAATTTTAAAGAACCGCTTGGATTGACATGAAATTTGCATAAACATAGCTAACAAGTCAAAGAAAAAAAGTGATATGGTGCCGATAAGTGCTTTTGCCCTGGGGGTGGTTTTCACCCCCTCTTAAGGGTGAAAAATATTCGTCCAAAGAAAGTCAGGAAATGGATAAACTGGCTAATTTTAAGTAACTTCTGTTCTATAGAGTTTTTTCACTAAGTCAATAATTTTCGAGTTATTTGGCAGTAAATATGTTCATTTTTTCAACAAAATAACCACGCTTTTAGATGTTTTTTCGCATATAACTCAAATAGTAAGTATTTTGTCGAAAAAACATTCTTAGCAAAAATATAGCCTGTAAAAAATTTAAAAAAAAATGGTTTATATATCACGTCTCTACACCTAGTAGAAGCAGAGTTATAGCTAATGAAAAATAGGTTCATATTCGTCAAATTCCAAATGGAATACTTTAACGTGAAATAACCAAAAATGAAGCAAATTTCGGGGAAAACTCATTACAACTTATTTAAAGTGTTTAAAAACAGCTTCATTTTTGTTGTATGAAAAAAATTTCTAGCATCAAAATTAAACAAGTTACGCTCAAAATAAAGTTAGTCCCTTTTGGTTTTGGTAAAAAATTCGAGACAATCACCCCCTAATTAGTATCTTAAATGAACTTAATCGTTACGACTTCACAAGTTTCTTGACTCGTGTATATATTATTTATATGATCTGTAAGTTTCATCGGTTCAAAGTCCTTATTATTGAAAGGGCTGTAGTTAAAAAGGGTTGAACGAGTCACTGATCACGAATGTATGCAAATTTAGAAACACCAAATCTTAATCAATTTTTGTCTAACACAAACCAAAAAAATACATGATATTCAGAAAACCAAATCTGACTTTTTTGTTTTTTGAGATTTTTGGTATCTCTAACAATTTTTAAGTTATTTTGAAAAAAAGCATATTTTTCAAAATTTTAATTTTTAAAAATTTTAATTTGAAACCAAATTTTTAAAAAAATAAGCACTTTGAACCGATGAAACTTACAGATCGTATAAACACAACATAAGTAAAATAATTTGTGGAGCGGTAACGATTAATTTCATTTAAGTTGCTAATTAGGGGGTGGTCTTTCCGATTTTTTTTGCAAAAACAAAAGGCACCAACTTTATTTTGAGCGTAACTTGTTTAAATTTAATGCTAGAAACTTTTTGTAAAAACAGAAATAAAGCTTTTTTTAAACACTTTAAAAAAGTTATAATGGGTTTCCCCAAAAAGCGCTTAATTTTTTGGATATTTCACGTCGAAATATTCTATTTGAAATTTGGTGAATATGAATCTATTTTTCATTGGCTATAACTCTGGTTCTACGAGATCCAGGGACCTAACGCGTACACCATTTTTTTTTACTTTTTTTTAGGCTATATTTTTACTAAAAACGTTTTTTTCGACAAAATACTTACTTTTTGAGTTATTTACGAAAAACCGTCTAAAAATGTGGTTATTTTGTTGAAAAATGACCATATTCACTCGCAAATAACTCGAAAAGTGTTGACTTGGCGAAAAAGCTCTATAGAACAAAAGTTACTTAAAATTAGTCAGTTTATCCATTTCCCGATTTATTTTGGACATATATTTTTTCACCCTCAAGAGGGGGTGAAAGTCACCCCCAGGGCAAAAGCACACATCGGCACAATATCACTTTTTTTCTTTGACATTTAAGCTATACGTATGCCAAATTCCATGTCAATCCAAGCGGTTCTTTAAAATTTAGAGCAAAAACCGTGAAAGAATGGACTACGATGCCATGTCAAATATTTAAAATTGTCACTGATTGTCAATGTCTGACTGACAATAATGCTGACAATATTTCTATTCGACTGAGTGCGTTGTAAGACAAAGATAGATTTGGAAAATATTACCACGGACATTGTGTTCATTTTTTTTTCGAATCCTGAAAAAACCAATAAATATTTTTGAAAAATTTAAACTCAGAATGAAAGACTAAATTATTAACGGGGGCCGAAAGTCCCTTAGAATAAATAAAAAGTGTATTTTGAATAAGATATTTAAAATTAAAAATCACACTAAATTTTCTCTTAGTTTTTCACCCCTGTAACTTAAAATAAACATTATAGAAGTTCTCAGGGACTTTCGGCCCTCGCTAAAATAACACAATCATTCATTCTGCGTTTAAATTTTTCAAAAATACTTATTAGTTTTCTCAGGATTCGAAAAAAATGAATGCCCATTTGAATAGCATTGCAGCCGAAAATACGTACCCATCCCCTTACAATGGTATTTTTTAAAGGTATCAGGAACAACAAGAATCATTTAACTAATTACTCGTATATTTTGTAATTAAAAATGATGGTGTTTTAAAAAATATTAAAATTGTAAGTCAACTATTGTATTAAAATTGTACAACTTAAGGGGAACGGCGCAAAATATCGCCTGTCAAAATTTTCAATGTGTTTTAAATGTATTCGTTTTTTTGAATCCGGAGAAAACTAATAAATATTTTTGAGAAATTTAAACGCAGAATGAAAGATTACATTATTACTGAGGGCCGAAAGTCCCTGAAAACTTCTATAATGTTTATTTTAATAAGTTACAGGGGTGAAAACAAAAAAGAAAATTTAGTGTGATTTTTAATTGCAAATATTTCATTCAAAAGAAACTTTCAATTTATTCTAAGGGAGTTTTGGCCCTCGGTAATAACGTAATCTTTCATTCTGCGTTTAAATTTGTCAAAAATACTTATTAGTTTTCTCAGGAATCGAAAAAAATGAATAATACATTTAAAACGCATTGAAAATTGTGACAGGCAACATTTTGCGCCTTTCCCCTTAAACTAAACATCAAAAATGTTGTGTGGGAATAATCGACAATAATTATTGTAACTAAAATTACAATAATTATATAAATGAATACCAGCAGTGTACCTGCTATAAAACTTCCCATAGTTATCCAACGTGTCGCTCCTGCCATCTATTGTTGAATAACCACACTATCGCATATGAACGTCGGTGACATAATGTAGAACACTTTTTACGCTCGTATAAAAAGTATAAAAGGAGTCAATAGCGAGAAAACCTTGAACTAGAAAGAGTTAATTAGTCGGACGTGTCTACTTTACAATGTAGCCGGGTATTTAAAAATGTTAAAAATAATTTTTGAAGTTGATTAGAATATTTGATGGAAATTCATTTTACCTTTATTCATAGATAAACAAATATAACGTAATGTATTAAAAATCATGTTTAATGTTTCTTCTTCCTCTTTATAAGTAATTCTGCTTGTTCATTGGCAGATTGATACCTTTATGTAAGGTTGTCACTCCATTTTTTGCGCGAGCGGTCGATACTTCTTCTACCGATTGGTGATTTATCTCTTGCTATTTTAACCACACGTGTCTCCCTCATTCTGATTATATGGTTATTCCATTATTTTTTTCTATTTGATGCCCATTCATTTAGGGAGCGTTCAAGTATTACGTAACGCAATTTTTGAAGATTTTTGACCCCCCTCCCCCCCCATGTAACGCACCGTAACGTTTTTATGTACCCCCCCTCCCCCTACCTAAACGTTACGTAACACCCAAGTCACCATTTGAACCTAAATGGAAAACTAGGTTGCGAAAAGTACCGGAATTATTATTTTAATCGCATTTGAGGTAATAATAAAAACTTACAATCATCATCCAGCCTCAAAAGTCTACTGCTGAACATAGGCCTCCTCCCCTCATTTCCAACCACGTCTATCCTGCGCAGCTCTCATCCAGTTTTTATTTAACTTTCTTACGTCGTCTGTCCATCTTGTAGGCGGTCAACCGGCGCTTCTCTTGTCTTCTCTTGGCCTCCATTCCAATAACCTTTTTGTCCATCGCCCATGTGTCATTCTCGCTATGTGTCCTGCCCATCTCCACTTCAAGTTAGCTATCCTTTTGATGGCGTCAGTCACCTTTGTTCTTCTCCTGATTTCTTCGTTTCTGATTTTGTCTCGCAGAGTTATTCCTAACATTGACCGCTCCATTCTTCTCTGCGTTACTCTTAGTTTGGTAGCCGAGGCTTTAGGTAAGGTAAGTGTTTCTGATCCGTACATCAAGACTGGGAGGACGCACTGATCAATACCTTTCTCTTTAGGCATATGAGCAACTCACTCTTAAAAGTTTCTCTCAGTTTTCCAAATTCTGCCCACCCAAGAACGATTCTTCTTTTTAGTTCATGTGTCTGGTTATCCCTGCCAATCGTAATTTCATGTCCCATGACATGAAATATGTCCAAAACTTAGAATAATAATCTTTTATTACTAATTTTACATTTTCCCTGCTTGGCCCCATCCTTACATACATTTTAGGCTTCATCCTTTATTGTTCTTCTCATGCATTCTTCTATTTGATCTTCTTTAATAAAAACTTAAAATAAAATAACATATTTATTATTTCAATATTTTATTTTGCTTAGTAAAAATTTTTGTATAACAAATATTATACGATGTTGCCAGTAGTTTCGGAAAAATATTGAAAAAAATGTGTAAAACTTTTTGTTCTTCAACGTCCTGTATCGTGAAAACGCATGCCGTTACAAAAATTTTATACTAAGCAAACCCCAATTATTTTTCAGTTTTTCACATATCTTAGAGATCGTGTTACCTTTTTCTGAAACACTCTGTATATATAAGAAGGCACTTATGGAATAAAATTATTTCTGTCCATGTTTTAATCAATTTAAAAAAACGCTGAGACCCGTAGATTTTCATATATAAAAACATAAATTTAAATGTACAGGGTGATTCATGCAAGACTACCGTAGTCCATAAGCTTTATTTTTTAACACCCTGTATATTTTTATATGTTTAAAAGCTGCTTAAAAATCTGAATTTATGGTCTTTATGAATAATACAGGGTGATCATTTAAAATTATAATGTATGGAAACCACTTATGGAATAAAATTGTTTTTGTCATGTGTCATTATTTTAGAAAATTATAAAAACGCTAGGATACGTCAACTTTTAAATTAAACTATGGACCATTTAAACATAAATTTGAATATACAGGGTGATTCACTCAAGTCTAGCATAGTCCATTATCTTTAATTTTAATTAAACACCATGTATATTTTTGTTTTTAGAAGCTGCTTAACAACCTCATCTCAAAAATGTGTATTATGTAGGGTCTATTATGAATAATGCAAGGTGAAATTTTGAAATTCACTTGAAATTTTGAAATCACACTTTAAATAAGGGTACTATTTTTTTAAATATCTATCAATTTTCTAAACTAAGTATCAATATAGTGGGTTTTGTATTTAATGCTTTTTATTTAAAGACATTTTTAAATAATTTGAAAATTTGCGTATTTAAAACATTAATGAATACCTGTTGTGGAGACAGGTCCATCTAATTGTTGGAAACATATGTTACTGTGCTTCATCTGTGTTACAAATTTAAGATTTTTTCACTTGAATAGGTACTATTAATTATTGTCCTGTTGTCGGAACATGACCGGAGCGTGAGGGTGCAACATAATACAATTCAGGGGTCTATGTAAAACATAAAAGAAATTCCGTAGTTTTTTTTCATTTAAGTTAAAAAAGAATCCACAAGGAGAAAGTTTTCCTGTAGTTGGCTGTATGCCATGTAATACAAAAAATAGTAAATCCTTTATAAAAGGTATATATTTACCTTAAAATAGATACCTTTTATAAAGGATTTACTAATTTTTTAAAAAATAATGTTACGTAACGCGCTGTTCGAACCCCCTCCCCCCATGTAACGCGCCGTAACGTTTTACAAGACCCCCCTCCCCCCAAACTGCGTTACGTAATACTTGAACGCTCCCTTATACACTGTACTTTACTTCTTAATGGCTATAGTCTTACGTTCGTTCATAATGGCTATGGTCACTTTGTTGGCTGCTGCTCTGAAAAGTTGTAATGAGCTACAGTTAAACCATTCTCTAAGGTTCCTCAGCCAGGAGATGCGTCTTCTTCCTGTGCTTCTTCTTCCTTGGATCCTTACTTACATAATAATTCTCAGCAACTCATATTTTTCTCCTCTGGTTATGTGACCCAAATATTCCAGTTTGCTTGTTTTTATACTGTTCATAATTTCTAACTCCTTATTTAAAGGCACTTCAACATTGGTAATCCTTTGAACGATGCGAATTTTTCGACAGCGTCTATTGTATTTGTTCTAATTACTGATTACTATTGCTTTAGTTATCTGAGTTTAAATTGTCATATTGAATTCTTTTGCTCTTATGTTAAATCTGTGGACTAATGTTTGCAGACTATCTTCATCTTGGGCTATCAATATGTCGTGAGTCGAACTTTTTGATGTTCCAAGTTTCCGCAGCATAGGTAACGATAGAAAATATAAGCCTCCGTACCAGGAGGAATGTAGTGTTCTTGATTATGGCCGTATGTTTCCAGATTTTAATAAGTTTAACCGTTGCTGATCTGGTCATTGTAAGGGGTCGACGTATTTCTCCTTCGCATCCACCATTGTTTGTAATAACAGAACCTAAATAATTGAAACGGCCTACCACTTCATACGCTGCTACAGTTCGTATTTTTAAATGGAATTAAATTTAACTCCATATTAACTACTAATGCTGGGGCCACAGTAACGTCTATTGCCGTTAATTAACGCATTATTTGCATTACATAGATGGCAAATAATGCGTCAATTAACGGCATAGACGTTACTGTGGCCCCAGCATAACAGTATCTAGTCTGTTCATAATGTATTCAAGTTAATCTATTGAGGATGCTAGTGCTAAAGTGTCGTCAGCATAGTAGTCCAACTAATGAAGCTAAAAATAGGACAAAACTTCGCAATTTTTACAGAATGGATCGATTTGCTTGAAATTTTGAGAATAAGTAGTGGATAGTTCAAGGATCAAAGTCTATATCATGCCAAAAGGCGCTTTTAGCATGGGATTGGTTGCCACCCCATCTCGGAGGTGGAAATTTTTATTATATTTTGACCGCAAGAGTTCATTATAAGCAAAAAACGTTCTATACATTTTTTTGATAAAATTAATAGTTTTCGATTTATTCGCTATCGAAAGTGTTTAGTTTCATATCGAAAAGATCAATGTTTTTTATCAATTTTCTGCTAATAACTCAAAAAGTTTTCGTTTTATCAAAATAATTTTACTTAACAAAAATGTACCTTTTAAAAAAAATTAACAAAACCGTTTTTTTTATTTTCTTTAAGACCAATAGTAATAGAGAGCTATACTTTATTCTATGTTGGCTCTTCTTCGTCAAATGCTAAATATTGTAGTTTCAAAGTCAAAGGACGGGAAAACTATGCATTTTTCCAGGATAACTTGTTGAAACTAATAAACTAATTGGTGCTATTAGGATGTCTGGAGGCAATAATTTGGGTTTGTGTGGTATTGAGGATAACTAGCCATTTATTACACCACCTGACCATTTTGTCTAGTTGGGTTTGTGCCCTCTCGAACACAGAGGGGTGTCTCACGGTACCACGTGGAGTGCCTACAGTAAGAAGGGTCATATCATGGGCATATAGTAGGATTGACTCGGTTCGATTAATAGGATGAGGGACGTCACTGTTGTAAACTTTGTAAACATGAATGCAACTTATTATAAACCAAAAGAACATAGAGAAATAATGAATAGGTGGCATGCATTTGTTTCAACTGACAACTCCTTGTAGCATTATTCGCAACATTGTAATTTCAATTATAAGCACAATTGACAAGAAAATTGGAAAGTTTAATAGATCCAAGATTACATTCCCGGCCGTCGTCCCATTACTCGCTACCATAATTTAGTAGAGTAAATTGTTGTGCGTGACCAGCTGGGGCAAGGGAAGACCACGGTGGGGTTATTGTACCTTCCATCGGGTTCAATTCTGCGAAGAGCATAGCATACTAATTACTATTCTTTTCTACTACAAGGCACATTTTATTGTTTAATCATTTAATCATTTTTTTTTGTTAAATAAAAAAACTTTATTGGGGCATACGTGAGTAGAAAAAATCAGGATTATTTGAGCGGGAAAATGACTCAATCAGGTTAAAAACCTCAGACAAAGAAGATGTTTACATGTTTCGGTTTGCATTACCTATACAGGAGAATGGGAAATGGCGTATAAGAATCAACCACGAAATAAATAGAATAGTTAATAGACCGACTATCACAAAAGAAATAACGACTGAGTTTGTTGGGACACGTAGAAAGTATAGATGATAAGAGAAATACAAAAACGTACTTAGAAAAGAATTAAACGAGAAGACACGGAGAGGTAGGGTAGGCCCAGAGAGATGATGGATTGATGATATTAACCAGGATTTAAAACAACTGGGAATACGAGAATGGGAATTTCACAAGCAAAGGAAAGAAAAACATGGTTATATAGTCAGGGAAGCAAAATGTACATGACACTGAAATGATCTTCTCATAAAAGACAAACTAGGAAGTAAGTATTTTAGATATAACGTTAAACTGTTGATGAGTTATACGCGTCGCTGGCATCTTCTTCTTTTTCTTGATATGCCTATCCGTGACGAATGTTGGCGATAATCATGGCAATCTTTATCTTATCTGCAGCATCGCAGAAAAGCTGCACAGATGTTGTGTTGAACCAGGTTCTGAGGTTCTTTAACCAGGATGTTCTTCTTCTTCCTGGTATTAGAAATAGTAGATAATAAAAGGTACAAATAATAGTAAACAAACTATTTATTTTAACCGAAAAACCGTAATATTACAATATACAAAGAAATTAAGATACGTGTTTCTACAACGAGATATTCTTCTAGACTACTTATCGAACGCAGAACTAACACTAACATACAGTTCTGGCATTCACATCCCTTGTAACATGTGCAATTTTAGGTAAAAGTTTATCGCCCTAATGCATTCGGAGAATTGGCCCAGCCATGAAGAGAGACCCCACATGTGTATTCTAACACTTAACAAAAATAATAAAGTTGAATTCCAACATCCCCTCGCAACTAAAATTATTTTTGAATTAGTCAAACAGATCCCCTTTACTACTTAAGTACTCTAACTTAACCCTATTCAGCGGTTTAGTCAACATATCGGCTATCATATCCTCGGTAGGACAATACCTAAAGTTAACAACCCCTTTTTCTATATAACTAATTCCGGCTCTAAACCCACAAATTCGTTTATAACCTGTTTTAACCAAATTGCTTCCTGACATCCTTCAGCCAATCCTATGTACTCTGCTTCAGTTGATGATAGAGACACGCAATTCTGTTTTCTACATCCCCAATTTATAGGCGAACCTCGTAATAAAAATATATACCCGCTATTGGATTTTCTGTTCCCCTTGTCTTCTGCCCAGTCAGCGTCTGCATAGCCGTATAATGCATTATCTGTTCCTTCTTGTCCTGAAATAAGCTTTTTATATTTAGTTTTCTTTAAATATCTTAACACCCTCTTTGTATTTACCACAATATATAATAAACCACCGATCAATTGTTGATATATTCCACTGTTTTTCACCGGCTTTTCTCTGCTAGGCTTATAGTATCCAACATCCAGCGGTATATTGGACTCTTTTGCATCTTTCATCTTAAACTTGTTCAGCAATTTGTCAATATAACTGGCTTGATTTAAACTATATATCCCTTGATCGCACCTTTCAATCTTCATACCTAGATAATTTTGTAATAATCCCAAACTCGTTATTCCAAAATTACATTTTAGATTCTCTTCAAATGTATCAATTACCTGTGTATCCTTTGCTGCTATTAAAATGCCATCCACGTATATAAGTACGTAAACCCTTTCATTATTTATTACCTTAATATATAAACATGTATCAATATTGCTTTTACAAAAATTCTCTTTAGATAAAACTTCATCAATCTTTTTGTTCCAAGTTCTGGCCGATTGTTTCAAACCATATAAACTTTTATTTAATTTGCAAACACAACTTGTATCCTTTTCTTCAAATCCCTCAGGCTGTTTCATAAAAATTTCTTCTGACAGTTCTCCATTTAGAAAGGCTGTTTTTGCATCTATATGCCTTACTATGAGATTTTTTCTCCATGCCTCTGTGAATAAAATTCGAAGAGTAGCTTGCCGCGCAACCGGAGCGAACACTTCATCGTAGTCTACGCCGAATTTTTGGCTAAAACCCCTTGCTACCAGCCGTGCTTTGTACTTCTTCGAGCTTTGATCTTCGCCTGTTTTTAACTTGAATACCCATTTACATGAGACTATATTCTTTCCCTTTGGTGCTTGTATTAAATCCCAAGTTTTATTTTTCCTTAATGACGTGATTTCCTCTTCCATAGCTTGCGTCCATTTTTCACTATCACTTCTTTTAAGCGCTTCTTTAAAGTTTCTAGGTTCTTCTTCTTGGAATTTTGACAACTTTGCTATGTAGCGCTCAGGTGGGATACCTTTATTTATTCTGCTAGATCTACGATCACCTGAATTCTCTATATCGAGATCTGTATCTAATTGATAGTTAGAATCACCGTCATCGTCATGGGATTGTTCCCAACTTAAGCTCTCATACGTGTTAGATGTATCCGTAGAATTTTCTATTTCCTCCGTGTTTTCAAAATTTGCAACCTCTTTGTCTTCTACGTCGTTTGGCTCTATTTTTTCCCGTTCCATCATGGACCCAATGGATATTTCCTCACTTTTTGCCTCCTTTTTCTCGACGCATATCTCTTGGAAAACACCACACTACGGCTAATTGTAATACGTTCTGTATCTACATTTAACAATCTATACGCTTTTGATTCATCAGAGTAACCTACAAATATCAGTGACTCACCTTTTGGATCAAATTTATCCTTCATTTTTTCTTTGGGAATGTGGCTATAAACCGTAGACCCAAATATTTGCAAATTCGACACATTCGGTGTTACTTTATGCCACAATTCATAGGGCGTTTTTTCTTTCGACTTAGTAGGTAATCGATTTTGCAAATAATTGGCTGTCACTATCGCTTCCCCCCAAAATTTCTTTGCTAAACCCGCATCGATTAACATGCACCTAGCCATTTCAACTAGAGATCGATTCTTTCTTTCTGCAACCCCGTTTTGTTCTGGAGAGTACCCCGCTGTATATTGAATTTTTATACCTTTACCCTTTAAAAATTCCCTTAAATTATTATTTACGTACTCGCCACCCCTATCCGACCTAATTACTTTTGGAACCCTACCTAACTGATTACTCGCAAATTCTATAAACTCTTTTATACATTTTACCGCTTCATTTTTATGATTTAATAAATATATAGTTGTATATCTAGAAAAATCATCAATTAAAGTCAAAATATAACGTTTACCCCCTGGAGTAACAGTCTTCATGGGCCCGCAAATATCCGAATGTAATAAGTCAAGAATATTAAATGTATTGCTATGAGAAAATTTTGGAAAACTCTTACGTAAAATTTTACCTTTCATACAGCATTCACAAGTTTCCCTAATCCTACAGTCAGTCATATCAATCCCGACTGCCATTTTCTTTTCCATTAAGTGTTTGACTGCATCCATGTCCCTGTGTCCAAACCGTCTATGCCATGCATGTTGACAGTTGCTGAAGTGCTCCACAGCACTCCATCCATGGTCCACAGTTGAAAGTTTGTATAAGTCCGGTGAAGGCACCGCACTCGCGACGACTTTTCCGTGTAAAGCGATTTTACACTCGTTTTTATCGAATTGCACATTATGTCCCGCACTTGTTAGCTTTTTCACCGAAAGCAGATTTGAGTCTAATCCCGGCAAATACAACACTTCGTCGATTTTTAAATTTTCCACTCCCGATCCAGTCACGCACTCAATAAGTCCTGTTCCTATACCCTGAACCTCGGAGTATTGCCCTTTCTCCGCCAAACTTACAACGCCTTTTCTGCTACCGTCAAATTGGGTATAGAATCCTTTGTAATTAACCATGTGGCTCGAAGCTCCTGAGTCCACATACCACGAAGCAGAATCCCTTTTTCCGTCCCTTGAACTATAATTGACCATAAAACATGCATCATCAGTACCTTCAGTGACTTTATTGGCCTTTTCCTTCTTAAATGCTTTGTACTTAAAGCAATCTCGTTTAAAATGGCCCTTCCGGTTACAAAAATAACACTGCCTTGCTTCTGCCCTTGCAGTACCATTATTTTTGTTACCCTCGTATACTGACTTCATCACCGACTCCTCCTGATTTCTTCCCAAAGCTCCCTGACGTCTCCTGTACTCATCTATTAATTTACTCGTAACAAATTCTAGAGTAAATTCACTCGATGGCCTACTTTCCAGCGCTGTAATCAAAAAACTGTATGAGTCTGGAAGACTTCCCAGCAAAATTCCTGCTGAGAACCTGTCCTTAATTTCTTCCCCTAAGGCGGCCAGTTTATTCAACGATTCTAGGAATAAACTAATGTGTGCTTCCATATCACCATTCTCCTCTAGCGATAGCCTACAGATTTGCTTTAACAAAAACACCATACTAGACAAACTTGATTTCTGATGATACTCCCTTAGCGCTATCCACGCATCGCGCGCGAATTCCCTGTTCCGGATATGCACTAATTGATTAACGTCAACAAGTAAGGCTATAGTTGACAAAGCCTTATCATTTTGTTTTTTCCAAGAACTGCTTCGATCTGCTTCTAATGGTAACTCACTCGAAACTATTTCCCATAGATCAGCATTGATGAGTAACATTTTCACTAAATAACTCCAAGATTGATAGTTCTTGCCGTTCAACTTTTCGACGTTATATTTCGCACTCTCCGCCATTATGTATTCGGTTAACACGAAAATTTCGCGACTGTACACTTTTAATTATTATCTTAATACAGGTGAGCTAACAACGTAACTGAGCCCAGAACCTATTAGAAATAGTAGATAATAAAAGGTACAAATAATAGTAAACAAACTATTTATTTTAACCGAAAAACCGTAATATTACAATATACAAAGAAATTAAGATACGTGTTTCTACAACGAGATATTCTTCTAGACTACTTATCGAACGCAGAACTAACACTAACATACAGTTCTGGCATTCACATCCCTTGTAACATGTGCAATTTTAGGTAAAAGTTTATCGCCCTAATGCATTCGGAGAATTGGCCCAGCCATGAAGAGAGACCCCACATGTGTATTCTAACACTTAACAAAAATAATAAAGTTGAATTCCAACACCTGGACGTAGCCTTCCATATATTTTTCCTTGCAGGATGGCTTGTAGGAGGGCACATCTCGATTCATTTCGTATTATGTGTTCGAAGTATTTGATGGTAGAACTTTCGAGATTTGATGGTAGTCACCCAGGCAACGAAGTGACGTCAATAACGTCGAAGAAACGTCAGTTTCCTCGTTACAAACATGTGTGTCAGCAGTGGCGGCTCGTGGTAATTTAAGGAGGGTGTTCAATTAAAGAATGTAATTATAGGAACGGTGAAGACGCGCCGCAGGCGAAAAATTTTTGGGACCTCGCCAAAAGATGTTCTGTAAAATGAAACCTATCTTTGACCCGATTAGTCAGGATGTCACACACTTTTTTGTTTTGGGCAGAATATGATACCTACTGAATGATGGCGCTTCTTCGGTGGTGAAGGTGGAGGCAGAAGTTACGAATAATGAAATGGCTTTGTCAAAACTGTTTAAAAATCCGTTTATTTTAACGGCATCCAAAGACCGAGATTGAAATTATAATCAAGTATATTTAAATGGGAAATAAGCCACAATTTTACCTAAAAATGATTTTATTAACGTTTCGACGCCCAAGTCGGGTGTCGTTGTCAAAATACAAAATAATACTAAATAAATAAAAATGTTGTTGCTTAGTAAAAAATTCTTCTAATAATTTATTTAATCTGACTCATTTATATCGGCAGTTCAGACACGTATTATACATTTTAAAGTAGACGACTTTAAAATGATATTGCCAATATTGATGAGTTGCGTTCCTGGGACGACTTTACTAAAAGATAGTTCATTCGATTACATGAAATCAATCCCAACTCAAGAATATAACAGAACAACTTAGAACGGGATCCTACAACATTCACAAGAAATAATACGAGGAAAATATCAATACCATATGTAAAAGCACTATCCGAGAAACTTAAAACAATAGGAAATAAATTCAACATATCAACAACATTCAAAACAACAAACACTTTGAGATCTATTCTATCTAAAACTAAACCTAACAGTGAACAAGAAAGAACAAAGAATTGTATTTATAAAATACCTTGTGAATGCGAACAGTTTTATATAGGTGAAACGTCAAGACCAATAGACGTTAGAGTAAATGAACATCAGTCTTATATAAAAAATAGAGAATTTGATAGATCTCAAATATGTCAACACGCATGGGATAATGAACATAGAGTTCAGTGGAGAGATTCAAGTATAGTCCTAAAAGAAGCAGATAGTAAAAAGAGAAAAATCAAAGAAGCGGCTCTAATTATGCTAAATGAAACCAATTGTGTCGCAAATTCCTCGGTAGAATGCAGTAGGATGTGGTTACCCATATTAAAGGAGGAAGTCAATAGAAAGAAAATACCACAATTAGTAAATCAGTAACATATCGAGTTAGTACATATTTAGTATTTTAGTATTATTTAAAATTTAAAATATCAAGTCAGAATTTGGTATTAGTTTTGAGAGTAAACTAAATGTAAACCCAAATACTTACGATGTCGGGATAGTATCACGAGGTTTTTCCTGGTTTTCCCTCGTGATTTACTATGAAATCTCTAACGCGAGAATTTCAGTGCCACCGTTGCATTTGGTTGTCTTTTTAAAGACAGATTACATGCTATGATTTTTTGTGGCGGATATTCTTGAGTTGGGATTGATTTCATGTAATCGAATGAACTATCTTTTAGTAAAGTCGTCCCAGGAACGCAACTCATCAATATTGGCAATATCATTTTAAAGTCGTCTACTTTAAAATGTATAATACGTGTCTGAATTGCCGATATAAATGAGTCAGATTAAATAAATTATTAGAAGAATTTTTTACTAAGCAACAACATTTTTAATTATTTAGTATTATTTTGTATTTTGACAACGACACCCGACTTGGGCGTCGAAACGTTAATAAAATCATTTTTAGGTAAAATTGTGGCTTATTTCCCATTTAAATATACTTGATTATAAAAATGCCACAAGAAAATAGCTTCAGAACAACATTGAAATTATAGTTTTATTCTTTGAAAATACTAAACATGGAAAACAAAATAAAGAATGTAGTTTATCACACCCACATAATCACTAAGTTTTTCTATATTGTTCAACTTTAAAACAATGTTTAAACTTTTTGTTTCTTATTGCACATTCTTGTACCAAGTTTATCTCCGGCCAAAGTCCATTCTTTTTATAAGATGTCGATTTTCAAAACTATTTGCATTTTCTTTTATAAACTTTACTGAATAAGGCTCCACCATCCTAAAAAAACTACCTACCAATATTGTATTTAATAAAATCCCACAACAGAAAATGCCAAACTGTGAATCGAAACGCTTCGCCCCGGTCTCTGTGTGCAGTGCACAAATTAGTTCAGAGAAATAAGGAAAAAAAATAGCCTGTTGGTGACACAACCCCCTCCAGGCCGAAACCAAATTTTTTGAGTAATATGGACATCTATAATAATAACCTATATATTTCCTGCAGCCGATTTTGATGATATACATAGTTATAAACAAATGAAGATCAAAAAACGGTAAATATTCGCTTTTTTCGTCTATAACTAAGAAAATAGTCATTTTAAACAAATTTGAGAGTAAGAAACTTATAAACGGTATAAAAAACTTCAATATGGCGTTTGCTTAATATGTCTATCCTTATTGGTTGCTTAGAAAATTGCAAAATAAATCATAAATTTCGAGTTTTTATAAATATTTATAACTTATGTAAAAATTAACTTAGAACCTTCTTATTACACGGAATGCTGAGACTTATGGTGTTTAATTCATACCCTAAATTTCGAAGAAATTGGTCAAATAGTTTAAAAGTTACTCAATTTGTTTATCCCAAATTTATTTATTTTTGCCACACTGTAAGTCAGAAAATGATGAAGCTACAGTAATACTTTGGATAGTTTATGGAAGAAGGAAATTTACAGTATTAATTTAATTAAAAAAAAATTACAAAAAATAATTATAAATATTGCAAAATTATTTTTCAAAAACATGTGAATTAAATAAATGGGGGGGCTAACTTTGTCCCTAATTGTCCTAGGACAGTTGTTTTTCTTTTTAAATGTGTATAAAAATTCAGTCTTTCTAAATATGAAAAAATAATTTTTCTACAGGTAACGGTTAAAAAGTTATTCTAATTGTTTATAAGTAAGCAAAAAATCGACATGTTTTTTCAAAATAATTTTACACTGTTTAAAATTATTTTTTGTCATTTATTTTTAATAATGGTAATAGTATAAATGTTCTTCTTTCATAAACTGTCCTAAGTATGATTGTAGCCTCATAATTTTCTGACTTGTAGTGTTGCAAAAAAAAATGAATTTGGGATAAACAAATTAAATAACTTTTATTGCTTTGAAATTTAAAATATAATTTAAGTACAAGAAGTATCAGCATTCCGTGTAATAAGAAGGTTTTAAGTTAATTTTTACATAAGTTATGAATATTTTTAAAAACTCAAAATTTATGATTTATTTTGCAATTTTCTAAGCAACCAATAAGGATGGACATATTCAGCGAACGCCATATTGAAGTTTTTTATACGATTTATGAGTTTCTTACACTCAAATTTGTTTAAAGTGCTTAACTTTTTGGTAATAGACGAAAAAAGCGAAAATTTAGCGTTTTTTGATCTTCATTTGTTTATAACTATGTATATCATCAAAATCGGCTGCAGGAAACATATAGGTTAATAATATAGATGTCCATACTACTCAAAAAATTTGGTTTCGGCCTGGAGGGGGATGTGTCACGAGAAAAATCTTATTTCTCTGGACTAAAATGGTCAATGTTTTAAGATAGGAGAATCCCTGGTTCACGGATTTAAGAGCTCTCGTTCTTCTATAGGGTTACTGTATAGTGGCTGGGTTCAATTTGAATTCTGCACTTACCAGGTTCTAGCGTAGCGGTGTTGTGTAAACAAATTATGTGATTAATAAAACAGCTTTATTTTAATAATACTATGATATTTATGAGATTCAAGAAAAAATATTTTAATGATATTTATGAGATTTTTAAAAATAAGTATTTTAATGAAATTTGATTGGGTGTTCACTGCACAAATGAACCAATGGAGAAACCGCCCCTGTGTGTCAGTAACACGTTTTTGAACGTTACGTCGTATAAACGTCTTTTGTAGGTGATTTTAAATACGTAAGATTAATTACGTTAAAATACATACGTTTAAAAATACGTTTTCATTTCAGACAGTCCAAATCTGACGTCACAAAAATGGGAGGAGCTTAACGAGTTAATACTTATAATGTAATGTTGTATGATTGGCGTTTGTAAGCTTAAATTGACATAAGAGATTTTTCATTTATTGTTTACGTGCTTTGTGTAATAAAATAGGACTTTTCATTTAGATATTTAGTTGAAGAAACGTGTTAATTAAGAGATTTTTATTCGTTTTTCTCAAGTGAGTTAGTTTAATGTTTAATGCAATAGTTCTTCTTGAAAACGGTTTGAGGTTATGTGTTTTGTTTTGGTGATTACTTTCTGTTAATGAACTAATTATGTGTTTTATCGAGTTTAATTAAATTAATTTGTTAATAAATTATTTAGTAGTTTATTATATGTTCTTTTAGTTTTGACACAGTAAGTATACCTATATAAAAAGTGAAAATTCTATAATGTTGCATTGAGGGTGTACCTATTGCAATTCTATGCATTTTATAGTCTCCCATTTGGTTTTACTTTTAGCCTATAAGCTAAATTTAAAGCAATTAAATGAAAAATTGCAATACCAACAATGCCCATACGAATAATTATTATTGTGTAGTTTTAAAACCTTAAAATGAAAAATAATCATACGACATAAAAACTACATTTTTTATATCACGTATTTAAAACGTGATAAAAATGACGTCAGTTAGGGTGGGACATATTCACGTAACTTTCGACGTCGAAGAAACGTGACAAACTGACGTGGTTTGGTGATAATTATGACGTCTTTTCAACGTTTTGTAAACGTTATTTGGTTGCCTGGGTAATTATTTAATACGTTTCCCGTTACTCTTTCCTATTTCTTTGATCTGATTTACCCATTTCCTTTTAAGCCTTTCCCTCCTACTTGTCCTTCACACACAAAACAAACCTCCAATCCTCAAGATTTTTTATTCTTCTTAGACAGTTTTGTAAAGCTAGTTAATCATCTGTTCATACTTCATTCCCACTGATGTTTTGTTTTTGTAGTCGGTGTATACTTGCGTTATGTAAGCGTGTTGTATAATTATGATTATATCGTTATCCGACAATAATGACGCCCACAACAGTTGCAACTTCAATGCATTTTCTACACATCATTAACGATGCACTTGAACAACAATGGGAAGTTTGTATTTCAAATCGGAATACTGACGTTGAATATTTCGTCTACGGCGTGACTGAGAAGTTACTTTATATAAAATGTCACCTTTGTATATAGAAATGGCATAATTGGTAGATAAAATATTGCATGTCTAACAGTAAAAAGTGACATGTCAAGTTTAAATAGTTTTTCAAGGCCGTATAAAATTATACTCAGGTATGATCGAAGCGAAGATCGGTGGGATATGCGCATTTTATCAATGAAATTCCATCTACTAAATACCATCTACTTCGCCTTATAATACAAGAAAAAGTGGAGAGAAAGAGATGGATTGGACGAAATAAACTTTCATGGTTGCGTAATATTAGACAATGGTGTGGTTCCACGGTACAAGAATTATTTCGCGCATCAGCCGATAGAGAGAGGTTTCAGGAACTTGTAAACATGATGACGGACAACATCTGAATACGGACACGGCACCTGAAGAAGAAGAAGACAATATTTATCATAAATAAGAATTGTTACTATTTATATTAAGTCCCTTTAATCACAAGTGGTTCGAGAATCCGTTGTGGATCTTGGCCTGCCCGCAAAGAAGTCGCCACTCCTGTCGATTCCTGACAACTTCCCTCCATCTTCTGACGTCGTCCTCTACCATGCCACATTGTTTGATTTGCTTGTCTAGATAATGTTTAGAAGAAATGCGTTCAATGTGCTTCCCCGTTTAGGATTTTGTCCTCTTCAGGGTTGACGTCCTCTACCATGACCCGGAATCTTATATGGAAAAATTGAGGAATTTCCCCCACCACTTCCACACCGATCGGCTAAATAGAGAAATGACAGCCTATCTCGTTCACGAAGACTTTAACCAATCATTTATGTTAACACCATACCTGAATGTCACAAATAAAATAATAATCAAACGAGGCTTAACTCGGCAATGTCAATTCTGTCAAAAGTAATGACAGTTAGAAGTGCAAATAATTTTCTATTAGTTTACAGTTTTTATTGTATTATCTTAAACGATTTATTCTTAGTAATTTCAATTTAAGTTGGTTCCTTATCCTTCGTTTATAGAGTGTAGTTTTGTTTTAGTTACGAAAGAACTTTGGTGTTGTGTTAATAAAAAAACTAAACATGGTTTATTATTGTTGTGTACAAATCACAGAAAAGTTAGAAAAATGCATAGGTAAATAGTAATTAGGTTAAAACTGTTTTATCTGAAACAACAAATAAATACACGTACATACCTATATTTAAAAAAACATTGTCCAACTTTTTTTATATCCCTTTTCCTTACTAAATTTGACAGCAAAAATAACATAGTTTGTAACTTGAGAATTCCGAATAATTTATGAGTATTACTTAGATACTATTTAAATAAAACACTTTAACAAGCTTAGTAAGTTCTGGTATTTTATTTTAATAATATAGGTGAGATTAATTCTTGTAAAATAAGAAGATATTTTAATTAGTAATGAAATTGCCCGCAAGAGGCGCTAAACAGATAAAATTAATGCTTGTTCATTTGAATTTCCAGCCAAATGGTGATTAGTTAACACATCGGACGCAAATGGCGTAAGGAACCAAATTTTTACAGTGAGTTGCCTATCTATCCTGTAATACTATATTATATATCTATGGTCCTCTACTTCTTGTGCCCTCTGGTTTTGAAAATGTTAATCTCTTCGTGTATTCGTGATCTGACATCCTAGTAATATGTCTAGCCCATCTAAGTCTCTGCACTTTAACGAATTTCACAATATATGGATAGGTGTATATCTGATATAGTTCAAAGTTGTATCTTCGACGCCACAGCCCATTTTCATTTACGGCCCCAAAAATATTTCTCTCAAAAATACCAAGAAGTCTTTCATCATTTTGAGATAAGGTCCACGTTTCAGCCCCATATATCAAAACCGGTCTTGTATAATATACAGTAAACAGTAAACCGTCGCCTCAAAGCAACTGTAGTATATGGCATATCCTACTGTTGCACAAGTGCACCGATCAACCAGTTAAGTGATATTGGACCGATTCGATATGTGCACTCGTGCAACAGTGGGATATGACATATCCCACTGTTGCTTTAAGGCGACGAAACGTGCTGTAAAGCTCAATATTATTGAGCTTTAAGGTCGCGTCATATTATAATGCACGTCGCGTTTTCGGCACGTAGCGTTTGCAGACCGGCAATCGGACTGCCCATTCACATTATCATACATAGAACGTTTACGTTGGTTTAAGTTTGGTGCGGTGCAGATGTGTTTATTGTCACAACACATGTTTACATGACAAATTGCCTCGAAAACTACTTTTTAAATTAGACCGGGCAGTATCGTCGCCCCGGCTAGCGAAATTATTCCGATTCGATATTTTTAAACAAACTTACTCAAAAAGAAGTCCTTATAACATATCCACAGGGTGCCGGGCGGTACCGTGGTCGAAAAATTGTTTAAACATTTTTTTTAAACAAATTCACAAAAATATTTTTTTCATTTCGAGCAATATTTTTTTAGATAAACTGGGTCATTCTGGGCAAAAAAGGTCTCTTGTCATTTTTCTCTAAAATTGATTGTTGTCGAGTTACATGCGATTAAAAATTTGAAAAATGCGAAAAGGCCATTTTCAAGGCTTAATAACTCGATTAAAAGTATTATTATGAATTTCAATAAGTGACCAAATCAAGTTTCAAACCCCTTCTTCAAGGTCCCAAAGAGATTTTTGTCATTATTTTACTACAAAGCTGTTATTTTTAGTTATTAACAATTAGCGCTATAGTCCAACTGTATCGTCGCCCCCGTTAGCGAAACTATTTCGATTAGATGTTTTTGCACAAACTTACTCAAAAAGAGTCCTTATAACAAACACATCCACAGGGTGCCGGGCGGTGCCGTTGTCAAAAAATTGTTTTAACAATTCTTATTAAACAAATTCACAAAAATAATTTTTTCATTACGAACGATTTTTTTTTTTAGATAATTTGGGTTATTCTTAGCAAAAAACATATCTTGCAAAAATGCGGAAATGGCCATATAACTCGACAACAATCAATTTTAGAGAACAATCACAAGAGACCTTTTTTGCCCAGAATAACTCAAATTATTATTAATTTGGGTTTAATTAAATTATTAATAAAAAATTCTTTTTGTGAATTTGTTTAAAAAAAATTGTTTAAACAATTTTTAGACCACGGCACCGCCCGGAACCCTGTTGATGTGTTATAAGGACCTCTTTTTGAGTAAGTTTGTGCAAAAAAATCTAATTTCGCTAACGGGGGCGACGATACAGTTGGACTATAGCGGTAATTGTTAATAGTTAAAAATAACAGCTTTGTAATAAAATAATGACAAAAATCTCTTCAGGACCTTGAAGAAGTTGTTTGAAACTTGATTTGGTCACTTATTGAAATTCATAATAATAATTTTTAATCGAGTTATTAAGCCTTGATTTTTCGCAATTTTAGAGAAAAATGACAAGAAACCTTTTTTGCTCAGAATTACCCAAATTATCTAAAAAAAATATTGCTCGAATGAAAAAATATTTTTGTGAATTTGTTTAAAAAAGATTGTTTAAACAATTTTTGACCACGGCACCGCCTGGCACCCTGTGGATATGTTATAAGAACCTCTCTTTGAGTAAATTTGTGCAAAAAATCGAATCGGAATAATTTCGCTAGCGAGGGCGACGATACTGACCGGTCTAAATATTCGGTATCAAATTCAAAGAAATACCTACATAAACAACAAGGGGAAAACGACCCGTATCTGTCAACATCCGAAAAATATTGTTTTCGAATGAACCGAACGCAGACGTAACGTGTCTTATACGCTACGTTACGTGTCTTATACGCACAATATGAATGGTTCAATTTAAAAACCATTAAATTATATTTTTCGCAAACGAAACGCTACGTGACGAAAACGCGACGTGCATTATAATATGATGCGACCTTTACTGTACGTTTTAAATCTTTATTTTTTAAATGTTTCTGGAGACTGTGGACAGTTCTGTTTGCTGTTATTGCTATGCGTCTTTTTATTTCGTCGCTTGTCGTGTTTGTTGCGTTTACTAGCGATCCAAGATATGTGAATTCTTTGACTTGCTCAAAGGTATATTAAGTTCTTTTAGTTCTATTCTATTTATATTTAAAATAATTTCGAGTACTTTTATCTCGTGCTATAGGTAAACCCGGAAGTTGTCTCTCAAAAGACGGATTCGATCCAAACACTCCCTCGAATATTTCAATTTCAGTTCTGGTTTCGATCCGTTCTAATATTACCTCAAAAAAGACTCACAAGGGCTGTAAATTACAATTTACTTGCAACTCGAACATCTTAATGGTTTAACGAAGCGCCGCTTCAAAGAGGATGAAGTGTTTACGACTCCTGCACTATCGACTTACGCTTATAAATTGGCGTCGGCCATTAATACGTTATCGAGTGAAAAAAATCTCGAGATCAGTACCTGGTTATGATTTAACTAGACGTTTCATTATTTGTGACTAGACCATTTCCTGTCTGGTTTGTAACGAGAGCACTTGAATGGCAATCGCTATTGGTTTGTTAGTCGTATTTTTTCTTTGGTTCATTGTGATGTCGTAAATTGCAACTTTGTCTTATTGTCATAAAAAGCCAGGTATTAAGCGACAGATAGCAACTGTTTGTAAAGACGATTTTTCTTAATATCGAAGTATTTACTTAACACATACTCCACGATGACTATTTCACCAAAGTGTAATCTGTCAAAACTGTGTTGTGAAAAAATGTCGACGTTTAGCCCACTAAATTGTAATGGCTCTGTTTTTTCTTCTTCCTTTATATTATAAGCGATTTTGTTTGTTCATTGGCAGGTTATTGTCTCTTTGGAAGACTGTCACTCCTTCTCTAGCGCGGTCTGTCAATATTTCTATCACTCGGTAATTTGTCCGTTGCTATTTTAAAGACTGCATCAGCCACTGATGCAGTAGAGAGAATAACAACACTGATATAGAACTGGGCAGGTCACGTGGCTCGAATGACAGATAACAGATGGATAAAGCGGATACTGGAATGGAGACCAAGAGATGATGCCTACCGAAGCAGTGGTCGTCCACCAACCATAGACATATTAAGGGTAGACAAGGCATACTGAGCAAAAAAGCGTAACGCGGAAGCAGTCGATCGGTGGTCTATCTAGCTCTTTTAACCAAGCGATCCTGCGCATGTGACAGACAAAGATGGCTAGACCACTCAATCCTTAATATTGGCGTTAGACCTCGATGCACAGAGCGGCCCATACCTTGCCTAATCTATTAGTTATTATATCTATGCCACCAACACGTTGGACTGATGATCTAAATCTAAAACGTAGTCATGTCATAGGAATTGGATGCAAGAGGCACAAGATCGAAATAGATGGAAATTATAAGGGAGATCTACGTCTAAGAAAAATTTGGAAAATACTAAAAAATGGGAAAAAACCCATTAACGAATATAAAAGTTTAAATAAAATAGAAGCAAAACAATGGACAGCCTATATAAAAGAACTATATAAGGAAGATACTATAGTACCTGAAGAAGAGGAAGAAACAGGAAATGAAGACGAATCCAACATAAACACGAAACTAGAAATCACAAAAGAAGAAATAAGGAATAACATACGTAAATTACAAAACAAAAAAGCACCAGGATCCGATGGGATACCAAATGAACTCCTGAAATACGGAGGAGAAACCTAACCTCTTTCAAGAAATAATATGTAGCCAGCGTGTACCAGACCAGTGGAGGACGAGTATATAACAATACCTATACACAAGAGAGGAAACAGCAAAGACCCTAGAAACTACCGTACCATCACCTTGCTGAGCACAACTCTTAAACTCTTAACAAAAAAACTTGCCAATAAAATAAATGAAGAATACACAATTAGTGAGGAACAAACAAGGTTTTCGGAAAAATAGGTCCACAATAGACGCCATATTCATAGCCAGACAAATTGCTGAGAAAGCACTGGAATATAATAAACCTGCATTTATGTGCTTTATAGATCTGACTAAGGCCTTCGATTGTGTAAGATTGGAAGATCTGCTAAGATTGCTAAAGGAGAAAAATCAGCGCAACAAGATGATAAGGATAATTAAAGACATTAATACGAAGAACAAAACCAGAATAAAAGTCGAGAATGAACTAACATCGGAAGTAGAAATCAATCGGGAATCAGACAAGGGGATAGCTTGAGCCCATAGCTTTTTAATTTAGTAATGGACAAAATCATAGAAAACATTAAAGATACTGGAAAAGAATATAAGATGGCGGAAAACAAATAAAAATCCTCTGTTATGCTGACGACACAATCTTAATCTCCGATAACGAGGATAACCTACAGCGAATGGCAGGGCCCCCGCAAGGCTGATTGGCGCCCGCGTGCGGGACATATTTTAGCGCCCTTTAAATCTATAAAACTAATAAGTATTTTTGAAAAATTTAAACCCAGAATGAAAAACTACATTATTACTGACGCCGAAAGTCATGAAAACTTCTATAATGTTTATTTAATAAGTTATAGCCAGGGAGGTAGTGTCAAATTTGACCGGAGCATTTTAGCATGGCTGGTTTCTTATTATTTAGGTAGGTGCTCCAAAGCTTATTAACAAATGATGTGTCAGCTGGCCCAAAACCGGGGATTTTAGTCAAGAAAAGGTAAACATGAAAGTTGATGGACCAACGCTACAGCATAAATGTCAAATATTTATATACGTTACTCAGAACATTTAATGGACTTGCTTACTTGGCGCCTACCTTTCACTCAGGAGATCGGGGTTCAAATCCCGGCGCGGAAAATTCTTTTTGTTTTTTAAATTGACATTTTATTTTGAAAAATATTTATTTTTATAATACCACGTTTTTATTTATACGAGACAATATAAAAAGATCTGTATGTCTTTTATAGAATTATGCATAGAACTTATGAAATAGCATAATATATACATTTGATCATAAATATTATGATTCACCTTAATAAGCAAAATTACTGTACATGAATCCCTGAAGCTTCCTGAGTTAGTACGACCAATCTAAGTGAAAAGGGGGGTTGGCCTCCCCACCCCACCCCCCTCCTGACATTTTTTATCTTTTTAGACAAACTGTTTTTTGTATATTATATTTTATATATATATATTATAGAGAATAGGGAAATATTTAGATTGCTATTAAAACATGGGGGTTGGTGATAGAAAAGTGAAAATTTTGGGTTGTATCTTTCGGTTCTACAACATATAAAATTAAGAAAAAACAGTGTGTCCAAAAAAATAACAAATAATATCTCCCTTTTCACTTAGATTGTTGGTCTTACCAACTCAGGAACCTTCAGGGGTTCATGTACAACACATTTGCTTATTAAGATCAATCATAATATGACCAAAAATGCATAGTTTGCGATTCTATAAAAGACATACAGATTTTTTTATATTGTCTCGTATAAATAATAAAAACGTGGTATTAGAAAAATAAATATTTTTCAAAATAAAATGTCATTTTAAAAAACAAAAAGAATTTTCCGTGGCAGGATTTGAACCCCGATCTCCTGAGTGAAAGGTAGGCGCCAAGTAAGCAAGTCCATTAAATGTTCTGAGTAACGTATATAATTATTTGACATTTAAGCTGTAGCGTTGGTCCATCAACTTTTATGTTTTACTTTTTCTTGACTAAAATCCCCGGATTTGGGCCAGCTGACACATCATTTCTTAATAAGCTTTGGTGCACCTACCTAAATAATAAGAAACCAGCCATGCTAAAATGCTCCGGTCAAATTTGACACTACCTCCCTGGCTATTACAGTGGTGAAAATAAAAGAGAAGTGTAATTTTTAATAATTGCAAATACATTAAGCACCAAAATTAACGCACCACCTTAAAAATGGGACATTTTTGATGTCTTGTATTTCCTAAACCTGTTGTCCGATTTTAGTCATTTTTTTAAGATTTTATAGCTTTATTCTTCAAGAATATCGTTGTAATAACATTGTTGCTAAATAGATAAGTGTCATTGTATACCGGGTGTAACAATGATAGTGTGTTTTTTCCTAAAAGTTTAGAACACCCTGTGGAATATTGTGGCGTAATAAAATATTGAAATTAAAACTCAACTATATCCTTATGTTTTCTTAATATTATGCTTTTTGATTCATTCGCGTATGTTGGATAATAAAAAAGTTAGCTACTTTAACAACTAGAAACGTTCTTCATCAATACAGGGTGTTTCTAAATAAGTGCGACAAACTTTAAGGAGTAATTCTGCATGAAAAATAATGACCGTTTGCTTTATAAACATGTGTCCGTCAATGCTTCGTTTCTGAGATACGGGATGTTAAATTTTTTTCTAACAAACTGACGATTTATTTATTGCTCTAAAACCGGTTGCGATATGCAAATGAAATTTGGTAGGGTTTAAGAGGTAGTTATTGCGCATTTTTTGGTATACAATTAAGTATTTTATATTCACCATTGGCGTGCATACGGGTAATAATACCGGGTAGTATGACCCGTATGCACGCCAATGGTGAATATAAAATTCTTAATTGTATACCAAAAAATGCCCAATAACTACCTCTTAAAACCTACCAAATTTCATTTGCATATCACATCCGGTTTTAGAGCAATAAATAAATCGTCAGTTTGTAAGAAAAAATTCAACATCCCGTATCTCGGAAACGAAGCATTTGCGGACATATGTTTATAAAGCAAATGGTCATTATTTTTCATGCAGAATTACCCCTTAAAGTTTGTCGCACTTATTTATAAACACCCTGTATTGATGAAGAACGTTGCTAGTTGTTAAAGTACCTAACTTCTTTATTATCATACATTAGCGTATGGATCAAAAAGCATAATGTTAAGAAAGTATAAGGCTATAGTTTAGTTTCAATTTCAATATTTTATATACGCCAGAATATTCCACACGGTGTTCCAAACTTAGAGGAAAAACATACTATCATTGTTACACCCGGTATACAATGACACTTATCTTTTTAGCAACAATATTATCACATCGATATTCATGAAGAACAAAGATATAACATATTAAAAAAAACTAAAATCGGATGACAAGTTTAGAAAATACAAAATATCAAAAATGTCCCATTTTTAAGATGGTGCGTGCATTTTGGTGGTTAGTGTATTTAATTCAAAAGAAACTTCTTATTTATATTAAGGGACTGTCGGCCCTCGGCAATAACGTTATCTTTCATTTGCGATTAATTAAAAAAAAATACATTTAAAACACATTGAAAATTTTGACAGCGACATTTTGCGCCTTTCCCCCTAAATTTTTTGCAACATTAATGAAGCACCCTGCATATTAAATTAAAAATATACATTTAAGTAAATAAACAATAATATTTTGTCATTTCAAAGTTTTCAAACAAATTTTATAGTGTCTACATAACTAGGAACCATAATATATGGAAAACTGTTTTGTTATTAATTTTACGAGAAAAAGTTATTCTTCATAAAAAGTTCTGCATTATCTAGAACCCAGAATGCAACCATCAAATATCAAATTTTATGAATCTTATACGAGGTATGTAAAAAAATATGAATTTCGGTAAAGAGCAAAGTACGTTTAGTTTTCACAATATTGAAAAGTTATTATGAAAAGTTGTTCAGCATTAAAACTATGTTTCTATATGCAATTACATCCTTCTAATTGTGATCTAGAAAGGCACTTTACTTTTGATCGAAACTCATATTTTTTACATATTATTATATCTCATATGAAATTGTAAAAAATTGATAGGATTTGATGGTTGCATCTTAGATTTTAGACCATGCAAAGCTTTTTAGAAAGAATATTTTATCGTACATTAATTGTACTTTTCAACAGCACCCTTTTCATTTATTAGAAATAATGTGATAAGTCTTTTATATTAATAATAATTAGCCCTTTTCAGTTATTACAAATAATGTGATAACTCTTTTATTTTTATTAATTAATTAATCAATAACAATAAAATAGTTATCGCATTATTCGTAATAAATGAAAAGGGCGTTGGGTATCTGTAATTTGAGAAAAAAATTTCAATTAAAAGGATGTAATTGCATATTAAAACATAGTTTTTAATTAATTCCAAACAACTTTTCATAATAATAATTTTCGATATTGTGAAATATAAGGTACTCTTGATCGAAATTCATATTTTTGATACTCATAAGATTGACACAATTTTATATTTAGTTGCATTTTAGTTTTTGTACTAAAATGCAAATCATTTTATGAAGAATAATTTTTTTCCGTAAAATTAATAATAAAAAAGTTTCCCATATGGTTCCAAGTTACGCAGACACAATGTCTTAATTATTTTCTTTTTTTTTTCAAAATAAATTGTGGATTTTATTAGAGGAAACCCGATAACTATTTAAAATGAATTATTATTAATTCTATGCAATGATTATGATACTTACCATTTTCACAATTAATTTAATTTCCACACCACTTAAAATAACAATAAATAAAAAAGATTGTCCAATATTTTTTACACGAAAACAAAAGTTAAAATCAGGACAAAACAAACCCAACGGATATTGCAATAATAGTTGTAGGTAATTATTAACACCAATATAAAATAAAATTTTAAACCTTTTACTACAGGAAACCACCCGTTCACCAGTAACAGTAAATAATGTTTGTGCCTAATAAACGCATAGACGAGAAGGGAAAAGATACTCAAGTCAAATACATAATCATAATTCATAGAGTATTTGTTTACTTAAGGGTAATTAACATAAATTTGAGTAAATATTCACTGTATACGAGTAAAACTGCTTGATCCAGCTAATTGTGTCTTTGTTGGAGTAAAACTGCTAAGTTGCGTTTTATGGGTGTTAATTTATGTTTCTACTCGTCAAGGAGCCTGATTTGATGTTTATTTGACTATCTTGAGTGTCGCTTTAGACATAAAATCGGATGGATGGTATGCCAAGCCTAATTTAATCTATTTCAAAGAAAAAAATAGGAAGGAACAACAAAATGTAATATATTTTTACGGAGTAAGTTCAATATTTCAGGACGGGAATAATTATTTTTTCAGTAAAAACACAATATTTGATTTTTGAGATTTCTCTAGCTGTTCATGAAATAACTAAAATTGTATATGAAAAATGATTATCTCATTTAAAATAAATATTCCTTATTTACCAAGCCTTCGGTTTGGCGCCCCTTTGGGGTTACGCCCGCGTGCGCTGCACGCGTTGCACGCCCGGTTACGGGGGCCCTGGCGAATGGCATAAACTTTCAATACAGTGGCGAAGAACTACAACATGAAAATATCAACAGCCAAGACAAAATCCCTGGTAGTGTAGGGAACCCATAAGATGCAAATTAGTAATTAATTAACAACGAACTAATCGAACAAGTCTCGAGATTCCAATATCTGGGAAACGAAATATGTAGTTATGGAGATGTTAAAGAGAGCGTCCGAAAGCAAGCAAATAAAGCCAATTACGTGTCAGGATCTCTGAGGGATGTCATCTGGAGAAACAAAGATATGAGGCTGGAAGGGAAAGTACGCATATACAAATCATGTGTAAGACCGATCATGACGTACGCGATAGAAACAAGATGTGATACAGCAAAAACCAAGAGGATACTGAGAACATCAGAAATGAGAACGCTGAGGTCAATAACTGGGAAAACACTGAGAGACAGAATACCGAACGAGAGAATAAGAGATCTCTGTAACATACAAGATATAGTACAGTGGGGAAGACATAGACGACGAGAGTGGAATCAGCATGTGACGAGAATGGACAGCAAGAGAATAGTCCGTATAGCCAGAGATTCGAAGCCAACAGGCAAGAGACCAATAGGAAGGCCCTTTAAAAGATGGCGAGATAGCTGGCAGTCAACATCACAGCTAAGAATACAAGCTCAAAATCGGTAAGGAACAGGCCAAGAGGCCTATTATAAGAAGAAGAAGAAGATCTACGTCCAGTAGTGGACAAGCGAATATTTAATTATGATGATTTTAAAGACTCTTGTGTCCGACATTCGACAGATGTGATTGTTCCATTCTGTTATTCTATTTAGTATCCACTCACCTATACCCAGTATATTACATTTTGTTCTAGTTTTGTCACTCCTTATTCCGTATCTCAGTGTGTTTCTTGTAATTCATCAGCGTATTCTCTATTCTCTATATTTCGGCTGTTTCCAACACTCTCTGTGTTTTTGCTGTGTCAGGCTTTGTTTAACTAAATACCCTTACTCTGTCAAATGCCTTCTTCAAGTCGATCAAACACACGAATGCGAGTCTATTGTATTCTTATGCTTTTTCTGTAATATGTTTTATGACGAATATTATATTTTTACAAGACCTTCCGCATGGAAATCCTGTGGCTCATTTGCTAAATTTATGAGCTGATTTATTCATCCTGCAAAATTTTAGTTGTAGTTTCAGGATAGTATTTAGCCAATTGATACCTCGGTAGTTTTCTGGTTGTTTGTTATCGCCCTTTTTGAATAATAAGATTAGCCCGCTTGTCCTCCATTCTTCTGGTATTTTAATCTGTCTTACAATCTTGTTAATTAATGTTGTCAGTTGATCTGTCATTGCCTTCTTCTTCTTCAGGTGCCATCTCCGCTACGGAGGTTGGCGATCATCATAGCTATTTTAATTTTTGAGGCAGTAGCTCTAAATAGTTGTTTTGAGCTGCATCCAAACCATTCTCTGAGGTTCTTCAGCCATGAAATTCGTCTTCTAGCGATGCTTCTTCTGCCATCTATCTTTCCCTGCATTATGAGTCGCAGGATGCCATACTTCTCGCCCCGCATCACATGCCGAGATACTGTAGTTTTCTTTCTTTAATTGTGAGTTCAACTTCCTTCTCTTTACCTATTCTTCTCAGTACTTCATTGTTCGTAACTCTATCTACCCAGGAAACCCTCATAATTCTTCTATAGGTCCACATTTCAAAGGCGTTAAGTCGTCTCATTGTCTCTACATTTAACGTCCATGATTCCAGTCCATAGTATAGTACACTATATACGTAACATTTTGTTAGGCGTACTTTAAGAGCTAATGTTAAATCTTTGCTACATAGGACCTTTTTCATTTTCATAAAATTAGAACGTGCTTTCTCGATTCTGACTTTGATTTCTGCAGAGTAGTCATTATTTTCGGTTATGTGTTCCTAGGTAAGTGTACTTTTTTACTCTATCGATCTGCTGGCCCTCTACTATCAAGATTTCGTTAGTATTATGGTTGTTTTTACTAATTTTCATAAACTTCGTCTTTTTGATATTGAGAGAGAGTCCGTACTCCCTACTACACCTTACTATTTTACTCATGAGTATTTGCAGGTCTTGTAAACTATCGGCTATTATTACTGTATCATCTGCATATCTGATGTTATTAACTAATACTCCATTTACTCTTATGCCGACTGTTTCATTTTCCAGAGTTTCTCGCATTACCTCTTCAGAATAGGCGTTAAATAATAGAGGTGATAGTATGCAGCCTTGCCTGACTCCTCTCTTTATTTCCATTTCTTCAGATGTTTCTTTTTCTATTCTTACTATTGCTCGCTGATTGTAATAGAGATGTGTTATTAGTCTTAAATCTCTTTCATCTAGGTTTTTAGTTTTTAGAATTTCCATAAGTCGGTCATGTTTTACTTTATCAAACGCTTTATTGTAGTCTATAAAACAGACGTAAAGAGAACGGTTAACATCCAAACATCTCTGTGTCAGCACGTTGAAGGAGAATAATGCTCAGCTCCAGTTTAGAGTGTATTCTGGCGTGGATAATTTTCAGCAGAATTTTCAGCCACTTCACCATATTTCGTACAATTCATTAATTTGGCATTCCATCTTTACCTGCAACTACTCTGTCCTTTAGTTGTTCAAATGTTTTTGTACTTCATGTTTGCTTTTGTGAACTTCTTCGTTTATGATAATTTCTTGTGTTTATGGTTCCAACGTCATTTGTTGTTTCTCTGTATATAACGTCTTTAGATAGTCAATCTCCTTTGACCTCTCATAAATCGCCAGATTTTATAAATCATGTTCCAGTTCTTTTCAAAAGCATCGTTTTTAATTCTTCTTACAAATGAAGGTGTTTGTTTTATTATTCTCTTCCTAATCTTCATGCTTGTTGCGTCTTGTACAGGGTGTAACAAAAATGCAGGTCATAAATTAAATCACATATTCTGGGAACAAAAATAGTTCGATTGAACCTAACTTAACTTACCTTGATACAAATGTGCACATAAAAAAGTTACAGCCCTTTGAAGTTACAAAATGAAAATCGATTTTTGTTCATATATCGAAAAGTCTTAGAGATTTTTTATTGAAAATGGACATGTGGTATTCTTATGGTAGGGACATCTCAAACAAAATAGTGAAATTTGTACACCCCATAAAAATTTTATGGGGGTCTTGTTAGAATAGACTAGAATAGAAATATGCTTTATTGTCATGAAAAATTTAACAATTTTATAGACAAAGCTTACAAGAATCATAAATAAGAACAATAACAAATAACAAATACAATTTACTAAAATGATATAAATCGTCTATATAAATAAAAATAATGAAGAGAAACAAAAAAAAACAGTAACAATCTATTGCAAAATTTAAAAAAAAAAAATTTGCAAATTGCATAATCTACCTTTAGAAATTTAATAAGTTAAGTTAAGCTGCTGCATATGACACTCAAATATAGATTAAGATTCTACTTATAAATAAGAATACTGTACTTTCTTAGTTATTGGTTAAGAAACTCTGCTGTTGAATAATATGGTCTTTCAGATAAATAGGCTTTAGTCATTTTACCGAACTTGGGAAAGATGTTGTAAAGTTTTTTTGCAGAATATAATATAGATTTCTTTACTAACTCACTGGACGGGATCGGTAAATAGATGTTAAAGGTAGAATTTCTGGTGGAACAGCCATGTCTAGGTCTTGCTGGAAAGATATGTAGATGTTTACGAATTAAGCAAACAGTTTCTAAAATATATAAAGAAGGTAGTGTTAGAATCCTGTGATCTTTGAAGTAGCTTCTGCAATGTGTTGTTCTTCTGAGGCCAAACAGATATCTTATTGCTCTTTTTTGTAATTTAAAAATAACATCAGATTGGGCAGCCGTACCAGAACCCCAAAAAGGGAGACCATATCGAAGATGTGACTCGAACAAAGAAAAATATGTTATTTTGGAAGAGGCTAAATTCATTTCCTTCGAAACAGATCTTATTGCAAAGCAAGCTGAGGATAGTTTCTTGCTTAACACATCAATATGAAGGGACTATTTCAGATTGCTATCTAAAAAAATAACACGAAACTTTACAGAATCAACGATACTGATCTGGCTGTTATGAAGAGGTAAGGGTTGAAGAGCTCCTTTATAGGACAATGCTACTGTTTTATCTACGTTAAAAGAGAGTAAATTTGAATCGGACCAAGATTTTATTGTAAGTAGATCAGAAGTTATAGTAGCATGAAGAGTTGCGATATTTGAGTTGCTCCAAGTGATACTGGTATCATCAGCAAAAAGAAAAACTTTTCCATCGATTTTTAAGCTAGTGATGTCATTAATAAAGATAAGGAAAAGTAGATGACCCAATACTGAACCTTGTGGTACCCCACATACAACATTTTTGAGACTAGAGTCTGTATCATTTGCTCTAACCAGTTGTTTCCTATTATCCAAGTAAGATTGAAACCAGTTCGAAGAAATACCTCGAATTCCGTAGAAATCTAGTTTTTTTATCAAAATGTCGTGATTCACACAATCAAAAGCTTTGGCATAATCACAAAAAACAGTGGCAGTGTGCAGATTATTGTTTAATGCTTGATAAACCTCATGTAGTACAGAAAACATGGCATCTGTGGTACATTTATTATTTAAAAAGCCGAACTGATTTTGCGATAAAATATTGTTATCAACGAGAAAGGACATAAGTCGGGCTTTTATGAGTCTCTCAATAATTTTGGAGAGTACCGGTAGTAATGCAATAGGTCTATAATTGCAGGCATTTGATTTTTCACCACCCTTATGAAGAGGAATAATGATGGCCGTCTTTAGGCACTCTGGAAATTTACCTTTCTCAAAAGAATCATTAATTAGAGAGATGAGGACTCCCAACACACTGTCTGGGAGATTTGAAAAATTTTTTATGGATAGTCCATCGGTACTACAGGAAGATTTGCTTTTGATATTATTGATTGTCTGAATCAGTTCAGATTTATCAACCGGTCTTATAAAGAATGAATTCGAGACCTTTCCTGAATTAGGGAGATAGGAAATGGGATCAAGTTGTGACACAATAGTTGATGTTATATTTTTACTCACATTAACAAAGTATTCATTTAGATTTTATGGGTCTGGAAGGGAAAATGTTTGAGCTGTGTGAGTTTTATTACGAAGATCGCTTATTATGGAATAAGTTTCTTTTGCAACACTTTTAGAGCTTCTCAGACGATTTTGATAGTACAATTTTTTAGCTGATTTTATAAGTTTTAAATAGATTGCCCTGTACTTGGTGATATATTCAGTAACAGAGACGTTGGTAGTAAATTTCTTGATGTACAGTAGTGAACGGATATTTTTGGCTGATATGCGGACACCTTTGGTAGTCCAGGGTTTGTGATGTTTTGGCTTAATTGTGATTAAAGGAAATGCTTTATTGAAGATACAGACAAGCTTATTCAAAAAGTCACTGAAATTATTATCGACGTTCATAAAAGGAAAGGGCCACTCAGAGGTTAAGCATAAATTTTGGAATTTACGAAAATTCCGAGCGGAAAAAATCCTGCCTAAACGTCGAGTATTCGAAGAGTGCTTGCTAAAGATGTTAAACTTCGTATAAACCGCTTCATGATCAGATAGTCCCGCATTAACAGTTGTAGCGCAAACATCACGGGGTGAGAAATCTGAGACAATATAATCAATTATGGTAGATGAAGTTTTTGTAATCCTTGTAGGAGAATCAATGTGCATTGTTAGACCATACGATTCAAATATGTTGACCAGGGATATTTGTGTAGCACAAGCAGCAGCATAATTAATGTTAAAGTCCCCGCATAAAATTTTTCTGCTTTTATGGGGCAGGTTATCTAACAAATTAAGCAGGTTCTGAAAAAATAGTTCCACGGAAGAGTCAGGTGATTTATAAATGCAAATAATATAAAGATTAAAGTTCTTACTGTAAACTAAGGAAAACTCACAGAATGCTTCGCTTAATAGAAAATCATATTTTGTTACCAGAGAAAAATCATTATTTGTAGAAAGAATCAGGGTGCCTCCATGCGCTGAACATTGACGATCGTACCTAGCAATAGTTAAATATTTTTCTACAAAAAAAAGGCTCGTTGACTTCAAGCCAGTGCTCAGTAACCGCAACTATCGGAGGAAACCCTAATTCCTCTAGAAATAGAAATAATTCATCAGTTTTATATCTTATAGAACGAATATTAATCAGAACCATGCTGAAGTTGTTATCACTAAAATAATTTGAGGATTCTAGTCCCTCAGAACACGTCGTGATGTTTAAAAATTTCGTTTAGGAGACACAGCGGAATAGTAATTTTGGTGACATTCCCTTGATTTTTGTAAGTGGATAATTCTTTCAGAAGCGAGAAAGGACCTAAAAGCAGCAAGATCAGCTTCCACCTCATCTCCCAATTTCTCTTAAACCCTCCCAAACGTTTGTGTACGTTCCAATTAAATTATTACTGCTGTACCATTAGTTAAACACAATGTTTTTAAAACTTTTTTGCCTCTTAGTATTTTTTCGATAAACGATTTTTTATTGAGATATTAATATGTTTCAAAATATACCTAAAAAATGTAAATTCACAATAAATTTTCATAATTATTACCAGGTCTCTACAATCTTACTTACCATGTAAAAATTTGTGTTGGATTTTACAAATGTTCAAAATATCTCGATAAAAACTGACTTATAGAAAAATTACAGAGATACAAAAAAGTTTTAAAAACATTTTCTTTAACTAATAGTACCACAATAATAATTTAACTGGCACGTAAACAAATATAACTTTTATTTTTTTTAAAGATGTTCCTGCCATAAGAATGCCACATAAAAAATCTCTAATAGATTTTCAATAAAAAATCTCAAATAGTTTTCGATATATTGGAAAAAATCGATTTTTATTTTGTAACTTCAAGGGGCTATAACTTTTTTTATATGCACATTTGTACTAAGGTAAGTTAGGTTAAATCGAACTATTTTTGGTCCCAGAACACCTGATTTAATTTATGACCCGTATTTTTGTTACACCCTTTATGACATGTACTTCAGATACGCTTTTTTCGTTTCCTTGCATTTTTCCTTCAGCTCTTCACCCCACGTATTTTTTCGCTTTGGGAGAGATTTGCTTTTATTTATCTTTGTTTTGCCGCCCAGAGCTTCTTTAGCTGAGCCTCTTCTTCTTTGAGTGCCTCTCCTATCGGAGGTTGGATATCATTAGGGCGATTCTAATTTTATTTACTGCTGTTTTGAACAATTCGTTAGTGGTACAGCCAAACCACTCTCTCAAATTTCTCATCCAGGACATTCTTCTACGGCCTGGATTTCTTCGTCCTTGGATTTTTTCTTGCATTATATTTTGTAGGAATGTGTACTTTTCTCCCCTCATCAGGTGGCCTAAGTATTCAAGTTTTCTCTTTTTTATATTCAGTAGAACTTCTGGCTCGTTATTTATTCTGCGTATTACTTCTTCATTTGTAATTTTATCCACCCAACTTATTCTTAGTATACGGCGGTAGCACCACATCTCAAAGCTTTCAAGATTTTTAATATTCCTCTGTTTAAGAGTCCATGACTCAACACCGTAGAGCAAAGTACTGAATACATAGCATTTTAAAATTCTAGTTCGTAGATGAATACTAATCTCACGATTACAGAATAATTTTTTCATTTTTATAAAAGTAGACCTGGCAATTTCAATACGTCTTTTTATCTCGTGATTTTCGTCACCTGTTTCATTGATAAGGGTTCCCAAGTATTTGTATTCGTTTACTTTTTCAAGTTGGGTACCGTTTATTGTGATACTAGTGTCATTTATTGGATTATTACTGAAGGTCATATATTTGGTTTTTTTGACGTTCATCCTTATGCCGTAGTTATTACATATCTCATTCATACTTTCAACTAGATGTTGTAGATCTTGCGCTGTTCTTGCCATTATCACAGTATCGTCAGCATATCGAATGTTATTGATAACTTCTCCATTGACTATTATCCCTTCGTTTGCATATGAGAGAGCTTCTTGGCATATTTGTTCGCTGTAGATCTATTAAACAAGAGCGGTGACAATATACAACCCTGTCGTACTCCTCTACGTATTTCCATTTTGTCCGATGTTTGGTCTTCTATTTTTATATTAGCTCGCTGATTCCAGTACAGATTTAATATTATTTGTATGTCTGGTGTCAATGTTCTTACTCTCCAGGATTTCTTTGAGTTTACTGTGGCGTACTTTGTCAAAGGCCTTTTCAAAGTCTATAAAGCAGGCGTGTACCTCTTGGTTAACATCTAGGCTCTAGGCATCTCTGTGTTAGAACGTTCAATGCAAAGAGAGCATCCCTTGTACCTAATCCTTTTCTGAATCCCATCTGTGTATCGTTAATATCGATGTCTAGTTTTTGATATATTCGGTTGTGGATGACTCTAAGAAATATTTTAAGCAGGTGACTCATCAAGGAGATTGTTCGATGATCTGAACATTGCATTGCCTTAGTTTTCTTCGGTATGGTGACAAACGTAGACAGCAACCATTCTTGCGGTATTATACCAGTACTGTATATTGTATTGAATATATGCAATATTATGGTTACGGATTTACCATTCAAAAGCTTCAGCAGTTCTGTAGGGATTTCATCAGGTCCGTTTGCTTTTCCATTTTTAGCGATGGCTGAGCCTAAGATGTTTGTTTTAGTTTTGCGCAGCCATCGCTTTGGATATGTGTTTCTGCATTTGCCTGCGATTGCGATTGTCTTTTGGTATTATTGTCCTACAGATTTTCTATCTTTTCCGATGTTAGTGACCCTACATCCAGAATTCGGGAAGGATAGCTCTCTATTTGAAAGAATACAGTCGATCATAGATCTTTAGCCGCTGGTATTTTCAAAGGTATATTTGTTTTTTCTTTGTGAGAGAAACAATATTATTGTTATAACAGTGTGTTCAATTTATAAAAAGTTTTTGATTCGATTAAAATGGAAATGGGCAAGTCGCTTACTGAGAATGAAAGACAACCGATGAACGAAGCGAATTGTCTCGAATGAATACAAAAACAAAGAATAGAAACGAATGGACACAACTAAGGAAGGATTTTAACCCACGATGGATGGAATAGCTGATGATGACATAAAAATATGATGAGATATGATGTATGTAATATGATTTTCTCGACAAGGTCATGATGACAATATTAAATCTATCTTTGAAGAACATCACTGAAATATTATTTGAAAAAACACAGTATTGTAGGTACTACTAATTATTGTATTGTATTTACCTAAGCTGTACTAATTAATATTAACACCACGGGAGGTTATATACCAAAAAAACTTAAGAGATTTATATTTACATACGTGTATATCCGTATTTTTAATCCCACAAAAAAGTCCTAGATATCGACATCATCCTTGAGAAAACTATTCATTAAAAACATTTTTAATTAAAATTTATAATTTCGTGAAGACAAAATACGCAAATGTAGATTATTTATTAGCGTTTCTTATGATTTTATTACAATGTTTGCATATTTAATGGAACGAAATGATAAAAATATTATGGTAGGGGAGCCCAAGCGGGTATTTTTGCAGGATTTTTGCTCGAACGCGTCAGAAAATCACATGGGGACAAACCATGTACCCTGTAAATGTACCCCTACCATATATATTGGCTTTTAATACAGGGGAACTCGTTAAGGAGGTCCGAAAAAAATATATCCTTAGAAAAACCCGAAATTGTCAGATTAAGATGAGTTAAGTAGATGCAGAACAGTAAGTATTTAAAAATCTGACGATTTGAGTTTCACAAAAAAAAAGTGAATATTTCGCTAAATGAACGTCAGATCGAAAACCTGAAAAATACGTGTTCAATATTTTTCAAAAATCTATCGAATGATACCAAACACGACTCCCCGGAGAGGGGTGGGGGGTAACTTTAAAATTTTAAATAGGAACCCTGCGTTATTTCCCGTAATTAACAACACATCAAAAAACTGAAAAATACGTGTTCAATATTTTTCAAAAATCTATCGAATGATACCAAACACGACCCCCACGAGGAGGAGTGGGGGTAACTTTAAAATTTTAAATAGGAACCCTGCGTTATTTCCCGAAATTAACAACAGATCAAAAAACTGATAAATACATGTTCTATATTTTTCAAAAATCTGTCGAATGATACCAAACACGACCCCCACGGAGAGGGGTGGAGGGTAGCTTTAAAATTTTAAATAGGAACCCCGTGTTATTTCCCGAAATGAACATCAGATCAGAAAACTGAAAAATACGTGTTCAATATTTTTTAAAAATCTATAGAATGACATTAACTACGATTACCCACAGAGATGAGGTGGGGGTAACTTTAAAATAACTTTTATTCGAGACTTTTTTCGAATTATGGATAGATGGCACTGTAATCGGAAAAAACGATTGTTGGAAATGGAAAATTAAATTAAAAAATGGAAAGTCCCCAATCAAATGGAAAACTTAACTTCTTTAGGTTTTAGGACCTAATATTCACAACCCAATAGGCCCCCACAACGCTCGAGTAACTCCAAATTTAGCATACTTGTCTCCCCTACTATATCGAAATGATAAATGTTAATCTCAGTAGAAGTCGGCAGTCTCTCAAGTCCGATATTAGTGAGATTTTAAGAAATAAACAACAAATTTGGATCGGGCTATCTCTTCACGGTTCAAGTAACTTGTAAATTTTATAATGTGTGAAGATTTTTGTAATTTGATGATTTATTGGAAAAAATATTTATTTAAATATATGCCTGGATATTGTACAGGTATCTAATACAGCTATATACATGGTCTAAGTATAAAGGTATACCAAATGCATCTTACAATATAATTTTCCAAATCCACGAGATTTGCTAACGTATTTAAAATATCCTCTCCTTCCCTATCTTTTCTCCTTCGTAAGGATGTAGTGGCGTTATGTAGTTCGTTTGACTATTCTTTCTGAATTTTCTCTTGTGCGTGTTTGTTTTGCTTTGGTGAATGAGTAATCAATCATGTTCTTTATTTCCTCCGACCATCGCGCTGGATATCTTCCTCTGGAATTAACAAAGGTTAAATGTAGTGAAACATTTAGACCAGGGCGCATCTGTAAAAATATTAGTACATTTGGACGTTGAGAGGTGACTCAAATTTTTTTGCAGAAATTGCTTGAAAATAAATCAAATAATAATATTTGAGTTATCATCCCTCTCAAAAAGGTCCGGAACATTGTTTAAATAATCAAAATGTCAAAAATTGAAGGAAAAATTCGATTTTATTCTTCGTTTTTTGATTATAACTTTAAAAGTATTCATTTCCGAGAAAAGTTTTACTGACATAAAAGTTGCGTAAGTAAATTTCCTACAATATAGAATTGGTTAAAAATTAAAAAAATAGTCACCCTTGTTGCAAAATAGCAATAATTGTGAAAAAAACATACAAAAACAAGTATTCGCATTTTACGTTTTTCAACCATTTATGCTACACTTAGGACCTTCATATTTCACCCTGAAAAACTTTATGATACAGTAAAACAATACTGTAAATTTCATTACAATCGATTCAATACATTTTGCAAAATAAATTTTGCAATCCAGCTTTCGTAAAAAAAATCATTTTTTCAAAATGTTACAGGACTGAAAATAAAGCAGATAGAAAGTTGAAAATTTTTTTGCTTATAAAAGTGTACTGTACCTTTCATTTGCAATTTTTCAAAATTAAAATCGATTAATACCACGGCGTCAGGAATTTTTTTAAGTAAACATTAATTATTGGTGCTACGCGCAGGACAGCGGATAGTTTGCTCTGATTGGGCATTCCAATGACCTTTGATAATGATTGATACATTTTAATTTTTATTACATTTCGATATAAATAAATAAATTTGTTTATTGCAAAATAAAAACACATACTCTATCCTTTGAAATAACACTTTTATTAGCAAAAACTTTCTTTGTTCATATATTTTAACTTAAATAATAAAAGTTTATTATTTTTAAACATATGCAATTGTTTAAACAATATTTCACAAACAATAATAAAATTAGTTTGATTTTTGTGGACACTTAATCGACTGTAGTACAGTAGTGACAATTAATATACTCATTACTAAGCCCAATAGACCAGGGCGCATCTGTAAAAATATTAGTACATTTGGACGTTGAGAGGTGACTCAATTTTTTTTGCAGAAATTGCTTGAAATTAACTTAATAATAATATTTGAGTTATCCTCCCTCTCAAAAAGATCTGGAACATTGTTAAAATAATTAAAATGTCAAAAAATGAAGGAAAAATTCGATTTTTTTCTTCGTTTTTTGATTATAACTTTAAAAGTATTCATTTCCGAGAAAAGTTGTACTAACATAAAAGTTGCGTAATTAAATTTCCTACAATATAGAATTGGTTAAACATTTAAAAAATAGTCACCCTTGTTGCCAAATAGCAATAATGGCGAAAAAACCATACAAAAACAAGTATTCGCATTTTACGTTTTTCAACCATTTATATTACACTTAGGCTACGGCTCCACGGGCTGGAAATTGACGCTAGCAGTAGCCGCAAAACGAACTTAAGGTTCCGCAGAACGGAATAGGAATAGCCGAACTGTACCGACTACAGGACTTGTGCGTAGTCGGTTCAGTTCGGCTATTCCTATTCCGTTCCGTGGAACCTTAAGTTCGTTTTACGGCTACTGCTAGCGTGAATTTCTCGCCCGTGGAGCCTTAGCCTTAGGACCTTCATATTTCACCCAGAAAAACTTTATAATACAGTAAAACAATACTGTAAATTTCATTAAGATCGGTTCAGAAGATTTTGCAATCCAGCTTTCGCAAAAAACCATTTTTTCAAAATGATACAGGACTGAAAATAAAGCAGATAGCAAGTTGAAATTTTTTTTGCGTATAGAAGTGTACTGTAACTTTCATTTGCAATTTGCAAAATTAAAATCGATTAACTACCACGGCGTCAGGAAGTTTTTTAAATAAACATGAATTATTGGTGCTACGCGTAGGACAGCGGATAGTTTGCCCTGATTGGGCATTCCAATGACCTTTGATAATGATTGATACATTTTAATTTTTATTAAATTTCGATATAGATAAATAAATTTGTTTATTGCAAAATAAAAACACATACTCTATCTTTTGAAATAACACTTTTTTTATACCCTATTCCACGAACATACGCCTGTTTTGGATTACTTCGACAACGAATATTTTACTCTGCAAAATAAGAAGAACGAAAGTAAATTGCAAATTACATTGTTGTTTATTGGAATAATTATTAGCGCCATTTACTTTCGTACTTCTTATGTTGCACAGTAAAATATTCGTTGTCGAAGTAATCCAAAACAGGCGTATGTTCGTGGAATGGCCCATAGCAAAAACTTTCTTTGTTCATATATTTTAACTTAGAGAATAAAAGTTTATTATTTTTAAACATATGCAATTTTTTAAACAATAATAAAATTAGTTTGATTTTTGTGGAATTAAAATATTAAAATACAACAAAATATAGAGTAAGAAAATAATATATTAGATAAAGATTGGAAGAAATTTTGGTGGAAATCAACTTGTGTGAATCGAACACCGCTGTCCTGCGCGTAGCACCAAAAATTATTGTTTATTTCAAAAATTTTCTGACGCCGTGGTAATTAATCGATTTTAATTTTGAAAATTGCAAATGAAAGGTACAGTACACTTCTATAAGCAAAAAAAATTTCAACTTGCTATCTGCTTTATTTTCAGTCCTGTAACATTTTGAAAAAATGAATTATTTTTGCGAAAGCTGGATTGCAAAATTTATTTTGCAAAATCTACTAAACCGATCTTAATGAAATTTACAGTATTTTTTTACTGTATCATAAAGTTTTTCTGGGTGAAATATGAAGGTCCTAAGTGTAGCATAAATGTTTAAAAAACGTAAAACGCGAATACTTGTTTTTGTATGGTTTTTTTCGTAATTATTGCTATTTTGCAACTAGGGTGACTATTTTTTAAATTTTTAACCAATTCTATATTGTAGGAAATTTAATTACGCAACTTTTATGTCAGTACAACTTTTCTCGTAAATGAATACTTTTAAAGTTATAATCAAAAAACGAAGAAAAAAATCGAATTTTTCCTTCAATTTTTAACATTTTGATTATTTAAACAATGTTCCGGACCTTTTTGAGAGGGAGGATAACTCAAATATTATTATTTGATTTATTTTCAAGCAATTTCTGCAAAAAAATTTGAGTCACCTCTCAACGTCCATCTCAAAACAGATGCGACCAGGACCCTGATTCTAAATCAAATTTCGACCAAAAACAAGGCGCTTTCAATATGGCGACGGTTGAAATGCGATTGTGCGAGCCTTGTGGATTTTAGTTGAACTAAGGAAGTGAAGTCATGAAATAGCGACTATCGAAATTAATTGCGACTTTAAAAAGGGTGTTGATATTATAATTTCGACTGTCGAAATTATTTGACACGGTGATGAATGAATGGCCAAAAGCGAGGTTAGGTTTAGTTTAGATGTGTTTTGTTTATTTCTTGCAAGGAAAACTAAAGCAAAAGGTATTATAATATAGCTGGGTTTAATTGAAATTTGCTTGTTTTGAGGAATTAGATAGAATAGTATTAAATTAGAAATATAATAATTGAGAATGTCCACAACATGAATCATCAACTCAATGAAAGATGTAAGGTAATAATCTGGGAAAATTAGTAAAAAACAAGGAAAATTAATTATCAGCTATTTTATTGCTGGACATGCTGAAATCAAATCTTAAGATTTCCTATATTAGTAATATAGCTATGCAAAGTCCACAGAAAGTGTGCTATTTTGTTTATAAACAAATTAGCGCTCCGAAATCTTTTTTTTTATTATTGCTCTATAACTCCGAAAATTTTAACTTTAAACCAAAACACTCACATAAAAATTGACAGTAATTTAATTTTGCACATTGATAATTTATTCAAATTTCCTTCGACGAAAATTTTCCTTGGAAAATTCGGGTTTTCCAAACAAACTCTTTAATTTTCAACTAAAATTTGAGGGAAGTAATTATTCATCAATAATTAAATAATTTGGTGACAGTGACATAAATCTTTTTTGTTATGAGTGTCTTGAAGATATGAAAATTTGTATGTACAAAGAGGACCGGAATTAAAAGGTATCTAATGGTTCAAAGATTAAAATCCTGTTGTTTATAACTCTGTCGCAAATGCCGGCCAAATTTGACCGGTTATACCTGGAATCACTCCTCGCAATTCAATTTGTTTTTCTTCGAAAAGGACACAGGAGCCGTGCCCTTTTCAACAGCGTTAACTTAATTTAATTTAATCTAATATTTTCTGAGGGGTTCTATTTGTTTATAAGCCAAAAAATTGTTTCTTTATAACATTCCTGAGACCGCTCAAATGGTCCAATTTCAATCCTGTAAGGTACGTTGAATAGGTATAGTGCTTTTTTATACGAAAATCATAGTTATTCTGGTGTATCATAATCTTTCTGGTTATTATTTTGACCGAAATTTTTTAATTAACATTTTAATTATTGCTAAACTATTGGTTAGATTGTCGCCGGTCTCCTGATATACAGAGAGGGGCTAAATTATGGAATAAATTCATTTTCTCTAAAATGGACGATTTTAGAGAAAAATTCCGAAACAGGTCGATTTTTATTTTTAAATTAAATTTCTTGGCATATATTTCAAACTAGTGACGTCATCCATCCGAGCGTGATGACGTAATCGATTATTTTTTTAAATAGGAATAGGGGTTCGTGTTGTAGCTCATTTACAAAGGCGTTCAATTCTCTATTTAGTATTATAAACATTAATATCATTATTTATACAGGGAGGCCAAAAATTTTTTTGAATTAAATTAATTGACGCAAGAAGAAGAATGCATGTAATTTATTTAACTCAAAATACATTCTATTGCTGTCAGAAAATAGAAAAAATGTTCATTTTGCAAATAAACATTGCTTTTAGCTTAAATTAAATGTTCAAACTGCTAATAGGTAGGAGGGAGGCTGTTTGTGATTTAATTTAAGCGAAAAGAAATGTTTATTTGTGAAATAAACCTTTTTTTCTATTTTCTGACAGCAGTACAATGTATTTTGAGTTAAATAAATTACATACATTCTTCTTTTTGCGCCAATTAATTTAATTCAAAAACATTTTTTGGCAACCCTGTATAAATACCTTATGATATTAATGTTTATATTACTGAATAGAGAATTGAACGCCCTTTCAAATGACCTACCACACGACCCCTATTCCCATTAACAAAATTATCGATTACGTCATCACGCTCAGATGGATCACGTCACTAGTATGAAATATATGCCAAAAAATTGTAATTTAAAAATAAAAATCTACCTCTTTCGGGATTTTGCTCCAAAATCGTCCGTTTTAAAGAAATGAATTTATTCCATAATTTAGCCCCTCTGTATAATCTACTATAATAAATCTTTCATGTCATCAATTATTTAATTATTGATAAATAATTAGGTACTTCCCTAAAATTTTAATTGAAAAATGTGTTTTTGGCTCAAAGGAAAAATCTTAGGAGTGCTAATTTGTTTATAAATAAAATTACACACTTTCTGCGGACTTGTCATACCCCATATTACTAATATATGCAATCTTAAGATTCGATTTTAGCAATAAAATAGCTGGTAAATAATTTTTCCCAAAAATGGCATTTTTTCGATAATTTTCCCAGACTATTCTCGTTAACAAATTCCAATAAACCGGAGCGCCAACCCAAATTCTGAGCAGTCTCAACATGATAAGGTTAATATCCCCAGTTGTAACTAATATCGAAATGAATAAGAATCGCTATACTCTGCGGCTGTCATGGCGGTGTCGAAATGAAATTGCGACTGTCGAAATGAATTAGAATCAGGCCCCTGGACTAATTGTATTTATTGCATTTTTGAAGTGAAAACTTCTTTAGGGACGTTGTGCGATTTTTGGATAGGGGAAAAAGCATTGAATTCGCGACCGTCATCGCTTATGTTATATATTACGTGCATGTATATATAAATTGTGTAGAGTTATTTAAATTTAAAATAAATGTAAAACCTATTTTATGATGGGAAAAAGGATTCATTTCGCGACCATCATTGCGACCGTCATCGCTTCGGCGAAATAAATTTTGTACATAATATATAGGTATATTATGTGTAGCTTTATATAAATTGTATAGAAGTATTTAAATTTAAAATAAATGTAAAACCTATTTTAGGATGGGGAAAAAGGATTTATTTCGCGACCGTCATCTCTTCGGCGAAATAAATTTTAGAAGAAGTATTTAAATTTAAAATAAATATACAATCTATTTTTGGATGGGGAAAAAGGATTGAGTTCGCGACCATCATGTCATCGCGACCGTCATCGCTTCGACGAAATAAATTTTGTACGTATATTATTATAATCTACGTATAATAATAGTAATATTGTTGAAGTGAAAACTTCTTTAGGGACGTTGTGCACTTTTTAGATAGGGAAAAAGTATTGAATTAGCGACCGTCATCGCGACCGTCATTGCTTCGACGAAATAAAGTGAATACTTCTTTAGAGACGTTGTGCACTTTTTAGATGGGGAAGAAGTATTGAATTAGTGACCGTCATCGCGACCGTCATTACTTCGACGAAATAATGTTTTGAAGTGAAAACTATCTTAGGGACGTTTTGCCCTTTTTAAATGGGAAAAAAGTGTTGAATTAACGACCATCATCGCTTCGGCGAAATAAATTTTTGAAGTGAAAACTTCTGTAGAAACGTTGTGCACTTTTTAGATGGCGAAAAAGTATTAAATTAGCGTCTGTCATCCCGACCGTCATTGCTTCGACGAAATACAATTTTGAAGTGAAAACTTCTTGTTGTGCACTTTTTAGTTACGTATTTTTTATTTTACGTATTTTATTTAGTTACGTAAATTTTGTACGTATATTATTATAATCTACGTATAATAATAGTAATATTGTTGAAGTGAAAACTTCTTTAGGGACGTTGTGCACTTTTTAGATAGGGAAAAAGTATTGAATTAGCGACCGTCATCGCGACCGTCATTGCTTCGACGAAATAAAGTGAATACTTCTTTAGAGACGTTGTGCACTTTTTAGATGGGGAAAAAGTATTGAATTAGCGACCGTCATCGCGACCATCATTGCTTCGACGAAATAATGTTTTGAAGTGAAAACTTTCTTAGGGACGTTTTGCCCATTTTAAGTGGGGAAAAAGTGTTGAATTAGAGACCGTCATCGCTTCGGCGAAATAAATTTTTGAAGTGAAAACTTCTGTAGAAACGTTGTGCACTTTTTAGATGGGGAAAAAGTATTAAATTAGCGTCCGTCATCCCGACCGTCATTGCTTCGACGAAATACATTTTTGAAGTGAAAACTTCTTTAGGGACGTTTTGCACTTTTTAGACAGGGAAAAAGTATTGTGTTTGCGACCGTCATCACTTTGCCGAACTAAATTTCGTACGTATATATTATGTATATGTATACATAAATAGCACAGAACGTACGCAACGCGTATATAATACAGGTATAGCACTTCTTTTTGGATGAAGAAAAAGCATTGAGCTCGTAATTTAGATACTATAAGAAGTTTTCACTTCTGTCGGAACTCCCATGAGTGCTATAAATTTTTTTGTATCAATATCCGGATGTTCTGAACTGTTCTGTAGTGCTATAATATTTTGCGGAAAACTGCCTGTTCTGAAGGTTGATAGTAATAGATTTTAATATTAATTTTTGTAAGAACTTCGTCTCGATGTAGGAGTAGGCTTGAAGGTCGGTAATTTTCGATGGTTCAGTATGACTGGCATTTTGCCAGCTGTCTTCTTGTCATTGCCTCTAAAGTTGTAGTGTCTCCTAATTTCTTAAAAAATAATGCTTTAGTATTTCCGTCCTTACCAGGGGCACGATTATATTTCATTTGAGATAGAGCGTGCGCCATTTCCTCATTTACGATGTCTGGTAGTTCCTCTAACCCGGCATTGGTAACGTGAATCGATCTTAGGCATTTACCAAAGTGAACAATGTTTTGTGTAACAGATTTGTCGATGAGATTCAAAGTTAAACTTTTTAGGTGTTACTTGTATTCCGGTGGTGTGTAAACAAGCGTGTTTTGCTTATATCTCGAAAGGGTATTGTTAGCGAGAGTGTGTCTGAATCGTTCGCATACTGTGTAGAGACTGAGTTGCCGAACCACCAACTATTATGTCAACTGGTTTGCGGTTTTGCGATAATGGCCAGAAGGGCAATACATTACTGCAGCTGCGTTTTAAAAGATGAGAATCCTTTTGTATTTAAGAAGTTGTCATGAAGAGTGTGGCAATCTGGCTTCGTAATCCATTAGTGTTTCCTTGAAAAAAACATGAATTTTATACACTCTGTTTAGAGATACATTTTGGTTTCCCGAAATCAACGGCCCTTGTTGGCATATGGTTTGTATATTACATGTGAGTTTTAAATGACTAATGTTGTTTCGTTTTAAGAAAAGTTATTAAAAAATAAGAAAATAAAATTAGCAAAAATAGTAATTAAAGCGTATCGCTATACGTGTCTTTTGTGCTGCAGTATGAAATGGAGGCGTGCACGCTACAGAAACAGATCGCTAATAGATTGGATGCCTTCGAGATGTAGGCTTACAGAAGAATGTTTAGAAAAATCTGGGTGAACAGAGCTACAAACGACGTCGTAATGAAAAAAAAATAGAAAACAAAAAGGAGCCCTTAACACTATCAAAATTAGACAGTTGCAATATTTTAGCCATGTTATAAGAGGTGAGTGCTACGAAATGCTGCAGGTTATCATACAGGGGAAAATATAAAGACGAAGAAGCTGAGGTAGAAGACACGTTTCCTGGCTAAACAGCGGTCCCTCAGAGAAGCGGCATCGAAGCCGCTATGACGGATGTCAACCTTCTGAGAGCAGACAGCACGTAAATAGGAATATATTTATTAGGTTTCATGCTATACTCGGTGCATGTACAAAATGATAGCGGTTTATATTGGTAAACTGCTGATGCCTTAGTGGAATAGATTCCACTAGTAGACTAGTAGCATCGTCGACACTCACTTTATCTTACCCCGTTAGAGGTCGCTAAACGCATACGTTGGTAGAATATTTAAATATATTTACCAACCAGTCGGTGCGTTTTGATTCAATTCAGTATTTTTGGAAAGCCTCTTTGATAACTGGTAAACTTGGAAACACTTGTCAGAGGATGGCAAGAGACTCGAATTAAATCAAAACGAAACCGTCTATTTTTATTAAGAATATATAATAAACTCATGCCTCAATTAATTGTTTCCGAAATAGTGTTTGGCAGCGATAATAGTTTTTTATTGTAAGAAATAGGAAACTAGAAATAAGACGATGATATCCTTACCAGGCCGAAAAAAGCATGTACCACACTACTGAGAACACAAATACACAAACATTTTTTCTAAAAATTTCATGTAGTTAAAATATATAAAATAATAGGTATGGTTTGTTCAACAGTAAATGGTTTGAGTTCAATTAGTGCGGTCGTAAATATTATTAAATTTCTCTGATCTGGCCCATTGTTAAGACCCACCCGGAGCGATAAGCCACCGAGGTAGACAGAGTTGGTCTTTTGTAATTAACACTGACTAGACGGTACTCCCATAATAAAGCCTAAAATAAATTTTACCTGAAACCGGGCCTTTTATACTATTATCGGTTAATCCGGGCTGTTTATAGTGGTAACTAATTGAACTTAACCATTTACTGTTTAACATACCATACCTATATTCTCTGCAAGTTTAACAAACAAAGTTTCTTACAGGCAACTGTAAAGAAATCAGTGGCGTAGCGTAGTGGGGGCGGCCCGCCCCGGGCGGCAAAATTTATCAATAAATAATAAAAATATTTTGTAAATATTTGAACCATTTTATATTTTTATCGCAACTACAAATTCATTTTTTATCGTGCAAGGAATTTTTCATTACTTATTTTGTGACGAATTCGGGGAATTCCTTTGCTTTGAATGATATTTTGTAGCGACTGGCAACGTCTATATGACTTGTGGGAATTCCTCGTTTGTGACTAACAATCATTCACAACTTTTTTCGGCACTTTAGAACGTTGCTATTTTTTTCCCTCATCGACACATCGTTGGGAAGTTCTGATAGCAGCTACAGGCAAAAGAAGGATTCCAGACACGCGGTGGAGTGCAAGAGGCGATGCCGTAAATGTGACATGGCATCATTACAAAGACATTCTCGCCACTTTGGAAAAACTGACAGAGGCAGGTGAAAGCTTAAATACTAGGACAGATGCAGGTGCTTTACTAGTTTCGATGCAGTCATTTTCCTTTCTTTGTTTTTTGGGCCTGTGGCAACTGGTGCTACATGAAGTGAATGATGCACAAAAATATTTACAAACAAGGGAACTTGACATATAAGATTGTGCGCTCATAAGATATTGACAGAGAAAAGAGAGGAATGGGCAAATGGCGCTGTAGGTTATGCAAAAATATGTGTAAAGAACTTGGAATTTCCATAAATCCTCGAAGGAGCATAACAAGAAAGCATATTTTTGATGCCGGAACTAAAAGTGCTAACTTTTCTTATGAAAATGAGTTGAGACGAAAGCTGTTTTCTTCGTTAGATAGAGTTGTAGAAATTCGTGAGCGGTTTCAACAGCTACAGAATTTAACGGATAAGTTTGTTTATCTAACGTCGGCTATATTATTAGATCCAAACAACACTAAATGTAGAAATGTAGAATGTAGACTACCCATCTGACGAAATTGACGAGCAGGGTTTCAAGCTATAAAAACTAACGAATGCGGATTTTCGTTGCTGCTACAGGCAACGAAATTGATTAATGCAGACTCATTTGAAGTATTTAAATTTATTGTTAAATCCAAGCTGGAAGATACTCTGCCCAATATTTTAATAATATTCCGAATATTGTTCACAGTTGCTATAAGCAATGCCAGCTGTAAGAGGAGTTTTTCAAAATTGAAATTGATTAAAAAATATGTAACATCGACAATGAGTACTCTAAGACTAACTAATTTGGCTATTTTGTCTATTGAGAAAGAGGTGTGTAATGCGATAGACATTGACGGTGCAATAAAAGACTTTGCTCTTAAAAAAAGTAGACGTATAAATTTTTAATTGAAGACGGAAGTTTTGTTTTTAATTCTAACAAATATGTACTCATTGATTTTATTTAATTTTGTCGATCGTCAAGGTGTACCTAATCTTAAGTGATAGGTACTAAGCTATATCAATGTATCTAATTGGTTAAAGTAAAAGAATTTCCAAAAGAAAATCCAACCAGTATAATGCAAAATAATGATGACTTTTCTCACCGAAAAGTTCTCTATAATTAATGTATGTAATGTATAGTATACAATAAATTAAAATACCTAAATAAGAGGGCGGCAAAATTGTCTTCCGCCCTGGGCGGCCGACACTCACGCTACGCCACTGAAAAAAATATCGCCTAGTATTGAAAACACGAATCATTTTTATAATTTTCAAACACTTCATTTTCTTTTTGTTAGTTTTCAAAGTAGAGATTATTACTTCAATAATAATTACCTATTTACGGCTAAGTGAGTACCTGGTATTAAATTGCTGCTGGAATACCATAGGTCAAAGATAATTACCTGCAACAAATAAAAAATGGTTAATATTAATCAGAAAAATATATAAATGTGTATCTGAATTAAAATTAATAGCCTTTTTTGTTAAGAACTTTGTTAGGAAACTTTATCAAAAAAAGATTGTCATTTATAAACAAGAATGTTCACAAGATTGAAGAAAAGAAACAACACAACACCAAAAACGATCCAGAAATACTCACAAGAAAGGATTTGAAGATAACCAATACGATAATATATATAAATGGCTTATTAGAAAATCTATCTTTCCGAAAACAAGCCCAACAACACACAAGAGAGATCTAAAGCACTACATTTATAGATTAAGAGCCGGTATAGGTGAAATTTGCTAATCATTTTAGGCACGATTAGAGCCAATAACTTAAATAGTAGAATCTAAAGCAAGCTCCAGATTCTCCGCGAAGTTACTTCGCCAAAGTTGACCAAAGTTCGAAGTACCTCTCTACACACTCGTTCTACTCCGCGAGGAACACACTCAAGCGGTGCGATACCGACAAAGATCCCTTTGACTCGGACGCGCAGACCGATAGAGAACGGAAGCAGAACGAAGCGAGGCAAAGTTGCACAAGGTGGCCGTCTACACTCTAACTCTAGTACTTGGTGAACCTCGATCGACTTCGGCGAGAGTGTGGAGCTCACATAAAAGAAAACGTATGAACATTGTGCCGTCATTTTTTGTGGCACATGCGTCGACAGTGACGCATCGAACTTTTCACTTATTGAGGGAATAAAAAATAGAGGGCAAGTATTGCCATCAAGCGTCAATTGCTAAACATTTATAGGTTTACTAACAATAATTTCTTATTTTATAAGATTTTTTTGAAAACGGATTGGAAGTCTATTCCTCTGATGGCATTTCCTGCAGGTGATTTTTCGTTTTCTTTTTTGGAAATACATACAGATAAGAAAATACATTTCCTTGGTAATCTAATTTTCTAGATTATGTCATTGATAGGAGATTCTGACCAATAGAAAGCTACAGAAATAAAAATTAGAGCGATAATTCTTGATTATTTCATTCATAGGAGATTCTGACCAATATAAAGCTACAGAAATCTGAATTAAATCGATAATTTTTGATAATCTCCCGTCGTTAAGTATATTACGTCAGATGCCCTTCGTTGCTACGAAAAAATACATTCAGTGACATTAATGACAATTAATGTTTTAAAAATTATAAAAGTGATGACTTTCAATCGTCAAATATTTATAAAAACTGTGTGTTTAATGGTACTTACATAAATAAATTACAATAAAATTTTGGTTTTGAACAGTTTTATTCATGAAATAATCGCAACAAATTGCACTCGACCTCTGAAATTAATATAGAATTTTTGCTCTCGTGACACTTTGACATAATTACACTCGCCCTCAGCTCGTGAAATTAAAACTGTCAAAGTGTCATTCGGGAAAAATTCAATAATTTCAGAGCTCTTGTGCAATTACTACTGATAATATCCCGTCGTCAAGCATTACGTCAGATGCCCTTCGTTACTACGCAAAAATGAACATTCAGTGACATTAATGACAATTTATGTTTTACAACTTGTCACAGAGAACACCAAGAAGCAGGTTTAGCAAATATTCAGGTGAAGATATCAATAAAATATTAGTTAAAATAATAAAAAAAGACAGTTTTATTCATGAAATAATCTCAGCGAATTACACTCGATCTCTAAAATTATTATCGACTTGCTGTCTCGTGACACTTTGACATAACTTCACTCCCCTTCGGGTCGTGAAATTAAAACTGTCAAAGTGTCACTCGGGAAACAAATCGGTAATTTTAGAGCTCTCGTGCAATTAGTACTGATAATACCAAAAAACATAATTTGAATATTTTAGGAACATAATGCGGAAAACAAAATACCGTGTACGATGAAATAGAATGAAAAGTAGGTTCAAGTCGTAGAATTACATCGTGGATAAGATCTACATCACTTTTGTAAACCACCAGAGCAAAGTTGGAGCATCAGAAATAATAATGTTCATCACCAACATCCGATATTGCAGATACATTGATAAAATCAAAGGGCTAAACAATTAAAATAATTGAAAACTAATATGTACCTACTGTAGAAAATTAACACGACAAATACATTCTATTGAACCGTACTTCGTAATTAACTGTTTTGAATCCAACTGTCCCTCTCAAATCAGCCGGTCAATAACTATTTATGTATGCAAATTTGGCTCGTTAGCTTAATACAATGTTTGACAAAGTTCTGTCACTAAAAATAAGACCAAAGCAATTAGTTTTGACCGCGTGTGGAAGCGGCAATGTCCTCAAAATGTATAAAAATGAAAAAAATCCAATATTGGTCGGTTATTCCATTCTTGTTTTTGGAAGGGAAATCGTGCAGCGAAACAGAAATCACCCTGGGATGCTGTGTGTCTACGGTGATTCTTCTCCTTCGATAGCGACCGTAAAAAATTGATTTAACGGATTTTGATAAGTCACGTTTATGTGCCCAAAAAAGGGCTACCGCGGAGGATAACGTGAAAAAAATCCACGATCTCGTATTGTGTATTAAGGTAGTTCATCCTAATTGTTAAACACAAAAATCTTATAATATAATATAATTAATGTGTATTTAATACATATAATAAACATTTCAACAATCTTAATTGAACGGAAAGAGTTAAACTTGAACATCTGCACCTTGATAAACATAAATTGACATTGGGAAGTAACGAGTATTTTGATATACCTAAAGAAACATAATATATTGCATATGAGTATCTAAATAAAAAGTATTAATCATAATTAGAATATTGCTTCACAACCGTACCTATATAATAGCCTTGTCAGTAAATTAATATACTGAATTAAAATGTATTCATTTATGAACTAAGCCTAAAAAACACACATAACATATGTCATTGGCATACTATACTGCCGATTGAAGAAGAGCAAGATACCTAAGATAGTAACCATTTCAAAAAACTTCGTGAGTCATAACCTGGATGAAATTTTGGACATAAGAAAGCTATCATGTCGGTGAGATGGGCGCTGCGTCTGCTCACTGTGAACACCAAACAACAAACGCAACCGTAAGACCGTTCAGGGCAGTGTTTGATGTTGTTTAAGCAGAATCAGAGTTTCTGCCTTGTTTCATCACTATTGCATGACTATTATTGACAACAGATCCGATCACACCTCCGCCATCGCTACGGACAAAATTGCCGAATTGGGCTACGAACTACTACCCTATGAAAAATGAATAACCATTTTCAATTTCGCTGCAAAACGAAAATACAGCCGCACCATATTCTAGTCCAATCAGAGAGTGCAGTAAGCACCTCTACCGGTTTCGAAACTTATTAGTCTCTCATCAGGAGGCACATATGCTGCTCTCTCTGATCCAACCAAAACAAACCCCGGCGTGCAGTCACGGATTGCAACGAACGAAATGACATAGATGCCCTAGCGGCAACTGCTAGCAAAAGACTAAGTTTTCAATCTAATGACATATAAAACAACATAATGTTACTCTACATCCCACCAGACTGAAAACAATGAGAACCTCGTTGGAACGAGAACTCGTTGGAACTTTACCGCGCTGAGTAGATGGGACGTGAATTATAAATTGAAAAATTCCCTCATCTTCCTTAGTCTCAGCATCCGTTATGGCTTGCAAATTGTAGAAGCCTCGGAGGTGTAACCAGAGAAGGTTCCCATTGTTTTCAGTCTGGTGGGATGTAGAGTAACATTATGTTGTTTTGTATTCCATTAGATTGAAAACTTAGTCGTTTACTACCCTATTCTGCCGTGCTTAGCTTAAAAGTGGTATCTCCAATTTTGTGCCAAATGGAGTTATGATGTTATACATATAAACTTTTACATTCTACATAATTTTTTTTAACTTAAAAGTTGTAAAAGTTTATAAAAATAAAAATATATTGTTAAAAAAATTGTGGTATGTACAACAAAACAGCGCAGTAATAGTCTTAAACGTGGTATCTACTATTCCTTAGCTAGTAAGTGGTATGTTCTCAAAATTCTGTACATACCACAAGTAATTCACCGGCTTATGAATGCGCGCCTAAAAATGCAATGTTTGTTTTCATTTGATTTAAATCAAAGCAACAAGTGTGTTAGTGTTTCGTTTGTCCTAGTAAATTTGCTTCTTATAATTTTGTTTTTACCTAGAAGTGGGCACAGTTTAGGTAAGTGGTACTTTAATTTGGATTCTATTCAAGTTTTATACAGAAAAAGTTAAACAGAATCATTTATTGTATCGAATTTTTGAGGTTAGGTGCTACTAATGTACAAATTTTATGCAATAGTTTTATTTTACAATAAAAATAATGTTATAGGCAAATTTATTAATTAGCAGTACAAAAAAATTTATGTTGCTTTAACGTATTTTGTGGAGACCTTCTTTATATTATTTTTCAAGCTGCAATAATTATCACAAAACTTTTACTAAAGTTTTGATAATTAGCCTTACTTCCCTTTTAAAAAAAATTGTTCCAATCTAAGTATATTAATTCCAGGCTCTTCTTTTTTTATAGGAAGAATGTTTGGAAGTAGCAATAGTAGAGCTAAAAAAATCTTGAAAGGGTAACCAAAGGTACTCAAAAAGTAATATTGGTTGTACAAAATCCAAAGAAAAACTGATTATTTTGGATGCACCGTCCTCACCTTGTGATGCAACTTATTCAGGTGATATCCTTCATAGTGGCCAAAAACAGTTGGTTATGACCGAAAACATTTTTAAAAACCTAAAACCCAGACAATGTTTCAAAAATACATCATTAGAACCACTATCTTTTAATGAGTTGCGTTACCTCAATAATGAAACTCCTTTAATTGGTATTGCTGATGGAGCTCAATTAGCTCTGCTGATGAATATTTCATTTACAAAACTCGGCCATGAAGAGTGTGAAGCCTGTGAAACGTTTTTGCTACATAATCCGGAACATTCAAAGGAAAGTCCTTGTGTAGACTGCGAAGTTTGTTTATTGTGGCAAAACCATATCTTCTAGGCAAATGAAGCTCGTTCAGCCTACCAGCTAGGCAAAGAGTATTTAAATGACAAAACTGTGTATTTTTCGGGAGATCTTCAAAAAGTTATCATGCTCCCCAGATTGGATATGTTTAAAAGGCGATATTTTGTCCCAGAATCATAGTATTCAATCAGAGTATTGTTCCGATTGGCACAAAACTGAAAAAGTTATACCAATTGCCCTACTTTGGCAAGAAGGTCTCGCAGGAAGGCAAAAAGGAGACTTGGTGACCATGTATTACAATTTATTTTTAGAAATGAGAGATTATGAACATGTTGTGTTATGGGTAGACAACTGTTCGTCACAAAATAAAAATTGGACGTTACTTACTTTCTTAACTTACACTGTTAACTCACCAGAGGTCTCTATTAACAAGATTGTTATTAAATACTTTGAACCTGGGCATACGTCTATGTCTGCCGACAATTTTCATCATCAAGTAGAAGCTTATATGAAGAAAAATCCAAAGATATATGATTTTAAAGATTTTGTTAATGTTGTCCAAAAATTCCAACAAAGTAAAAACACCTGAAAATTTTTATAAGTGGGATGATCATTTTTCAATTTATAAATTAAAGAAACAACAACCGCGCATTTATCTAAAGGAAATTTTGCAAATTCGAGCAATAAAAGGAAAAAAAACTTTGGCTTACATGAAAAAGTTTACCGAAGTTGAAGAATTTAAGCTAAATTTTTTGAAAAATGAGAACTTGAAAAATAGAGGGTTTTTACCAAAAAAGAATAAACCAAAAGAGGTATCACTGAAGAAAGAAAGGCCAATATTATTAAAACCTTATCTTCCTTAATGCCAGCAAATAGGCTTACATTTTGTGAACATTTGCAAGTTAACAACAAGGCCACTGATTTGCTAGGCAACGTAGAAAATAAAAAAATATCCGTTGTGGTTATTTGCAAAATAATTATTCAATTTTATTTTCAAATTTATTTCTTTAGTATACTAACGTTACCTACATGTTTATTTTTCTTTAATGAACATAAATAAACAATTTATATGTACTCGTTTACATTTTTTTCTCCTCCTGTTTTAATCTATAAATATAACAATTATGATTTTTCTTAACTTAAAAGTATCTTCACTGGCAGTACATTACCACTGTTAATAATATAAATAATTCTTGACTTGAAAGTGGTGTCTACCATTTTTTAAATAAAAACCAAATATAACTACATACTTTTTTTTATACAGTAGGTCTAAATCTACCTCTTACTAAATAAAATGCGTCATAGTATGACACAATATAAATTTACAGAGGGTCGGAATTTGCTTACAACTTTAAACCCTTTTTCTCAGTTTCATAATTCTGGCAGATACCACTTTTAAGCAAAGCACGGCAGTATTATTCCCCAGATTTGGCCCTGTGCGACTTCTTTTTGTTTTCTAAACTTCGGAAGATTTCGGGCAAAAATTTTAATCGAATGAGGAGTCATTACCGTCACCGACTCATACTTTACAGGTTTAAAGTTGCAGTGTTCCTAGCTATGTGTATCGAGCTAAGTTGAAAAATAAATCGCAACGTTTCCCAAAATTTTCGTTTTTCTTTTGTAATCTAAGTACTTATTGGACAGCCCTCGTATATATTTTGTTTCCGTGTTGATACTGATATTGACAGTTTACACGTACCTAATTGTGGGTCTAGGACATTTCGGCGTCGCCGTTTCGGCGTGGCCATTTCGGCGTGGCCGTTTGGGCGTAGAGCCGTTTCGGCGTAGGCCGTTTCGGCGTCGGCCATTTCGGCGTCAGAGATTTTATTTTAGTTGACTAAATACCTACATTGGAGTCTATTAGTAAGACATTATTTTGAAAAAAATCTTTTAATATAGTTATTTAAGTAGATACATTGGAGTCCATTGATCACAAAATTTTAATATTAATGGTAGATTTGTATATGTCAATTTTATACTTATGTGTGTGTGCTTGTTATTTAGCTCATAGTTAATGTAATATCTGTAATTGGCTTCTAGCTGTAGATATTATATATAAATAAATGAATAAACAAGATTTTGGAAAAATGAATATTTTATTTTAGTTAGTATTTAGTCAACTAAAATAAAATTTCTGACGCCGAAATGGCCGACGCCGAAACGGCCTACGCCGAAACGGCCTACGCCGAAACGGCTCTACGCCCAAACGGCCACGCCGAAATGGCCACGCCGAAACGGCGACGCCGAAACGTCCCATTCCGCCTAATTGTTCATTACGATAATGGAGTCGCGTTAAAGTCAACTATATTTGTTGTTTCGATAATAATTGAAAAATATATGAAGGTTATCGTAATGAAACCAAATTAACTGCATTTTGTTAAATTCAAATTGTGTGGAGTCCATTCAAATGTTTCTTAATCGTAGTAACAATCTGATTCTTTTTCATTTGACGAACCTTGATCTGAAAGGTTTATCTATCATTTTTTTTTATTTAATTTAAAAAATCATCACTAACTACTACGAGCAAAAAACATCTCCAGATAGGCAAAACTGAGACTATACCGAACAGTGATCCAGCCCATAGTCCCTTAGGGAAGCGAAAAATGGGTCACCAATAGTGATGTTGATTATAGTTACTTTCGAGTATTCGTTACATATCGTTACTTTTGTATAAGGTAATCATTTACAGTATTCGTTACTTTGATTACTTTTGTTACTTTTGTATTTGAGTACCGGTAATCCTATCGAGAATCGCATTTCTAAGTATTTCGTATAAGTATAAGATCCGAGATAATAACGACCTTCACCGATCTATTTAATGAATAGAAGTTAAATGGTAAGTTATCTATTATGTTAAAAATTATTAAAAACAAATTATTAAAAAAAAACATAATTTTGTCCAGACTAATTAATAATTAAAAATGCATTTTTTTATAAATTCTACTAATTTTTTTGGCCCGGGCAGATAATATTTTAGATTTTTGGATCACAACAATAAAATACACATAGACCAAGGCATTTAGGAAAAAATAAATGATTCTTAGAAATAGTGAAACAGGAAAAAGTTTTCAATAGAAAAATGGGTGAAAATTCATAATTGCAGTATAAAATGCATCCAAAAGTTCATAAACATGTCAAAATCAGTATATTAAGGACCAGACTTTGTTATTCGGGGGTTTTTGGGATCACTGAACACGACTACGCAATCAGAACCAACCTCCGAAGCACCTGGTGCCCAGGGTTACTGCCTTAGAGCAGCGGTTCCCAACCTTTTTTCACTGCCGTACCCCTTGAGATAAATTCATTTCAAATTGTACCCCCAAGAAAAAAAAGTTGCAAGAACATTTAATTAATCAGGGAAAGTAAATATTTACGCAAGAGTTTTTTTTATTTTTTATTTGACAATAAAGTTATTGTTCCAAAATTAGGCCTATATATGTTTCTAGTAAACTTAGTAAATTCTAAATACCAACTGTAAAAAAATACTAACAAAGTAAATACAATGTTTCTTATCACAAAAAATACTAGAATTAGCAAATAAGTTTATTGAAAAAAAAAAGAAATCAAAATTATTCTTAAAACAAGTCAAAACTGTTTTAGTGTGACCCTTGGGCCTGTTTTGTTGCACATAATATTTTGAAATCAATATCAAAGGTTGATAAATACACTCTTAAATCAGGAATTGCATTTAGCTTATTCCTATACTTATTCTTAATGAAAGCATAGGAAGAGAACGATCTCTCAACTAGTTCTGTGTTTGTAAAAGGAAGTAAAACCAGAAGGGCTTTTGTGGTTAAGGGTCCATATTCATCCCTAATGCTCACCCAGAATTGTCCAAGGGGTTTCTTCTTGAACTCGGACTTCAAGGAAGAGTCACTTGGAAGTTCTAGGAGCTTTTCCATCTCATGAACAGTCAATGTAGCAGTCTTGACGTTTTCTTCATTGAAAGGATCTGCAATCCAGTTCTCTCCGTCACCTCGTTTAGGAAAATACTTTCTAAAAGAGTCCTTCAGGTTTGTCAAATGTGTGTCACTATTTGATGTTTCACTTTGTCAGATATGGGCAGATTATTGTCACTTAAGAAATCATGAAGCGTGCCAAAAACTTCAGCTTGATTGTTTTGAATACAGGTTTTCCAAAAATTAATTTTCTTCAGCATGGATTCAATTTTGTCAGCAACTTTGAATACTGTAATTGAGCTGTTCTGTAACTCTAAGTTGAGTTTATTGATCTGAAAAAAAATGTCAGCTAAATAAGCAAGCTCTTGAAGCCAGTCACTATCATGAAACTTGGAGGCTAAATAAAAAGGATGCTCTTCAAAAAATACTTGCAGTTCATGTCTGAGCTCAAAAAGTCTTGTAAGAACCTTCCCGCGAGATAGCCACCTTACTTCCGTGTGCAAAAGCAACGTGGAGTGAATGCCACCCATACCTTCACAAAGCACTTTGAACAGTCTGGAGTTTGTTGCATTGGCTTTAACAAAGTTGACTACTTTAACTGCTTCATTAAGAACATCATTCAAAGAAGACGGCAACTTTTTGGCTGCAAGACCCTGTCTGTGGATGCAACAATGGCTCCATGCTACGTGGGGGGCCACTTCTTTCACGCGCCCCCGAAGACCGATATATATGCCAGACATTGATTCTCCTCCGTCAGTGCATATACCACACAATTCACCCCAGTCTATTTCTTTTTCACAGAAGTAGCTATAAATCACATTGAACACATCTTCCCCTGTAGTACGCTCAGTTAATGCATGGCACAGCAACAGATTTTCTTCAAACTCCTTGTTGGGATTTACATACCTTGCAGTAACAAGTAAGATTGCTAGTGCAGCAATGTCCGTACTTTCATCAACTTGGATGGAAAAAAAATCACTGTCTTTTAATTGCTGAACCACTTTTTCTTCAATGTACTTAGAAATGTCTTGAATTTGCCGTGAAACTGTGTTGTTTGACAGCGGAATGGAGTTCACCTTACGAACAAAGTCCTGACCAAACATACACTGAACAGCATCTTTTATACAAGGGGCTATCAAATCCTCACCTATTGTGTGGTTTTTACCACTTTTTGCAATATGGTAGATAATTTTGAAAGAGGCTTCCACAGCATTTTCATTATCTCTATTAACTGATGCGAAGTAAGAAAAAACCACGCCATCTTTCCCCTAATTTTTTGAAAGTCGTTCAAAATAGGTAATTTCTTTATTTTTGTGCTGGGCGTGTTTGGATTCAAGGTGGCGCAAAAGTAAGGAAGGTTTCATGCTACCATTACTTAAAACTTCTCCACAAACAACACATAGTGGGTTTGGACTTTCCTCCTCTCCAGTAAACGAAAAGCCATATTTCAAGTAATCATTTGAATATTTTCGTTTCTTTGAGAAAGTTCCAGTACTAGTACTAGATTTCTGAGGTTTACTATCACTGGTACTCACACAAGAAGAATGTTCTGCTGCTGAGTCCCGGGACGTACTAGGCTTGCTAAGCACCTGACTTGCCGTATCAGTCTGATTTGTTTTAACCGATCCAGTTTTTAACCACTTTTTCATATTCTTGATTACAGTTAAATCATTTACAAATCAGTCAAAAACTAACACGCACAATAAGCAAGTAAAAAGTAAACTGAACATAAAATCACATAATGAAGACCGACAGACGACAGTCAACTACTATGCGAGCACTGACTGATAGTACGGTAGCAGTGCATTGTGATAGTGGCTAAGTGAGTGGGGGAGGGGGAGCGGCAGAGAGCGAACTGACTTTGACGAGCGAGCGTGAGTCAGATCATCGGACGATTCGGCGCGCCAGTACTGTACTTTTCAACCACCACGTACGTAACGTACGACAAACACATAAAGTCCGCCATTACCAAATATTTTCGGCGTACCCCCAACCAGGTCGTTGCGTACCCCAAGGGGTACGCGTACCCCAGGTTGGGAACCGCTGCCTTAGAGTATGGAAAATTTTTTAGAGAGAGAAAAAATTTTCCATGCTCTAAGGTTACTGCTAATGTACGTCATCTATAGTTTCGAGGGTTTTGGCACTTAACTGATGCAAACAATTACTCGAGGGTTTTTGGGATTGCTGAACACGAATACGTCATTAATAAATATATTTTTAAATACAGTAATATTTAAAAATAGACTTATTCCTGTGTTTTTAATGTTAAATGCCCTGCTCTAATAAAAACAATGCCATACCTACATGTAAAATTAAAGATGATAATCATAGTCTAGAAATATTATCATTTCTACATTTTTTTCGGTCAATCTAAGCTATTTTTTTCTACGCCTGATAAGAATAGTGTGTATTTATTATTAAAATCTAATGTGTTGCATTTTTATTTTCAAAGGAACGAACATCTATGAAATTCTGTGAATTATCTACCTCGACAAATCGTATAGACATCTGTTTCTGGGTGCATGCTTTGTTAAATGATATACCTCCCTCTGTTTCAGCTACTTCTCAGTGCCCTGTAATCCTTTAAAACTCTTCATAGCCTTCGCCCTTCATAGATAAAATTTTAATTAACTGTACTGATACCGAACACTCGTGGAATACCGGTCCAATTCCGATATCAACCGATTGCAGATACAATACTCAAATAGATACTCAAATAGCAGATTCTGCTATCTGACACCGCAGTATTCAAATGGTAAGGTTTTTTTGACCTTACCATGATCAAATATTCGTTTTATATATAATGTAATTTTCGTGTGAAAGTCCTTTGTGCTCGTTCTTGATGTTTAACTTTTCTGGATACAAAAATAACCAACAGCATACTGAATAATTTTTTAAACAGACAGACAAGGTTTTTTCCAACCAATAAAAAACTACATAAGAAAGAGAAGTATTTCATATCATAAATAGAACCCATCTCTCTTCATAGTGGTATTTTGACCTTTTTGACCATAGCTCCGAAGATGGCTTTATAAGCCGAAAGCGCTCAGCTAAGAATTATTAATTTTACACACTTCAAAAGTACACTTCTCCCCCTTTTACCTGTTGTCATAAGTGTGTACAAAACTATTTCAGTCTTTACATTTGATACTTATGTGTTGCCCATTCATTGTTCGTTATGTAACTGACATAATTAATACTTGTTTGGCAAATAATGTTTTTCCCGATGCTTGGAAAATTGCTAGAGTTCTACCAATTCCTAAAATAAAGGAAGTAAAAGAGATTGGTGAATTAAGACCTATTAGTCTGTTACCTGTACTATCAAAAGTTTTAGAAAAAATTATGTATCTCCAAATCAAAAGTCACTTAGATAAATATAAAATACTTCCTTCCAGTCTGGCTTTCGCAGTGGCTATAGCTGTAGCACTGCTTTGCTAAATATTGTGGATGATATTCTAAAAGGGACAGACCTAAATAAATGTACTGTATTGATTCTTCTTGATTTTTCTAAGGCATTTGATACTATTTCTCATGAATTACTGTTTGGTATTTTACACTATGTCGGATTTTCGTTAGATGCGATTAAATTATTGAAAAGTTATTTTAGTAATCGGCAGCAATATGTCGAAACTAACGGTGGAGCTTCTGATTTATTAAATATATCTAGAGGTGTTCCGCAAGGATCTATCCTTGGGCCACTTCTTTTTAGTATTTATATTTCTAATTTAACATCCAATTTAGATAATGTTAGTGTTCATTGTTATGCTGATGATACTCAAGTGTATTATACATTCTCTCCTACTGATTTGGCAAGTGCTTCAGAAAAGCTTAATAGTGATTTATCTTAACTCATAATTGAATCTGAAAAACATCAACTAAAATTAAATCCTATTAAATCATCCGCTATGGTTTTCGGTAAAAACAAAGACAGTATTAGGAGAAATATTCAAATTTTGTTGCAAAATAATAAAATTAATTGCACTGATGTGTCCAAAAGCTTGGGTTTATTCCTAGATTCTGATCTTAAATTTAAAAAACATGTGTCGGCTTGTATTCAAAAAGCATACAGTTCATTAAAAATATTATTTCAGCATCGACATATTTTAAGCTCTAGGCATAAAATATTATTAACAGAGTCTTTAGTCTTATCGCATTTCAATTATGGAGATGTCGTGTATGGTCCTTGTCTTGACCAGTTTGATATAAATAGAATACAAAAAGTGCAGAAGTCATGCCTTAGATTTATTTACGGTATTAGGAAGTATAAGAGTGTCTCCTATAAGCTTAAGGATGCTAAATGGCTTGATATGGCGAACCGACGAAAACTCCATGCTCTTTGTCTCTATCATCGTATAATAGTAACAAAATGTCCGCCATATCTATATGACAGAATTAAGTTCAGGACAGACGTTCACAATATTAATGTCAGATCCAAAGGTTTGATATCTCCACCCACGTACAAAACAACAACATTCCGTAAGTCATACTCTTATAATATTTACAACTTATATAATAGTATCCCTGAATCAATGAAAAAACTACCTATTAACTCATTCAAAAGAAAAATGAAATTACATCTTCTTGAGTCAACACATAATACCCTATAAACATTACTTTTCATGTCCTATCACCTGTATTGTTTCTTTTTTATTTTATTTCTATTATTTAAATTTAATTAACTGTAATATAACTGTTATATATTTGATTTTTATATGCCAGCAGAAAATGTTCTTTTACTGTTAAAAAAGGGCCAGAGCTTTGATCAGCAGGCACAGCATTCGTGTTGTGCTATGTTGTTTTCTTGTCCCTTTTACAGAGATTGTCTTTTTTTCCTATATTGTTATATTTGGTACTTGTACTTCTTTATTTTGTCTCTGTAATAAAGAGTTTATTATTATATTATTATATTATTAAAGACCGACGGAAGGTGGGCAAAGGACTCGCTGCTGAAAGGTGAAGGAAAGAAGGGAAGAGGACGACCACTTAAAAGGAGCTAGATGCCTGTAAGAAAGACCTGGAAATAATCGGGATAACAAATTGGAGAACTGTGACCATGGACAGAAGAAAATGAAGGAAAACAGTGGAAAATTTGTAAGCCACGGGCCTTTAAGGCCTGTTGTGCTACGTATATACAGTGCATTCATAAAGTGTGGAAACGGTCTATTATCTCATGACTTAATTATTTTCAGAGTTAAAGCTCTGACAGGTAGAGCTTCACGATACGATACAATATCGATACTATTTAAGTATTGAGTATTGTATTGGTTATGCCAATGAAGTATCGTATCGAGTTATATCGGCAATCCTTTCTTATAAAAATATCGTATTGATATTGATTTCGATACGATATCGATACAATACTCGATAAAATATCGACATAAAAAGAATTATACATCTGAGCTGTGTAGGCTCTTTGTGTCCACTTTTGCATGCTTAGCAAATGGACATTATTCTAAAAATATTACGAATATTTCTTATAACTTATAGATTTTTATAAAAATTCAATATGGATGAATGCTTCTTTGAAAGTCAACTAATATTTACTAATTCTGTACTGTATTGTTTAAAAACTGCTTTTGAAAAGATAGGGAAATCCCGGAGATTCGGAATAAATCACAATTCAATATTTTTGTTGAAAATTATTTTTGCGTCAACATCACTAACTTCCATAATATTGCCACAAATGGCACATGATATAAACAGTCTAATCACACAGTCATTTACTCACTCTTAAGAGTTTCAAGTTCAGGCACTTAAATGTAAATTATTACAACAGCCGATGCTTGGGTTGCAGATCACTTATAGTTTTATATACATAAATAATTACTTATGATCTAAATATTCCACAAAATATAATCCAAATAACTGTGGCGTTTTACAATGCGATGCAAAAAAATCGATCCACTAAAAATTTGGTCATTTTTGAAGTTTCGAAATTCCTAAACCCGTTGTTCGATTTAAGCGATTTTTTACCACGTTATAGCCTTATTCATTGACAATATCGCTGTAATAATATTGTTGCTAGACAGTTTATTGTATACTGAGTGTACGAATCAAACTGTGTTTTTTTCTCAAAGTTCGCATCACCTTGTGGACTATTCTAGCACTTATAAAATACTGAAATTAAAACCTAACTATAGCCTCAGGTTTTCTTAACATCTTGTCTTTCGATTCATTCGCTTATGTTGGATAATAAAAAAGTTAGGTACTTTAACAACTTTCCATGTTCGTCATCAGTACAGGGTTTTTTGGAAATAAGTGCGGCAAACTTTAAGGGGTAATTTTACACATGAAAATAATGACAGTTTGCTTAATAATCATATGTCCGCAAACGCTTCGTTTCCGAGATACGGGATGTTCAATATTTTTTTACAAACTGACAATTTATTTATTGCTTTAAAACCAGTTGAAATATGCAAATCAAATTTGGTGTGTTTTAAGACGTAGTTATTGCACATTTTTTGACATACAATTAAGAATTTTATATTCACCATTGGCGTGCGTACGGGTAATATTGTGGGTCATCTCATAATACCCGTTTGCGCGCCAATGATGAATATAAAATTCCTAATTGTATGTCAAAAAATGTGCAATAACTACGTCTTAAAACCCACCGAATTTGATTTGCATATCTCAACTGGTTTTAAAGCAATAAATAAATCGTCAGTTTGTAAAAAAATATTGAAGGAATCGAAGCGTTTGCGGACATTATGATTATAAAGCAAATTGTGATTATTTTCTCATGTAAAATTACCCCCTAAAGTTTGTCACACTTATTTAGAAACACCCTGTACTGATGACGAACATGGCCAGTTGTTAAAGTACCTAACTTTTTCGTTATCCAATATAAGCGAATGAATCGAAAGACAAAATGTTAAGAAAACCTGGGGCTATAGTTAGGTTTTAATTTCAGTATTTTATAAATGCTAGAATAGTCCACAGGGTGATGCGAACTTTGAGAAAAAGACACAGTAGTTTGATTCGTACACCCGGTATACAATGACAGTTTGACTGTCTAGCAACAATATTATTACAGCGATATTGTCAATGAATAAGGCTATAACGTGGTAAAAAAATCACTTAAATCCAACAACAGGTTTAGGAAATTCGAAACTTCAAAAATGACCACATTTTTAGTGGATCGATTTTTTTGCATCTGAGTGTATTTATTTATTTTTTTCGATATCGATATTCTCAATAATATCGAGGCAAGCGTATCGACAATACAAGAGTATTGTATTGATTTCAGATAATGAGTATCGTATGGACATTAATATTGCTAGAATAGAACAATATGTGGGAATCTCGGAAAGAATTGCAATGATTATGATGAATATACACGAAAAAATCACCCTAAAAATTATTCAAGTGTACGCCCCAACTTCAACACATCCCGATGAAGAGATAGATGAGTTCTACGAGAAAATAATAGAAACCAACACGTGCTATCACAGCACCTATACACTAATAATAGGAGATTTCAACGCTAAGATCGGACAACGACTAGAAGAAACTGAAAGCTATATTGGTGAATTCGGCTATGGTGTTAGAAATGATAGAGGAGAAACCCTTGTGAACTTCCTACATAGCAACAAATATTTTGCAATGAATACATTTTATAAGAAACAACCGCAAAGGAAGTGGACGTGGTTATCACCAAACGGAAAAACACGGAACGAAATTGATTACATCATGTGTAACAAGAAAGATATCGTAGAAGATGTAACAGTAATAAATTCGGTCTCTCTGGGAAGCGATCATAGAATGGTTAGAGCTAAACTAAGAATTGGGTATAGCAAACGTAGAACTAACTTTAAGAACACGACACAAATAGATACAGAAAAACTAAAAGCCGATAAAGAAAAATATGCTAGTAAATTAAAAACCGCCCAAGCACTGAATCTAGAACAACTCAGCATAAATAAAATTAACTCAGTTATAACAAAAGAACTATTGAATACCAGCTCTGAAATAGCGACCCGTCATAAAAATAAAAAATCCAAAATAAGTGCAGAATCGCAGAATATGCTGAAACAACGAAGAGAGCTCTTGTCACGAAACAAAAGAAATACCACAGAATACAAGGAACTTAACCGAGCCATACGAAAACAGATAAAAGACGACATTAGAAAACAGCAAGAAGACCATATAGAAGAAGTGATATAGAAAAATCGAAGTCTGAAATATACCAAACCGAAATTAGGCAAGAAAAATATTATAGCTATAAAAAATCAACAAGGCCAACTAGAAACAAGCAAAGCTCAGATATCGAAGATAATTGAAAACTTCTATACTGAATTATACCATTCAAAAAACGATCCCCCCGACTGTTCAAAGCAAAATCTGAAAAGGCAAATAACAAACGTAAACTCTGAATTAATGCCCGAAATAAGCGAAGCAGAAATAGAAAATGCACTTAAAGAAATGAAAAGAAATAAAGCACCGGGTAACGATGGAATTCTGGCAGAAATGCTGAAAGACGGCGGTGAAGAAGTTATCAGATACCTAAAAATACTTTTCAATAAATGCCTATTTGAAGGAAACATACCAAAGGAATGGAATACTGCTAACACAATCTTAATACACAAAAAAGGTGACAATACAGATCTGAAAAATTATCGTCCAATATCACTACTATCACAACTTTATAAAACATTCACAAAAATAATTACAAATAGATTGACAACAAAGTTCGATCTATATCAACCAGCAGAACAAGCCGGTTTTAGAAAAGGCTTCAGTACATGCGACCATCTTCACACACTAAAGATCCTAATGGAAAAAGTTAACGAGTACAACTTACCAATTTGCTTAGCATTTATAGATTACGAAAAAGCTTTTGACAGCATAGAATTATGGGCTATTGAGGAAGCACTGGTCAATAGCAGAATCGATTCTAGATATAGGATATTAATACATAATATATACAAACATGCTGAAATGGTAGTCACGATGTATAACGACATGAAAACTAGGCCAATCAAAATCAACCGAGGAGTAAGACAGGGAGACACCATATCTCCAAAACTATTTACTGCCGCACTTGAAGACATCTTTAAATCATTAAATTGGGAAACAAAGGGACTCTCGATAAATGGAAAGTATTTAAACCACCTAAGATATGCAGATGATGATCGATGAGCTTCATAGAGAATCCCTAAAAAAAGGACTAAAAATGAACTTGAGCAAAACTAAGCTAATGTCGAACAAAGATGATCAACCAACGATAACCATCCAAGGAACAAAAGTGGAACATGTAAAAGAATACATCAACATCAAATAATTGTCAAAGTGTGGACACGAATTTTTATTCTCCGCATTTTAATAGTTTGATTTTAACGATACAAACGAGCAGTTCTCGGTGTATTGTGTGTTATTGTGTTAATTAGTGTTCCTTTTGTTAATTTTCTTTATTGTTTATAATAGGTAGGTTAGGTAAGTAATTAAAAAAATATATAATGGATGAGACCTCGGGTGGCACTTCGCCACCCGAAAATAAGGATGCAGAGGAGGATAGGTATGTAAATAATTTTATAGATTTAAATAATAGATATAGAACTGAGGATAAAGGTCCATATTTTGTATATATTGAGAGTACTGATAAGCATTTGGGAAGAATTTTCCCAATCCGGATTGGTCACGTTTTGTTGACTGACAATTATATAAAATCCGATGTCCTTGATATCAAATCGGTTGGTCTTAATCGCGTTAAAGTTATTTTTAAGTCGTATGAAAAAGCTAATTATCTAGTTGATAATAAAATTATGTCAAATAATAACTTAGTAGCGTATATACCCAAATTTTTTACACACAAGAAGGGTGTGTTGAGGAATATTGACACATACTTTTCTGAGGAATATTTAAAAAATGCCATAATATCTAATAAAGAGGTGGTTCAAGTTCAACGCATGAAACGAAAGGTAACAGATAAAGACGGTAATATTTCATATGTAAACAGACAAATGGTTATTGTGCAATTTGTAGGAAATGAACTTCCTCAAAATATACAAATTAATTTATGCAATTTCTCTGTAGAACCATATATATTCCCCGTTGTTCAATGTTTTAATTGCTTGCGATATGGACATTCTGCCAAGCAATGTAAAACCAAATCTTCTCACTGTCGAAACTGTTCTAGCCTAAATCATACGTCAGACTCTTCTTGCGAAAAATTCTGCATTTATTGCCAAAATAATGAACACTGCTCTACATCCAGAGATTGTCCAGTATATAAGAAACAAAAAAATATCAAACAGCTCATGGCCAGGGAAAATATTACATTTAAAGAAGCTGAAAGAGTGCATGATAATCCATCTTATGCCAAGATTTCTACAAATAATAGATTTTCAGTTCTTAATAATTCCACTAATTTTCCCTCTCTGCCACTCCCTAGTACGTCCCAAACTCCAAATTCTAGCTTTTTGCTACGTAAACCCAATGTTCGAAATACTTCACCCAAAAGACAAGTGAAAAAACGTAAACCATCTGCTCCGGAGTCTCCACCTATTTCTCAGTCTCTGCCTACTTCTTCCCATTTTCAAACAAAAAAAACCAAATCTTCACATAATCCCATCATACCAAATCCTCACAGAGATGACTTTATCCAATATAAGGAAAAACTAACAAGTCAGATAATAACCGTAGTTAAACAAGTAGTTAATTCAGATTCATCCGCAACAAATTACAATTTAGAAGAAAATATTAGAAACATGATCTCCTCTATATTAAGTTCTTCAAATCTAATTCCAGAAATGGATATTGAATCTTGTTCTGATGATTCAATCCACTAATAAGATAAGTACACTCAATAGTAAAAACATTAAAGTTATCCAATGGAATATTCGTTCTTTCTCTAAAAACCATCCAAGTTTATTAAATTTTTTACACAATAATCCTGTAGATATTATAGCTTTATCAGAAACCTTTAAAAAACCAAACCATTCTTTTAAACTAAAAGGGTATAAGATTATCCGACAGGATCGTGCAAATGGCTTTGGCGGTGTTGCCATTGCAGTTCGCCAAGACATTAAATTTATCAATTTTCCTATTACTTTTGCATATAAAAAAGATTTAGAACTTTGCGCAGTTAAATTTCCGTCCTTAAATATCATACTAGTATCGGTGTATAAACCACCTAAATTAAATGTTTCTAAATCAGATTGGTCAAATATCTTTCGGCAATTTAATTCTCCTGTTATTTTCTGTGGCGATTTTAACAGCCATCATACACTTTGGGGATCTCATATTAATAAAGCTTGTGGTAATCAATTAGTAGAAGCCTTAGATGATAATAACTATGTTGTTCTCAATAATGGTAAACCAACTAGAATTTCTCGTCCAGAAGAGCTACCTTCGGCGGTAGACATTACATTTTGCTCTGCTAGTTTGGCTAGTGATTGTTGTGTATGGGATGTCGTACCAGATGCGTTAGGTTCAGATCATTGTTTAATCAAATTTGAAATTATTAGGGATAGAGTTATAATAAATAAAAATCCAGCATCTAAATGGAATGATAAATTAGCTGATTGGTCTGCATACTCCACTATACTGGAAAATTCGTTAATTAGTACAAACCAAAATCTAAACTCCAATCTACTAAGCTTCTCTATTTTTATGGAAAAGGTCTCAGAAGCAGCATCCGCAACTATTCCCCTAAAAAGAGCAAGACAACAAGTAACTCAACGTCCAATATGGTGGGATACCGAATGCTATGATATGTTTCGTCGCAGAAAAGAAGCCCTGAACCAGTATAAACGTGTCTCAAACTATACAAACTATTGTCAATACCAAAATGTAGCTAGTCAAACTAAATTACTATTTTCTAAAAAGCTCGAGACAGCTGGATATCTTTCATAAGCAGTATTAATAAAAACACGCACCCTACTAAAATTTGGCAATTTATAAAAAAAATATCAAACAAAGACTCAACGGGATCGGGCAGTATATCAGCTGATATGGTGGACGATTTTTTTGAGTTTTTTATTCCCAAATTTGCATCAAATAAAATCGACTTCAGTAAATTCAATAGTAATGTAGCGTGCAATGAATCATTTTATATGCCTATCAGTTTGGAGGAATTACGATTAGCAATCAAACAATCTAAAAGTACAGCACCGGGTTTTGATAGCATTACATATAAAATGATTGAATACTTGCCTGCAATTGCTAAAGACATTCTTTTAAATATTTTTAATAGTTGGTGGTTGCAAGGTTTATATGACCAAAGTTTAAAAAAAACTGTAATTTGCTTACTTGCTAAACCCAACAAAAATTTAAGTCTACCTAACTCTTACAGACCCATTTCATTAATATCATGCATTACAAAAACATTTGAGAGAATTATCAAATTAAGAATGGAATTGCATTTTGAAAGTAATTGTTTATTACCTATTAATCAGTTTGGATATCGCAGAGGCAAAGGCACCTCTGAAGCATTAGCTCACTTAGTTTCCGACATTCAGAATGCACTTTCCGTTAATCTTATAACGGCATGCTTGTTTTTAGATATTAAAGGGGCTTATGATACTCTGGATATTGATATTCTAACTGTACAGCTCATAAAATACGGTCTAAATTATAAATTCGCACAAAGAATCACAGATTTGTATAGGGACAGAGAAGTTTTCATTCGAGATTCAGAAAATCACATTTACGGCCCTCGATTATTATCAGTCGGAATTCCGCAAGGTTCAGTCCTAAGTCCAGTACTTTTTAATATCTATACTGCAGAATTGCATGACATGTTAAATGAAACCAATAATACAATTAAAATCATTCAGTATGCAGACGATTTCTGTATATACAGCAGCCGTAAATCATATAATGAGTGTTTATGCGATTTGGAACTGATAATGCAATGTGTAAAAAGATGGTCTATGGCTTTTAATTTCACGTTATCCCCTGAGAAATCTAGCATCACCTTTTTCACTAGACATAGGTTAAGTTCCCCTACCAGTATAAATTTAAGTAATGTTGATATTAATGTATCCTCTCACCATAAGTGTCTGGGCGTGGTTTTGGACAAAAAACTAACCTGGACACTCCATGTGAATCACATTATCAACAAATGCGAAAAAGGTTTAAACATGCTTCGTTGCATATGTAAAGCTAGATGGGGTGCCGACCCAAAGATAGCATTAATGTTCTATAAATCGTATATTCGGTCAATCATTGATTATGGATGCTTTTTATATGGTTCATCGTCAAAATCTAATTTATCAAAAATCGATCATATTCAGTATAAGGCAATACGTATATGTATTAGTGCGTTTAAGTCAACGCCATGTGCTGCAATTCTAGCAGAAGCGCAGGAACCTCCTCTAAACCTTAGAAGAGAATTCTTGTCTAATAAGTTTCTATTAAAGACCAGGACTTTAGACTCACATAAATTATTAAGTAAAATTAACAGTCTCACTGAATATAACTTAACAAATTCTTATTGGAGAATTAAAACTTCTCCCCCTCTTACAGATGCTTATCTAGAAACTAACAACTTTAGCATTAACACTAAACAAATATTACCCATATATAACCTTTCTATTGAGGAAATCGCAATCTTTCCAAAGATCATAAAACCTACATACAGAAACTTACCATGCCAAAACAATAAAATTGTAAAATTAATCTTATCTGAATTTTCTAATTATAAATACATCTATACAGATGGTTCAAAAACATGTAATAGTGTAGGTAGCGCTTATTATGTTTCTAATATAAAAAGTGGTAATTCTTTTAGACTACCTAAATGTACATCTATCTTCACTGCCGAACTTTATGCTATTGAAAGAGCCCTAACTTACGCGGTTGAACAGAACTTTGGAGACACGGTTATACTATCAGATTCTTTATCTGCTCTTGAGGCAATATCGCAACCAATAACCAAAAAACACAACAATGAGTTGTTATGCCATATTAGAAAGACAATCACTCGATTTAAAAATAATAGCAGTGACTTGGTCTTTATCTGGGTAAAAGGACATGCCGGAATCAAAGAAAATGAGATAGTGGATGAAATGGCAAAGAGTTCAGCAACTTTAAATGAAATAGTAGATTTAACAATCTCCAGCGATTACATTCCCGAATTGCATAAAAAATTAAGAAAAAAATGGGAAACTATTTGGCTTAAGTTTGTACAAACTTCGAGGAATCCATACACTAACATACACCCACAACTTCCGCAAAATATCCCACATATATTTGATTATCACGTTACTCGATTTTATTCCACATCCCTAAGTCGCTTAAGATTAAACCATGGCAATTTTCCTGCACATTTAGCTAAAATAGGAATGCGTATCAACTCTCTATGTTCATGTGATAACTACTCTACTGCAGATTTAAATCATATAATCTTTAATTGTGAACTTAATAAAAACCATACGAAAGCACTAATTGCTAGACTTCAGGAGCGGAATGTAAGTTTACCGCTGAATATTTCACATCTACTAAGCTTCAATACCAAAACTATTAATGATATTATCATACAATTTCTTAAAGATTCTAAAATAAAAATTTAATATGACATCTTCAATCTTCAACTTTCAAATATCTGTGGCAAAAAGTTTATCTAATGCCATCCCCTCTTTGGGAACACACACACACATGTAAAAGAATATATATATCTAGGTCAGAATATCAAGGTAAACAAAGAAAATCAAACTACCGAAATAAGCAGACGAGTAAGAATGGGATGGGCTGCATTCGGAAAACTCTCATATATACTAAAAGACAAAAAGATACCACAATACCTTCGAACCAAAGTGTTCGATTCTTGTATCCTTCCCGTTCTCACTTACGGAGCTCAAACCTGGACATTCACAAAAATGAACATGGACAAGATTAGAAAAACTCAAAGAGCCATGGAACGACAGATGCTTGGTATCTCACTAATAGATCGGCAAACAAACGAAGCAACCCGAAACAAAACAAAAATAAATAAGGGATGCCGTGGAACAAGCGGCTAAATTAAAATGGAAATGGGCTGGACACAACGAACGTCTCGAAAATGGTAGATGGAGCAAGGAAGTTGGAAACGCGACCGTACGAAGCGAAGAGACCAAGAGGAAGACCTCAAATGCGCTGGAGCGATGACATCAGAAGAGTCGCAGGACCAATGTGGAAACGCCTCACACACAACAGAGATGAATGGCGAGAAATGGGAGAGGCATTTATTCGACATTTCGAATAGAAAAAAGGCTATAAAAAAAAATGTATTGTATCGATATTTTTATCGAATATCGTGAAACTCTACTGACAGGTCGATTTTTATTTTTAAATTATGATTTTTTGATGTATATTATATCCCATAATAGTGACGTCATCGATTTGGGCGTTAATGACGTAATAAATTTTTTTTAAATGGGAATAGGGGTCGTGTGGTAGCTCATTTAAAAGGTGATTCAATTCTCTATTCAGTAATATAAACAATAACATCATTATTTATACCTAGTGGCCAAAAAAAATAATTTTTGAATTAAATTAATTGCCGCAAAAAAAAAGAATATAATATGTAATCTATTTAACTCAGAATACATCTTACTACTGTCAGGAAAGAGAAAAAAATGTTTATATGACAAATAAACATTGCTCTTCGCTTAAATTAAATGTTCAAACTGCCAAGAGACAGGTGTGTGGCTGTTTGACATTTAATTTAAGCGAAAAGCAAAGTTTATCTATGAAATAAACATTTTTTTTATATTATGTGGTATCAGTAAAATGTATTTTGAGTTAAAACAATACATACATTCTTCTTTTTGCGTCAATTATTTTAATTCAAAAATTATTTTTGGCCACCCTGTATCAATAATGATGTTAATGTTTATATTACTGAATAGAAAATTGAATCAACTTTTTAAATGAGCTACCACACGACCCCTATTCACATTTAAAAAACATCGATGACGTCATCTATTTGACATCATCACGCCCTAATCGATGACGTCACTATTATGTACTATACGTCAAAAAATCATAATTTAAAAATAAAAATCGACCTGTCAGAGCTTTAACTCTGAAAATAATTAAGTCATGAGATAATAGACCGTTTCCACACTTTATGAATGCACTGTATAAAAAAATAATCAGATTAGGATTTCAAAAATTTGATTTAAAAAGCATAGCAGAGTGGTCTGGCGCCCTTAGAGTTAGGGCGCGAGGATATATATATCACGATATATATCGTGATATACAGGGTGTCCAGAAACTCTACCGACAAACGAAGACAGGAGATTCCTCAGATAATTTTAAGACAATTTAACCCAATTCAACTAGTACGAAAATGCTTCCTAAGGGAGCTAGAGCTCTTTGAAGATGGCGCCATGTAATTAGTTTTTCTTAAATACCTCCAGAACGCTTCTATCTAGAAAAACGAAAATTTGTATACATATTTATTTTCCAAAAATGAATCGACTCCATCCATTGCGAATTTCTAGTACCAGTCATAGGCGTCCGTTTTGGGTAGGGCAACGGTTATTTTATTGCATAACTTTTTTGTCCTCAACTTTTAAGCATTTTTGAGACTGGATTATTAAATTGTAAGGTATTCTAGTATTAAAAGGTACTCTTACTTTAAGTCGGTAGGACACACCGTTTTCTAGAAAAATCGATTTGAAAGTTTTTAGTTTTGGGAATTTGAAAATAAAATTGAAAAATATTTAAAAAAAAACGATGTATTTTACCAACTTTAAGCAAGAGTAACTTTTAGTACTCGAATATCTCATAATTGAATAATCTAGTGTCAAAAATACTTAAAAATTAAAGACAATAAAGTTATGCTATAAAATAACTGTTGACGTACCCAAAACGGACTCCTATGACCGTTTCTAGAAATTCGCCATTCATGAAATCGATTAATCTCTGGAATATAAATAAATGTACCAGTTTTCATCTTTCTAAATAGTTTTTTTTAATCTTTTTTTTTTGAAATTCAAATTACGAAAAATTTTCAAATCGATTTTTCTAGAAAACGGTGTATCCTATCGACTCTAAGTAAGAGTACCTTTTAGTACTAGAATACCTCACAATTTAATAATTCAGAGTTAAAAATGCTTAAAAATTAAATACAAAAAAGTTGGACGATAAAATAACCATTGCCCTACCCAAAACGGACGCCTATGACCGGTACTAGAAATTCGCAATGGATGGAATCGATTCATTTCTGGAAAGTAAATACGCATACCAATTTTAGTTTTTCTAAATAGAAGCGTTCTGGAGGTATTTAAGAAAAACTAATTACATGACGCCATCTTCAAAGAGCTCTAGCTCCCTTAGGAAGCATTTTCGGACTAGGTGAATTGGGTTAAATTGTCTTAAAATTATCTGAGGAATCTCCTGTCTTCGTTTGTCGGTAGAGTTTCTGGACACCCTGTATATCAATATTTTGTTTCGTAATAATTTCGTAAAAGAAGGTTAAAAAGCGGCAACGTCGCAACTTCGCTGACTTACCTTCTAACAGGAATTCTCTGATTTGAATCCAGCCTGCCCAGGGCCTTATTTTTTGCCTCATACAGGGCCATGTATCGCCTCATTTTTTAGCAAACCTACTGGACCATCGCTTTTTGTGAGAAAGACTTACTGCCGAACAAAGAGAACAGGCTTATGGATATTTAAATTCAATCAACACAGATTTTGTTCCGTTTGTAATGGCCTTAACTTCGAAGTCTAAACCTTTTTTCGTCTTTCATGTATGGTCCAAATTTCAAAAAAACATCTCCATTGTTATGGTGGAAGTCTGTTGCAATCGCCGAATCTGCTTGGCCCGATAAAAATATATTTCTTGAACGAATTAACCAATTACCTACTTGCAGCAGTAGCCTCAACGGCAGGCATTGAAAGGTGCTTTTCAAGCTTGGGACTTGTGCATTCCAAATTACGAAATAATTTAGGAACCGAAAAGGCTGCTAAACTTGTATTCATGTTTAAATATTTAAACAGGTCTTCATACCAACAACATGACAATTTGGAATGAATTTGGCCTGAACAAGAAACTGAAAGAAGGGAAAATGAAGCGGCAGAATTAAGTCTTGGGTACTTTACTGGTTTTGCTTCCGACACTTCCAATGTTGAACCATTATCTTAATTAATTTTCTAAATTTTGATTTTGTTTTTTAAATGTTCAGAATTTTGAGTTTCTTTGGAAAAATAGAAATACCTATATGTTTAAGTTAATGTTTTCAATATTTTCAGATAATTTAATTGTTACTTGGATACTCCTATCATTTTGTTTTCTGCTTATGTAACATTTTTGTATTTTTTATTTAAGTAAAAATATATGTTTTATACTTTTATATTCTACATTTAGAGTCTTATTTTGGTCAATTTAGTTTCTCTATTGAAATGTTTTCCAAAATATCATAAATATCATATAAATATCACATTTTGGATATATATCGGATATATATCATATATCTCCGATATTTTGATATTTATATAAATATCATGGATATTTTGTGCCCTACTTAGAGTTATGGTTGACGCCTTTTTTGAGCCATTCAGGCCATGCTTCCCATCAATAACCAAATAGAGTTTAGAGAGAGATAAATCTGCACAGCACAGTTATGCTCTGAAAACGTGTGTATTGTGAAAAGTGAAAACTAATATTTTAACCTGTGCTAGAAAAAAAAACACTTTTTTTGGTGAAGAAATAATAATAAAAATAAATATATATAATTAAAATTAATTGCTTCCACCTGTATACGCTTTATTGCAAGTGCAGGTTAAATAATCGGAAAGAAAAGAATTCACCGGAGCGTAAAAAACGTAATCATCTAAGGCAAGTCTTTTATTATACAGGGTGGCGCACCTAAAACGAAACAGGCTAATAAAGATTCAAATACAAATGACACTCCTACTACAGCTCTACAAAGTCTACACGATGGAAATAGGTTTGAAACAAACGTTTGAAATATACTCTGGGCTAATTAGCAAAATTCATGGAAAAGGTATTTACCAGCAATTTTATTGCTGGAATCGAATTATAAGATCCTATATATTAATAATATAGGTATGCAAAGTCCGTAGATACATACCTGGGAGTAGAAATATATGCCGACGGATCAGAAGATGGAGAAATAAGGAAGAGAATAACGCAGGCAAACAGAGCTTATTTTGCCCTCTCCCATATATTTCGGTCAAAAAGTGTCCACCGAAATACAAAGATTAGAATCTATAAAACCTTAATTCGACCAATAACATGCTATGGCAGTGAAGTCTGGGTGCTAAAAGAAACATCCAAAAACAAACTCGACACATTCGAAAGGAAAGTACTTAGGAGAATACTAGGACCTGTGAGGGAAAACGGAATCTTCAGAAGTCGATACAACAACGAGCTTTATCAACTTTATAAGGAAACGCCCCTGTCAGACTTCATTAGATTACAAAGATTGCAATGGGCCGGACATGTGATAAGAATGGGAGAGGATAGGCTACCAAAACGAGCACTGAATGCTAGAATGCAAGGAAAGAGACCGGTTGGGAAGCCACGAAAGCGCTGGGAAGACACAGTAAACAGCGACGCACAAGCCCTTTTAGGAGTCCGTGTATGGAGAAGAGCAGCCACAGACAGGCAAGGGTGGAGGCAAAAAATAAAGGAGGCCAAGGCTCAATTTGGGCTGTAGTACCGTAGAAGAAGAAGAAAGTCCGTAGATAGTGTGCTACTTTTTTTATAAACAAAATGGCGCCGAAAAATCGTATTTTTTTCAATTATTGCTCTATAACTCCAAAGATTTTAACTTTACAACAAAAACACCCAAATAAAAATTCACCGCAATTAAATTCTGCATAGAGATATGTTTTTCACGATTTGCTCCGACGAAAATTTTCCTCGGAAAATGCGGGTTTTCCTAACAAAAACTCTAATTTTCAAATAAAGTTTTAGGTAAGTAATTATTAATCAATAATTAAATAACTTAGTGACATCAAAGCTTTCTTGGTGTAGATTGAAATTCCAGAAGCCTGTGAAAATTAAACGAATATTTTAGCAACAATTCAATTGTTAATTAACAATTTACGATCGCAATAATAACCAAAATAATCATGATACATTGATCAAACTTATAACGATTATAAAGATGAGATGCTTATTTAAGATTTTATCGACAAAATATAAATTTTTCTTTTTTTTGCATAATCTTTAAATTCTGAAAAAAAATATAGTTATAATACGCTGGTCTAATTAGTAAAGTACAAAGAAAGGTTATTTACCAGCAATTTTATTGCTGGAATCGAATTATAAGATCCTATATATTATTAATATAGGTATGCAAAGTCCGCAGATAGTGTGCTACTTTTTTTTATAAACAAAATGGCGCCGACAAATAGTATTTTTTTCAATTATTGCTCTATAACTCCGAAGATTTTAACTTTACACCAAAAACACCCAAATAAAAATTCACCCCAATTTAATTCTACATAGAGGCATGTTTTTCCCGATTTGCTCCGATGAAAATTTTCCTCGGAAAATGCGGGTTTTCCCAACAAAATCTCGAATTTTCAAATAAATTTTTTGGGCCAGTAATTATTTATCAATAATTATATAGCTTGGTGAAATAAAAGCTTTCTTGGTATAGATTATAAATTCAGAAGCCGGTGAAAATGAAACGAATATTTTAGCAACAATTCAATTGTTAATTAACAATTTACAGTCGCAATAACAACCAAAATAATCATGAGACGTTGATCAAACTTAAAAAGATTATAAAGGTGTGATGCCTATTTAATATTTTATCGACAAAATATAATTTTTTAACTTTTTTGCATAATCTTTAAATGTTTAAAAAAAATTGTTATAAACAAATTAACATTTCTCAGAAATTGTTTATTATATTCTAATTTTAAAAAATACTTAAAATGCGCATTTCATAGGTTTTGAAAATGAATGCTTTAAAAAAATTTTCCAACCATTTGCAAAAAAGTTATGAAACAGCAAAATAAATATACGAATTCTCCGTTGTTTATAATTTGTTTTAATTGTTTCAAAGCTTAAAAGTGAGTCTATGGTACAGTCTAATTACTCACAAAAAATGTCAAAAATTAGTGCAATGGTTATATTTTAATCAAAGATTAAAAATACTTTTTTTTGTAATTTTTAGCGCAAAAGTAGGCCTGATACAGAGTCGGAGCTATAATGTTCACTCGAAGCGACTGACACGCCGCATACATTATTTATTAAAAGTGTACGTCGCGCGGCCGACCGTCGCTCCGAGTGAAAATTTTAGCTACAGTACTGTATTATTCTACTTTCGCGCGTGTAAATTACAAAAAAATATATTTATAATCTTTAATTAAAATATAACCATTAATCTGATAATCGATTTTTTTTGCAAATAATTAGCTTGTACTTTAAATTCACTTCTATGCTTCGAAAGAATTAAAAAAAATTATAAACACCGTAATAATCGTATGTTTACTTTGCTGTTTCATAACTTTTTTGCAAATGGTTGCAAAAAAGTTTTAAAGCATTCATTTTCAAGATATTTGAAATGCGCATTTTAGATATTTGGCGAAATTATATATATATTCGATATAGACGAAAATTTTCCTTGGAAAATGCGGGTTTTCCCAACAAAAACTTTAATTTTCAAATAAGGTTTTAGATGAGTAATTATCTACCAATAATTAAATAATTTGGTGACTTAAAACCCTTCTTGGTTTAGATTATAGTTCCAGAAGCTGGTGAAAATTAAACGAATATTTTAGCAACAATTCAATTGTTAATTAATAAGTTACGGTCGCAATAATAACCAAAATAATTATGATACACTGATCAAACTTTGAAACCATATAAAGATGAGATGCCTATTTAACATTTTGTCGACAAAATATAATTTTTTTATTTTTTTGCATAATCTTTAAATGTTTAAACAAAAATAGTTATAAACAAATTAACGTTTCTCAGAAAGTTTTTATTATATTATAATTTTAAAAAATATCTAAAATGCGCATTTCAAATATCTTGAAAATGAATGCTTTAAAACTTTTTTGCAACCATTTGCAAAAAAGTTATGAAACAGCAAAGTAAACATACGATTATTACGGTGTTTATAATTTTTTTTAATTCTTTCGAAGCATAGAAGTGAATTTAAAGTACAAGCTAATTATTTGCAAAAAAAATCGATTATCAGATTAATGGTTATATTTTAATTAAAGATTATAAATATATTTTTTTGTAATTTACACGCGCGAAAGTAGAATAATACAGTACTGTAGCTAAAATTTTCACTCGGAGCGACGGTCGGCCGCGCGACGTACACTTTTAATAAATAATGTATGCGGCGTGTCAGTCGCTTCGAGTGAACATTATAGCTCCGACTCTGTATCAGGCCTACTTTTGCGCTAAAAATTACAAAAAAAAGTATTTTTAATCTTTGATTAAAATATAACCATTGCACTAATTTTTGACATTTTTTGTGAGTAATTAGACTGTACCATAGACTCACTTTTAAGCTTTGAAACAATTAAAACAAATTATAAACAACGGAGAATTCGTATATTTATTTTGCTGTTTCATAACTTTTTTGCAAATGGTTGGAAAATTTTTTTAAAGCATTCATTTTCAAAACCTATGAAATGCGCATTTTAAGTATTTTTTAAAATTATAATATAATAAAAACTTTCTGAGAAACGTTAATTTGTTTATAACTATTTTTGTTTAAACATTTAAAGATTATGCAAAAAAATAAAAAAATTATATTTTGTCGACAAAATGTTAAATAGGCATCTCATCTTTATATGGTTTCAAAGTTTGATCAGTGTATCATAATTATTTTGGTTATTATTGCGACCGTAACTTATTAATTAACAATTGAATTGTTGCTAAAATATTCGTTTAATTTTCACCAGCTTCTGGAACTATAATCTAAACCAAGAAGGGTTTTAAGTCACCAAATTATTTAATTATTGGTAGATAATTACTCATCTAAAACCTTATTTGAAAATTAAAGTTTTTGTTGGGAAAACCCGCATTTTCCAAGGAAAATTTTCGTCGGAGCAGATCGGGAAAAACACGTTTCTATGCAGAATTTAATCACGGTGAATTTTTATTTGGGTGTTTTTGTTGTAAAGTTAAAATCTTCGGAGTTATAGAGCAATAATTGAAAAAAACACGATTTTCGGGCGCCATTTTGTTTATAAAAAAAGTAGCACACTATCTGAGGACTTTGCATACCTATATTATTAATATAAAGGATATTATAATTCGATTCCAGCAATAAAATTGCTGGTAAATAACTTTTCCTAAAAATGGCCTATTCTCCGATAATTAATCAGCCCAGACTAATAGGAATGTTGTATCTCGCCGACGTTGTTCAAAATGTATTTGACAGCAGTTTTAAAACAGTGGAAATGAAAAATTCAAGGATCCGCAAGTTGGTTAATGAATACGAAATATGGAATATGGGGTTTTAACTGAATTACATGTTTTTAAATAAAAATATCACAAAGGAATGAAATTTCTAGATATCTATGTAGGAGAAACCGCAAGATCACTAAGTGTAAGGATAAACTAGCGTTGAAACATTCGAAAAACAGAGATTTCGACAAATAACAGATATGCAAACATGCCTGGGACAACGAACACGAGTATAATTGAAAAATGCATCAATAATCACGGAAGAAAAAGATATGAAAATGAGAAAAATCAAGAAGAAGCTATCATCCTAATAATTGAAGAAAAATGTGTGGCAGATCCTTTACTAACAGAGCTATTTAACCTTCCGATGACCAACCTTTTTTTGTTACACGGATGACCAACGGGGGTAAAAAATGACCTCAGGTCAAAAATGACCTGGGATGAATGTTTTCAGCATTTAAATCTTCATCTAACAATACATCCTCGTTTTCTGATACTATTTCATCTTCTATATCAACATAAAAATCTCTAGCAGTAACAATTTCCTGTAACTCAGCCTCAGTAAGATATTTGCGGGCCATATCTTATATGTACACAAAATACTAAGAAACTATAATAATATACGCCAGGAAAATATAATAATGACTAACTGTAGCAGACAGGAATGTCATGATTCGTATATAACAGGCACCACAGTCTAAAAATAAATTTTGATAACGCGCAGTGTAAAACTACTTGGAATTCCACATAATAGACGGTATTTTACTAAACATCCACTTCAGAATATATTTTTTATTCGTAAAATATTTTATTTGTAAATATATTTCAAAATATGAAGATATCTAGAATGATATTGAAGTCAAATAAAAAAAAATGAGTTAAAAATTGAAAATACTTTTGAATTTATTAAAGAAAAACATACGCTGGGGTCCAAGTTTACCCCCCTTGGTCATCCGAAGGTTAATAGATGTACCCATGGCCGTAATAGCAGGACCCTTAACCTTTAACTACCCGCGCATCAAGTTATAACATAACTACACGCGTGGCGTACTTTGTACGCCACAAGAAAATACACTTAAAAACAGCGGATTTGTTTAATTTTTTTTGAAAAAATACACTTCGTTGTTTGTTATAAACCTTATTCGGCATCAGTGAATACTTGGAGTTCCTTTTCAGTAAGCCAATTGGGATTTATAACTGGAATCATGGAATAACTGGATTCCATGATAAATAAAATTACTAATAAAAAATTTTTTTAAATGTGATTTTTTACAGGAGAAAAAGTATTGTTTACAAAGAAAAATATATTTTTTGCCATAATGACTAAAAAACAATTAAAATATGTACTTATATTACGACTTATAGTAATATAATCCTGGGGTATATTGTCCACCACCGGAAACAACAAATAATAAAATGTAAATTACGATCTTTCCAGAACGCCGATTATAACGAAACTAAAACCAAATTGTAAAACACATTCCAGTGATAGGTTAGAAAAATAAGCAAGGTCAAAAATTAAATTTTTAAATATATTTCCAGTAGAATTCTTATATCTCGCGTACAAAGTACGCCAGCGCGTGTAGTTAAAGGCTAAAGAATGGAACGAGTGGTAATACCCCTACACAAAAAAGGGTCCAGAATGGATAGACTTATATCGTAACTATTTATGGGAATTATTAACAACCGGTTGACTTAAAAAATGGACAAATGGATTAGCAACAGGTTGAACAAGCTGCTGACGATGAGAACATTGATAGAGAAGGCAAATGAATACCAACTATATACCCGTATTTCTTGCATTCGTATACCATGACAAGAGATACGATAGTATCGAGATGTGGGCCATATAATAAGCTATTAATAACTTATGAATAGATTAGATATATACACTCAACCAAACTTATATGGAATCACTATGTATTTGAAACCTGCAGCTTTTGGAAGCTATATATGTAAATATTTTAGTTGAAATGATCAGAAGAGTTGCCCTCCAAGAACTATATAGCAGGAGGAAGTTACGGGATCCCGAGTTATCCAGGTAGCACAAGATTGGTCGCCTAAATTGGTGTCTTCAATACCAAAACTGGAACATTGGAAATTGGAAAAGTGTGCTATTTTCAAACGAAAGTAGGATGTGTAAAATCAGATGATTAACGAATTCGTGTACTTAGAGGGCAAGGAAGACAAGCAATAATGGAAACTGACAGATTTGTTCAGAAATATAAAAGAGGAAGGGTTATGTTCTGGGGACGAATTATGATCGTTAAAAAATCCTTCAATTTTCATCCAACCAACTTTAATAGTTCGTAGGTATGTTGCTTTGGTCCTATAACCTATAGTTAAGCTCCTAAGAAATGCGATGGAAGAGAATTTAATTCAGCATTAATTCGCTTAAAATAATAAAAAATATCAGATGATTCCATATAAGTTTGGTTGAGTGTAGGCAACTAATATATAATATATGAAAATGCAACTATGATTAGTACAACTCGACCTCATCCACATTAAGAGAGGCTACATCACAGTTTTTGTGTATAAATAAAGAGAACAATACATTGTAAATCAGTGGTTTCCAACCTGTTGGGCGCGCTCCCCTAGGGGGCGCGAGACTGTTGTTGCAAGGGGGGCATGCAGCTGTTTCCAAAATATTTTCGAATACAAACCAAAAAAGTCGAATAGCCCAATAAATGACCGTTTTGGAGTGTAATTTCCAGGGGCAACTCCGAATTGCATGAAAATTTGGATTTATGTTCTACTTACCCTCCACTTTAAAGTTGAATTTGTGCCGTTGGTTGCTTTTACTTGGGGGGTGACATTTACCCCTTCTCGGGGGTGAAAAACGCGTGTTTAAAATAAGGCCGGAAATGGATAAATTGACTTATTTTAAGCAAAATTGACTTATTTTAAGCAACTTTTGTCCTATAAAGTTTTTTACTCAATACTTTTTGAGTTATTCGTGATTTAAAATGTTAATTTTTCGACAAAAAAAACTACGTTTTCAGACCGGTTTTCCCAAATAACTCAAAAAGTAAATATTTTATCGAAAAAAATATTTTTAGCAAACGTGTAGCCTATAAAAAAACGAAAAAAATGGTGTACCAGTAAAGTCTACAAATTGAGTAGAAGCAAAGTTATAGCTCATGAAAAATACGTTCTTATTCGTCTAATTCCAAATCGACTAATTCAACGCTAAATCACCGAAGAAAGAAGCGTTTTTCGGGAAAACCTTATTAATATTTTTAAAGTATCGAAAAAAAGCTTATTATTTGTTTTTTACAAAAGTTTCCAGCATAAAAAATCAAAAATAAATGAGTTACACTGAAAAAAAAGTTGGCCCTCTTTTTTGGTAAAAAAAAATCGTGAAAACCTCCCTCTATTTACCACCCTAAATGAAATTAATCGTTTGGCTTTACCATCTATTTTAACTGTATGTGTATTGTTTATATTATCTGTAAGTTTGATTGGTTTGAAGTGCTTATTTTTGAAAACATTTGGTTTTATAGTAAAAAAAAATCTAAAAATTTTTGAAAAATTTCATTTTTTTAAAATAACTTAAAAAGTATTAGTGATAAGAAAAATCTTAAACAGTAAAAAAATGTAGGTTTTGCTATTATAAATATGCTAGTTTCATTTTGTTTCTCCGTAAGACAAAAATTGGAAGATATGGCTGTTCAAAATTTGCATACACTCGTGATTAGTGACCCATTCAAGCTTTCTCAATTATAACAGTTTCAAAAATAAACACTTTAAACCGGTGAGACTGACAAATCATATAAAAAATAGGTAGGTAAGTAAATTGTTTGTAAAGCGGTAGCGATTAATTTCATTTGGGGAGCTAAATACGGCGAGATTTTCATGATTTTTTACAAAAAAAAGAGGGCCAACTTTATAACTCGCTTATTTTTAATGCTAAAACTTTTGTTAACAATTAAAACAAAGCTTTTTATAAACACATTTAAAAAAATTTAAATGAGTTTTTCCCGAAAAGTGCTTAATTTTTCGGCGATTTCACCTTGAAATATGCGATTTGGAATTAGACGAATGAGAACGTATTTTTCATGAGCTACAACTTTGTTTTTATTTAATTGATAGACTTTACTGATACACCATTTTTTTGGGTTTTTTTATAAGCTACACTTTTGCTAAGGATATTTTTTTCGATAAAATATTTACTTTTTGAATTATTTGCGAAAAACCGCCTGAAAACGTAGTTTTTTTCTCGAAAAATCAACATTTTCAATGGCAAATAACTCGAAAAGTATTGACTAACGTAAAAAACAAAACTCTATAGAACAAAAGTTGCTTAAAATCAATCAATTCTTTCATTTACGGTCTTATCTTGAACGTATGTTTTTTCACCCCCAAGAAGGGGTGACTGTCACCCCCCAAGTAAAAGCAACCAACGGCACAATATCAACTTTGAAGTGGAGGGTAAGTAGAATCTAAATCCAAATTTTCATGCAATTCGGAGTTGCCCCTGAAAATTACACGGTATCGCCGAATTTCCCGTTCATTTACTGGGCTAGAATAGGTGTCAAAAAAATTAATCTGCAAAATAGGTATACGCAATCCACAATCCTCGCCGCGAATTTTTCTGGTACAAATGCTAAAACATCCATCCATACTCTTGCTGAAACAAAAACATCTCGCTTTCGGGTTTGGAGCCGAGCGCCAAATCTTGTTCTTCTTATACATATTGTAGATATGTCGATATGTTAATTCCGACGTTGAAATATTTCTTGAGAGGTAGACTGCCAGCTATCTCTCCAGGTGGTCTTCACGGTACTCCCAATATCTTTTGGTGGTCTCCCCGGTGGACCCTTGCCTGCTGGTTTTCCTTCTAGCGCAATTCTTGGTAGTCTGTGCTCCTACAATCTTTTTACATGACCGAACCATTCTCTTCGTCTTTGTCTACTCCATCTTGTCTACACCTAGATATTTGAACTGGTTTAGCTGTTATATGGGTTTCCCCTCTACCACGAGCTTGCATCTAATTGGATCTTTCGCAATCGCAATGGCATTTTGTTTTCTGTGTGGATATGCTCATGTTGAGTCGTCGACATGCTTGGTAGAATCGATAAAGTTCTCTTTGTAGGTCATCCTCTTCTTTCGCATCATCCGCATATACATATATTCGCAAATATACTCGTTTTGGCTACGAGTAAAGGACGAATTTCCTACTTTGACAAACAAAGTTTTAGAAATTTTATTGACATTTGTAACATCTTACCTATGTGAAACTGATTTTTCTACAGTAGCTGTCTTAAACAATGATACCACGGTTTGAGAAAATTTGTGCTGAAAAACAAGCTCAATCGTCGCATTAAATTTTTATAATGTTGTATTAATTATATATTCTTTTTTTGTATTTTAGTAAGATTTGTTTTTATTAGATTTAAAATTATTATTTCTTATAATAAATAATAATTTTTTTAAAAGCTAAAGTTTTCAATCCTAATAGCAACATTAATAATATTGAAAAATATTAAAAATATTACTCAACGATTTTTAAATTGAAAACTTATTGGTCCATTTTCCTAATAACACCTCCAAGGCTTCTAAAATTTGCAAGCCAGATGGATGCTGCAGTGAAGACAAAGGGAGGGAATTCTAAAAAGTTGCAATTCACAACCCCCGTCTGCAGCTTGGTAAAGTTCCAACGGAAAATGGACCTAGTTACTCTATAGGAGTAATACTAATATAAACTAAAATAAAAATGTAGTAATGAAACAAAGACTTACAATCATTTAATCATACCTTGACGACCGGTTTCGATCTCTACATTATTCAGATCGTCTTCAGGTCGGCGTTACAAGTAGTTAAATGCTACAATTAAAGAAACCAGAGTTAGAACATTGTCTGGTTGCACAAATATTAATAGAAAGCTAAATTCGAAAACATTTTTTGAAATAAAGGTTTGCAACTGTTGACATTTCAGAAATGCGATACATACAAATGCACACTTATGAGTAACAGATACTCATAAGCATGCATAAGCAAATGGATGCATGCAGTTTATGAATATTTGTTGAAAAAGTTAAAAAATAAAATTTTAAAAAAATTAAAACTAATTAAAATATTAATCAAATTAAATATGCTTCCAAAATTCAAAAAATAATAATAATAGATAGTAATATTGCTCTGATCTACTTACATGCCGTTACAAGGGATGCGTTGCCACTTAGTTGTTAACATGTTAATACGTCCAACTTATGCTAATAGGTTAGCTGGGAGAGGAATAGGGCAAACAGGCATGTTACGTAGGTCAAAACACAGTAAATTTTTTGAAATTTGAATGGATCCAATGCTCGAGCATTGTCTTTCTCCTGTCTAACACAACATCCTTTGTTTCACAGCACGCATCTTCCTTCAGGATCCATTCAAATTTCAAAAAATTTACTGTGTTTTGACCTACGTAACATGTCTGTTTGCCCTATTCCTCTCCCAGCTAACCTATTAGCATAAGTTGGACGTATTAACATGTTAACAACTAAGTGGCAACGCATCCCTTGTAACGGCATGTAAGTAGATCAGAGCAAGATTTAGCCATACGGCTCACACTCCCTCTAAGGGGGAAATTGACTCATCCCAGATACCTACGGTATCAAAAGGATTGAGCTCTGGTGGGACTCTTTCCGTGTTATCGAGCCCTAGGTAACTTGGTATGCTGGAGTTTCTCCCAGAAATTTTCGTACGCATCTGGCCGTCGCGAGTAGTACAGCTTTCTGCATGGTCTTATAAAGGTGTTCATTTAGACCCAGCTTTTCTATGCTTTCGAGGAGGGTCTTCGGAATGACTCCAGTAGTAGACATAATAATCGGTATCGTCTGGGTACTTTGCATTCTCCATTGCCTTCGTATTTGAATTTCCAGATCTCTGTACTTGGCGATCTTTTCAGTAAATTTACTACGTAGATTATTGTTGTTAGGTATCGCCACATCAATTAGTGTTGTTTGTCTTGTTAATTTATTAACTAGTACCAGATCTGGTCTATTATGTGCCACTGTTTGGTCTGTGAGCACAGTGCGGTCCCAGTATAGCTTGTAGTTGCCATCCTCAAGCATACTCTCGGGGACGTATTGATAATACGGGAGATGGTCCGTTTGGAGAAGTCCCAGCTTGATAGCTATCTCTTGATGAAGTATTTTTCCAACTGCGTCATGCCGTTCCTTGTATTCAGTTGCAGCAAATGCCTGGCAGCCCCCTGTAAGATGTTGGATGGTTTCTTGGGCTTGACATCCATATCGGCATCTGTCGTTTTGAACCTGAGGGTCTTTGATGATATATTTCAGGTAATTTCTGGTTGGTATAACCTGATCCTGAATGGCCAGTAATGAACCCTCCGTTTCTGGGAACATCTTTCCTGATGTCAACCAATAGTTCGACGCTGTATTGTCGACATAGTCTTGGCTGACCTCATTGGGATGTCGCCCGTGCAGAGGTTTACCCATCCAGGTGCGCATTTTTTCGTCTTTAGTGAGGTGGTTTATGCGCATTTCTGCTTCTCTCAGTTTTAACGGTGTTGTGTCATCTACTGCGCAAATAGCGCGATGTAGAGTAGATGTCTCAGCTTGCATCTGAAAATAAGATCTTAAATTAGCAATTTGTTTATCTAATTGCTCACCTATATCCATACGTCCTCTTCCTCCTAGATTCCGTGGTAATGTCGTTCTTTCTACTGCACTTTTAGGATGGTGTTTTTGTGCCTTTGTGAGGTGTGTTCGTACTTTTCGCTGAAGATTTTCTATATCTGTTTTTGTCCACTTAACAATACCAAATGAATAGCTAAGCGCGGAACAAGCGTAGGTGTTTAGTGCCTTAAACAAATTTTTACTGTTAAGCTGTGAACGAAGCAGCTGTTTTATCCTTCGTATAAACTCAGTAGTTATCTCAGTTTTCATTTGCTTATGGTCAATTTTCCGCGCCTGCTTTACTCCAAGATATTTGTATATATCAAGATCCGAGCAATATTACTATCATTATTATTTTTTGAATTTTGGAAGCATATTTAATTTGATTAATATTTTAATTAGTTTTAATTTTTTAAAAATTTTATTTTTTAACTTTTTCAACAAATATTCATAAACTGCATGCATCCATTTGCTTATGCATGCTTATGAGTATCTGTTACTCATAAGTGTGCATTTGTATGTATCGCATTTCTGAAATGTCAACAGTTGCAAACCTTTATTTCAAAAAATGTTTTCGAATTTAGCTTTCTATTAACATTTGTGCAACCAGACAATGTTCTAACTCTGGTTTCTTTAATTGTAGCATTTAACTACTTGTAATGCCTTGTGTCTTTATGGCTTGGAAGCGTGGACGTTGAAACAAGTCCATTTGAATAAGTTGGCCGCCTTTGAATTTTGGTGTTACAGAAGAATCCTACGAATATCATGGATTCAAAGAATGTCGAACGTGGAAGTAACTAGAAGGATAGGAAATCAACCGGAAATAATACTAACTATCAAAAGACGAAAACTTGAGTACTTGGGACATGTGATGAGAGGGCAAAAATACTCATTATTACAACTTATTATGCAAGGCAAAATCCGAGGAAAGCGAAATGTGGGAAGACGAAGAACATCCTGGCTTAAGAACTTACGGGAATGGTTCGAATGCAGTAGTGCAGATATTTAGAGCGGCAGTCAACAGGGTCCGCATTGCCATGATGATTTCCAATCTTCGATAGAAGATGGAACTTAAAGAAGAAGAAGAACGCCGACCTGAAGATGATCTGAATAATGTAGAGATCGAAACCGGTCGTCAAAGTATAATTAAATGATTGTGAGTAAGTCTTTGTTTCATTACTACATTTTTATTTTAGTTTATATTAGTATTACTCCTATAGAGTAACTAGGTCCATTTTCCGTTGGAACTTTACCAAGCTGCAGACGGGGGTTGTGAATTGCAACTTTTTAGAATTTGTCTTCACTGCAGTATCCATCTGGCTTTTAAATTTTAGAAGCCTTGGAGGTGTTACCAGGGAAATGGACCAATAAGTTTTCAATTTAAAAATGTTTTACATAGTAATATTTTTAATACTTTTCAATATTATTAATGTTGCTATTAGGATTGAAAACTTTACCTTTCAATTGCCAGATGCCGCTAGTCACCTAATCAATACACGTCAGTTGCAATGTGGGGTTAAACTTTCATGGTTTGGTCACTTCGAGCAGAGAGCGGCAGGCCTACGCCTCTCCGATGATGACTCCAATAAGGGTCGAAAATCGTCGATTCAGAATACTGGACTGCGCTTCCTGTTCTAAGTGAAAAATAAGATTGTTTGCCTTCGCATTGCAACTGAATAAAAATGGTATACATTTTTACTTCAATTATTTTTTTATGTATATTTTTATGATATTTTATATTAATTTGTAGCCCATTAAATAAATTCCAATATCAGTTGAGTATTTACGAAATTAGATTGTTTGAAAAATTAAGGGGGCGCAACAATTTTTTCTTTTTAAAGGGGGGCGCAAGTAAAAAAAGGTTGGAAACCACTGTTGTAAATAATAATAATTAATTTTTACAAACAAAAATTTAGTCGACAAATATATTTATTCAATTGACTCTTTGGTCGCCACTAAGAAATCGGATGGATTATTGTAGGATCTGATCGGGCATTCCTCAACTAGATCTCAAACATTCTTCAACCGTTTGTCTTGTAGCACCGCAATCGCAATTTGGAGAGGGTATTTTTCCCCATCAGGAACGTGAGCCGGAGCACCTATCATGGTTTGTTCTTATTATATTCGGTGTGGAGCAGATTCGTCTGGTTGGTTGAAACCCTCTGGCTTGCTTGTAATACATGGCATATTCCGGGCGGTACCAGTCAGGCGGTACATTCTTCTCGCAACGGTCGGTTATCTTGAAATTCTGTTCAGTTAGTATTTTTGCAGAATCTAAAGGGATTTTTCTTGAACGAAGCCAACTTATGTCTCTGTCGGTGATACCAATCTGAGAGCGCAATACAGGATCGGTGTTAATTTTTCTATACTCGGCGTATTTTCAAGTAAGTTCACAAAATTAAAAAACTATTGACCATAAGTACATAATAGAATGTAAGGAGAATCGAACAACCTTTAAAATAAGGCGTCAGTCGATCTCCATTTCTATTAAGGATTTTAGGGATGGTATCGCTCCCTCCAAGGGTGCTGCAGATAGTAAACTAGTGATTAAGAAGTATACTTCTTGTTAAAAAATCGAAGGATCTCAAAACTGAACGTTTTCCAAAAAAATAGCTCCCCGAAAATGCCTGTTTCGTTTTAGATGCGCCACCCCGTATATAATTTGACCTGTGTGCAATTTGGATCGTACCTTCGGGTTATAATTTGGATCCTACCTTCGAGTTATAATATAGCTAATTTTTGTATAAAAAACGACATTAGCAGCATTGTTGATTCTAAGTACGGAGCTGCCTTTTGAATGACTCGGTTTCTCCAACTAAAGGATGTGATTTCCGACAGGTGTCTAATAAACTTAGATTTGTGGTCTTACTGTTGGTAGAGGTTTTTATAGTTGTATTTATAGATAGATACTAAAATAGCTATGCTTTTATCTCATATAAACTGAAAAATGTATTTTATGGTTAATAGAAAAAATATAATTGTAGGATTAATAGTTCGTTATGTAACAAACATGTTACGGCAGTCAATGAGAGCAAGAACAGGTTATTACCTCCGAATTCTATCCTACTGCATGGATTTTAATGAAATTTTAGGAATAGCCTGAAAATATCTCCTTATTCAAAGTCTACCCTATGCTGATGTGTGCTTTTGTCTTGGGGGCGGTTCCCACCCCTTCTCGGGGGTGGAACATTTTTTGGTTAAACAACTACTGTAGTTTGCTTGATATAGTTTGCAAAAGTTGCTAGAGAACCTAATTCTAAGCAAAAACTGTTCTATAATTTTTTTTCGAAAACTCGATACTTTTTGAGTTATTCGTGGTTGAAAATTAGCCATTTTCATGGAAATATAACACCTTTTCAAACGGTTTTTTGCGAGTACCTTAAAAACAATGCATCTAACTAAAAAAATTATATAAAACATTTTTGCAGCTCATAAAAAATAAAAGAGATTTGTTCCTTCTTCAATCTTCTAGTTACAACACAAAGAGATATGGTAGGTAAAAAAAGTTTGTTTTTTTGGTGCATGCTCAAATCAGTGTATTCAACTTGAAATAACAGAGAAACGGTCGATTTTAGGTGTATAATGCTACCAATACCTTTTTGTGTGCTTGAAAAGTCCTTTCAAATATGCAATATTAAATGTCAATTACATTCAAACTAAGCGAGATGTGCTGCAAAAAATTGATGACTAACGAATTTTAAGAAAAAAATTGAGAATTATATTTAACCCTTCATCCACAAGAATTTAAATGCATCGTGTTCCTTCTACAATACATTTTACTACAGTGTTATTTTTATGTTCAAAAAGTTAAGTGGGTTTAAAATGAATGGTTTTTGAAAAAAATAAGATCAAATTATAGAGCGCATATTTAAATTTTCTTAAAAATCTTCCTTTTTCTCCATGTAACTTGAAAATGATACGAGATACTGTTAATGTATTGTAGACGGAAAACAATGCATTTAAATTCTTGTGGATGAGGGGTTAAATATATTTCTCATTTTTTCTTAAAATACGTTAGTCATCAAATTTTATACAGTTTATCTCGCATAGTTTGAATGTAATCGACATTTAATATCGCTACCATATCTCTTTTTGTGTTATAACTAGAAGATTCATAAAGGAAAGAATCTCTTTGTTATTTTACAGTCTACACAAATGTTTTATATAGTTTTTTTAATTAGATGCATAGTTTTTAAGGTATTCGCAAAAATCCGTTTGAAAAGGTATTATGTTTCAATGAAACATAATTCAGGAATAACTCAAAAAGTATTGAGTTTTCGAAAAAATTATAGAACAGTTTTTGCTTAGTATTAGGTTCTCTAGCAACTTTCGTACTTATTTAAGCAAAAAATTTTCCACCCCCGAGAAGGGGTGGGAACCGCCCCCAAGACAATAGCATACATCGGCATAGGGTAGACTTTGTTTCTTGGGCTATTCCCTACTTACTGTGAAAATATCACGTAAATCGATATAGTAGGATGGAATTCGGAGCCACTTAACCTCATTGACTGCCCTAGTATGGTTATTGTTTATATTATTCGTTTTAACATACGTGTACCTACAACACATAGCACCAGAATTTTTGTAGGAGAAGCAACTTTTGTCTTCCGTTTACTTCCGATAGTTATTAACAAAAAAAGGAAAAAAAAACACATAATGGATACTAAAATAGCTATGATTTTATTTCGTATAAACTGAAAAATGTATTTTATGGTTAATAGAAAAAATATAACTGTAGGATATAGGATATACCAACAGTTGTAGTAATATGCCGTAACACAATAAACATTTATTGTTATTGTTCATATTATTCCATTTACCATACAACACATGCCAGTACAATTTTTGTAAAATTTAGGAGAATTCAGTTTTTGCCTTCCGTTTACTTTCACCGACAGTTTAACAAAAAAAGAAAAAAGTTTAATGTTTAGTGACTAATTTGATACTAATTATCTGAGGGGTATAGATGCAAAACCCGTCAAGTCACATTTTTGTGAAATTTTCGTTTGATACGGGAATTTGTTCTTTGTGTGTATATAGGTACATAAGTTCAAACATAATTTAGGTGCAAATCCCACCTTAAATCGGAGTAATTTAAAGGAGAAACGCTTAAGCTGCAAAACCCGCCTTGTCCAAAAACATTTAGTTGCAAAGACCGCAAAGTCCGGTCTGACCAATGATTTCTATTTCTACCAGTCAATGGAGCAAGCGGGATTTCGTACCGGATTTGGAACAAATGATCACCTACAGAGCATGAAAACGGTAATAGAGAAGACTATCGAATACAATCTACCACTCGTTTTTGCTTTTGTAGATTTTCATAAAGCCTTTGACACGGTAGAATTTGACAAAATTCTGGAAGCACTACAAGCATGCCGCATTGACTACCGATACACATTTACAATACATATAAGAACGCAACTATGTCGGTGAAACTACATAAAAACACGGACCATATCCCAATCGGCAGAGGAGTCCGACAGGGCGATACCACGCGATACCTTATCGCCTAAACTGTTTACCGCAGTACTAGAATATGCTTGTAAAAAACTTAACTAGGAAGAGCGAAGCCTGAATATTGACGGTAGAAGATTAACAAATTTGCAATTCGCAGACGACATAGTTTTAATCCCTGACAACCTTAAGGAGATATGTTCAATGCTACATGAACTTCAGTTAGTGTGTGCCAGTTCAGGTCTTAAAATAAACATCTCCAAAACAAAATTCATTACAAACCTAGTACCTAGCGGAAATATCAATATTGAAGACAACGAAGTAGAGCTAGTGGAAAAATACATATACCTTGGACACGAAATAAAGATTACAAGAGACAACCAAACATGCGAACTACGAAGAAGAATAAACCTAGCATGGGCAGCCTATGGAAAACTCAAAGACATCTTTAAAAGCAATATACCAATTTCTTTAAAACGTAAAGTAAAACATTTGACCAATGTGTGTTGCCTGTGGTGACTTATGGTGCCGAAACTTTGACAATGACAGCTACAACTTCTAAAATGTTGCAAATAGCCCAGAGAAAAATGGAAAGGTCAATGCTGAGTATATCGCTTCGTGACCGAGTTAGAAATGAAGACTTAAGACGAAGAACAGGAGTTACCGATGTAATTTCCCGAATTGCCACCCTGAAATGGAACTGGGCCGGACACGTCGCCCGAATCAGTGATGGGAGATGGACGAAGAGATTACTTGAGTGGAGAGGCCGAGATTAGACAAAAGAAGTAGAGGAAGACCACCTACTCGTTGGACTGACGATCTCAAGAAAATGTCTAGAAATTGGATGCAAAGTGCTCAAAATAGAGCAAATGGACAAAAATGAGGGAGGTATATGTCCAGCAGTGGACGCCAGATACCTCGGAGACACCATAATATTGAACTCATTTATGTCAATTATTTCCGAATTACAAATTTATCATTTTTCAACACTTCGAAATGCCTTTCGGAAAATGCATTTTCCTTGTTCGAAAATGCAATTTTCATTTCGTCATCCACTAAAGTAATGGAACAAGGAAATGCATTTTCCGAAAGGCATTTCGAGGTGTTCGGAAATAATTGACATAAATGAGTTATGGTGTCTCCGAGGCACCGTTGTCACCGATGGTCTCCGAGGCATCTCGTGCCTCGGAGACCATTGCCGTCATCATATTCGTGTTCAGCGAACCCAAAAACCTCCGAGTAGTAATATTGAACTAGTTTATATCAATTATTTCCGAATTACAAATTTATCATTTTTCAACACTTCGAAATGCATTTCGGAAAATGCATTTCCCTTGTTCAATAATGCAATTTTCATTTTGTCATCATCACTTTAGTTCACAAAGTTTCCTAAGGCTTTTACGAATCGAATGCAACAAGTTTCATCGAGATGAATGCTGCTAACAAAACTAAAATTTTTGTAAGTTTCCAGAATTATGGCCATTAGTGTAGGTCTAGAATAACTAAAAAAGTTATCAGATATCTGGATAATGCAGTGTCCTGAGGAAATCCTTATTTCTCCTGACTAAATCTAGTACTAAGATATAGGTATCTATACTAAGATACGTAATATAAAACTTTTTAGAACACTGTCGGTACACTTGGCTATAATTAATAATGAGTCTAAGCTAGAGAATTTTTATGTTTTCTAGCTTCCACGAAATCCTTTCATTATCAATTATCATTATCATACATAAAAAGTAGATTAAAATTTTATAGCTTCTTTGAAAAAATATTTCCGTTGACTAATAAAAAATAGAAGACTAGATCACGTATTGCTGTTAAAGCAATAATAATTCTTACATAAGTTATGTAAAATACATAAAAAAGTAATCATAATACTCTTTATAGACGCGGCAATCGTATGTAAGAGAAACAATTAAACATAGTTTCAAAAGTTATGCATCACATCATCTAAAATTATGCTCATTTTCATAGTCGATTTTTTCGTGAACAGATTAACGGATTCCGCTGTTAACAATAAGCATTGGATATGGCGATTGTTAACACATTCTTTAAAAAGAGAGAAACTCAACTTATTACCTACAAAAGTGGACAACATCAATCCCAAATAGACTACTTCATGATAAGGAAAGAAGACATACGTGAATGCAAGGACTGCAAGGTATGGTATGTTTAACAGTAAATGGTTGAGTTCAATTAGTTACCACTATAAACATCCTGGATTAACCGATAATAGTATAAAAGGCCCGGTTTCAGGTAAAATTTATTTCAGGCTTTATTATGGGAGTACCGTCTGGTCAGTGTTAATTGCAAAATCTGTCTACCTCGGTGGCTTATCGCTCCGGGTGGGTCTTAACAATGGGCCAGGTCAGATAAAAATAATATTTACGACCGCACTAATTGAACTCAACCATTTACTGTTGAACAAACCATAATAGTTAGTGAGACAGTAAGCCAACAACATAAGCTGCTTGTTCTGGACATCGAAGTAAAAAGCGAAACTAAACAAAAATATCGGAGAGGACCACAAAAAAATCAAGTGGTGGCTGCTAAAAGATGAGAAAGAAGGTCTATTCAGGAGAAGAATAGTAGAAAAAATATGTTGGAACATGAAAGGAAGCCCTAATACAATTTGGAGAAAAATGACCAGTAGTATTAGAGAGATTGCTCTTGAAATACTTGGGAAAACGTCAGCAAAAAAGTTTGAGGATAAAGAGGCTTGGTGGTGGTCAAACGAAGTACAAGGAAAAATAAAAGAGAAGAGAAAATTATATAAAAAGTGGCAAGAAACCAGATCCGACACAGGTCTTAAAAACTATATGGTGGTGAAAAAGGAAGCGAAAGTAGCAGTAGCAAAAGCCAAAGCAGAAGCGTATTCAAACCTATACGATCAACTTGATAACAGGGAAGGCGAAACGAAGATATATAAAATAGCCAAACAGAGAGCAAAGAAAGCAAAAGATTTTAATCAGATTAGATGTATCCGAGATGAAAATAATAAAATAGTAGTTCACGAAAGCGATGTCAAAAAGAGATGGAGAAAGTACTTTGGCAGCTTATTAAATGAAGAATTTGACAGACAGCCTATAGAGTCAACGGAGACAGTAGCAGCCATGGTCACCAAAATAACAAACGAGAAAGTGGCTCAAGCGCTTCAAAAAATAAAGAAAGGAAAAGCGGTAGGACCAGATGATATTCCTGGGGAAGTATGGAGAGCATTGGGAGAGACAGGAACAAGGTGGCTAGCAGGTCTATTTAATAGAATTATGGAAGTTGGACAAATGCCAGACGAATGGAGAAGCAGTATACTGGTCCTGTTTAAAAAACAAGGGAGATATACAACAAGGTACAAACTACAGGGCTATAAAACTGCCTAGCCACACCATGAATATATGGGAAAGAGTAATTGATAGACGGATACGTGAAGAGACCGAAATATCCGAGACTCAATTTGGCTTTATGCAGGGTAGATCAACAACAGATGCAATTTTCATTATAAGGCAGTTGATGGAAAAATACAGGAGTAAAGAAACAAACGTTCATATGGTATTCATTGATCTTGAGAAAGCATATGATAGAGTTCCTCGAGAGATTCTGTGGTGGGCACTCAATACGAAAGGAGTCCCTGGTGAATATGTAAAGATTGTGAGGGATATGTATGAGGGAGTTACGACTAGTGTTAGGACAGGTGTGAGAGAGACTGATAAATTTCATGTGAAAGTAGGATTGCACCAAGGCTCGGTGCTTAGTCCGTATCTATTCTCATTAGTTTTGGACCAGATAACAGCGAAACTACAGGGTAACATTCCATGGTGCTTAATGTATGCTGATGATGTCGTGTTAGTAGGAAATAGTGAAAGAGACTTAAAACAAAAACTGGAACAGTGGAGGCAAGCTCTGGAGGAAAAAGGTTTAAAACTTAGTAGGACAAAAACAGAGTATTAGGAATGTTCATTTAAAGATGGAGTTACTACAAATAAAATGGTATTGTTGGATGGTGAACTGATTGTAAAAATCAATAGTTTTAAGTACCTGGGATCGGTATTACAGAGTAATGGAGAAATAGATGGAGATGCATGCAGTAGAATTAGGGCTGGATGGATGAACTGGAAAGAAGCGAGGGGTGTGTTGTGTGACAGAAAAATTCCAATGAAGCTGAAGGGAAAATTCTATAAAACAGCCGTAAGACCAGCTATGATGTACGGAACTGAATGTTGGGCAGTGAAGAAGAAAGAGGAACAACGAATGCATGTGGCGGAAATGAGAATGCTTAGATGGATGAGTGGAGTGACAAAGAGATAAAATTAGAAATGAGTATATTAGGGGAAGTCTAGGTGTGGCACCAATTGATGCCAAAATGAGAGAGCATAGGTTAAGATGGTTTGGTCATGTTCAACCTCGAGACGTTAATCACCCAATACGAAGAATAGCTGAAGTGCAGATTCCTGGAAGGAGTAGGAGAGGAAGACCAAAGAAGACCTGGGGGAAGACGATAAGGCAGGACATGTTGGTAAAGGGGATTGACATTGATATGACCCAAGATAGAAATGTGTGGAGAAATGCAATTAGGGAAGCCGACCCCGCATAGGGATAAGGCAAAGAGAATGATGATGATTAACGGATTCCGCTATTTTCTTTTTATTATTTTAGATTTTTCTTTGGTATTTACACTTGGGCAAAGGCTTACTCAAACTTCTTTTTTGAACTTACCGGGTGGAAGAAAAGATACGTTTTCCTGATGTTAAGTTTGAGACACCCTGTAGGGAAGACAAGGTATAAGTGTTGGTATTGTTCGTCCGCTATAACTTTTCCCATGCGTCACGATTCATTTTCAAACAAATTAAGTCAAAACATAAAGTGTAATGAACGTCGATGTGTATATACATTTTGTATACTGTATGTATACTATACATACACACATCGGCGTACGTTTCACTTTATGGTTTGTCTTAATTTGTTTGAAAATGAATCGTGATGTATGGGAAAAGTTATAGCGGACGAACTACATATATACATCAATATCGTATTGTAGTCTTGTTTTGTGGACATTCTGTTTTTTGAATGTCCCTGATATCTTTAGAAACAAAGAAAATATACGGATTTATTCTTTAAGGAGGGGGTATGGTTTGAAATCAACATATCAAGCACATTTTTGTGAATTTTTTTCGAAGCTATGGTAGAATTATCTTATTTTTAAATTAAATAAGCATATTAAGTACAATTCAAAGAATATGTTAGAAAAAAATTCAATCCAAAATATTGAAAAATAATCCATTGGTGACAAATTTTGACAGGCAGCTCACAAAAAAATGGATTTTGCGGTGGACATCAGAACTCGACACTCGATCATACGAAACAAAAAATTCAAAAAGATTTTATTAGCTTATGAGTTTCACGAGGTCACAACGTCGAGTTTTTTTATTTTTAATGATTTTTGAATTTTTGGTATCACTCAGAAATCAAAAAAATTAAATTTTTGGTAAAAATTTTGTGAAAATCAACAGATTTATTATTGTTGAACAAAAAATAAGCAAAAAAAGAAAAATATCTCGACGTTGTTACTTCATGAAATGTCTAAGGAAAATCTGTGCAAAATATCAGGTAGATCGGCCTAGTAGTTTTTCAGTTACAATGTCCACCGCATTTGAAAAAGCAGTTTTGAGAAAAATGCGTTTAAAGTTTTGACAACTGCATCTTCATCTTCTTATTTGTCTGCCAAATCGTAAAGTGATGCACATTGGAATATGTTTTTTCAATCGAGGAATAATCTACAAAAGAGAAGGCGAACAGTTGTTTAACGTTTCTCACTACGCTCAAGCGTGCTGGCGCGAAGTCGCGGCAAAGCGAGTCGAAGGTAGGGATATTCAACACCCTGTATCTCTGGTAATCTTACTCCGATTATTTTGAAATTTTTAGAGTGTATTCTTGAAAGTATGCACTTTTACTTGAAATAATAAAAAAAATTAAATATTTCAAACCATACCCCCCCCCCCCTTAACATGACGTGTTTTAACTGAAACAAAACTAAATTACCAATAAAAAATAACAGTTAACAAACCTTTAAAAACAGAAAGGCACGTAACGTTAACAATTCTGGTAGACACCTTAATAGTTATTTGTCGACCAAGTGAGCGGTATGCGACGCGCAACATAAGAGAGACGAGATTGTTTAATGGAGGCTTTGTGATGTTTGGGGGTGTAATTTTCTTGAGGGTAAGTACGGATTTGGCGTCTGCGTGGAGGTTCTTTAACCCTTATCCGGGCAACACATTTTACTTACGTAACCGGGCAACTCGGGTCCGTTGGGCTCACTATTGTTCTTGAATGTACTATTCATATTTACCCATATATTTCTAATATTATTTTTTTATTAAAGTTAAATTTAAATTATCTAGATCAAAAAAAGGTGCAACTATAGTATGCGGTCTACCTCGAGGGTGCGATCTATCTGAAGGATTTGCACAAAATAATGAAATGCAAGAAAACTTTTGTAGAAAAAATATTTATTCACAAGTAATAAACATTTGGCGCCAGAGACTACCTCGATACGGAACAAGTTGCTCATCTACCGTTATGTGTTTTCCTGGTAAATAGTATTTCTGAAAGTTTTGGTTGACTTAATTCCACTTATCGCGTATTGCTGCTAATTTGCCGTTCCTTCTTCGTTCAGACCTCGTGTCCTTATCGTCAAATCAAACAAATCTTAGCAAATTTTTGAATCGTTTTAACCACATGGTAGCTTTAAATATAGTAGGTCCATAAAACTTACTCCAAAGTATATCTACATTATGGATGTTGGCACTCAGGTGCCCTGCAGTTAGTAGTAGTCCAATAGAGGCATACAGCTCTGTAGAGTCGCAATATTTCCAGTTCTGTATCCCCAGGACTTCTTGGCTTCTTTATTTGTACACTTCACTATTTCGTTCACAATTTTTTCGTCCACAAACAAACAAAAGGAATCAACAGGATCATCTACACTTTGACCAGGGACTAACAATACTTTGTGCACTTTGCTTTTTTATTATGTCACAGTATCGCATACCTCCTGTCGGTTGGGGTTAACTCTTCCAGTTAATTTCATCCTTAGTTTCAAAAATTACACACTCTGAAATCTGGGAACTTGTAGCTACACATTCTTCTTCATTATCACTCAATACTACTTGCTGATCATCCTTTTCACTTGCTTCCAAAATATGATCTCCAATTTCAGAGTCACTTTCAATAGTTTCAATGCCACCTACTTCAGGAGATTCTTTATCATAGGAATCCCATAAATTATTAGCAATATCTTGCAGTTCTGCAGCTGATAATTGTTTTAAAGACATTTTATTAGCACTATCTACTTTCATTGTAATTCAATATAATTTTAGTAACTTAGTTGTCGACACTAACATCGATATCAAGCGACTGATAGCAGATGCATTATTTATTTCAAAATATGTATAGGTACCTACCCAACAATATTATTGCATTCCAACAATGATTATCAGTTTTTAAAATTCATTTAGAATATATATAACACCTATTGTAAACATCTCTTTGATGTTCACATCCAAGAGATGTTTACATTGTTTGTCACACGTTTAGACTTTATTATTGGATTTCCGGAATCATAAAAGTTGTTTAGATAATTCACAAAAACAATACCTGTCTGCCAGTTTAACTTCTGTAGCAAAGATTTAGACTTTAGGTATAAATACAAATAGGGTTCGACGGGCCCGTGTTGTTTTATCAGTTTATGATAAAAGAATTGGCGTCTCGGGCCCGTTGGACCCACCTTGCCCGGATAAGAGTTAAATAGCGAGAGGTCAATTGTACAAATTTTCTTTCTTTGAACACTCTATTCCTTTCGCACTAGACATATGAAGGAAATAATTGCATCTTAGTGGTATGATAAGATATAGCCTCCTCACGTATCGCATGTGGTCAGTTAAAACACCTATTAAAGAGTACAACCGTCTAGTTTCTTTGTTATTAAAAATATATCAGAGAAACTAAAAAAATAGAATGTTCACAAAATATGAGACTACAACATAATTTCGATATATACCGACTTTTGTACTTTTTACTCCCTACAAGGTGTCTCAAACTTTTCAGTATCAAGAAAATTCAAAAAATTAAATGTTCATTCATAAGACTACAATATTATTTTGATGCATATTCACCTTGTACCTTGCCCTCCCTACAGGGTGTCTCAAACTTAACATAAGAAACCCATTTCTTTTCTTCCACCCGTTATAAGTACAAAAAAGAAGTTTGAGTAAACCTTTGCCCAAATGTGTAAATAGCAAAGAAAAATCTAAAATAATAAAAAAAATTAGCGGAATCCGTTAATCTGTTCATGAAAAAATCAACTATGAAAATGAGCATAATTTTATGTGATGCATAACTTTTGAAACTATGTGTAGTATTATTATATTTCAATCTTCCTAAAAACCCGATAAAGAGAATTATATCATCAAGAAAATCAATGAACGTTAATACAGTAGAGCGTCGATAATCCGAACCCTGGTAATCCGAACGTTCGCTAATCCGAACGTAAAAAAAATTATAAAATTAAAAAAATATGATCGCGGACCGAATTTTTGGATTTAATATGACAATATGGGCAAAATATGACCGCGGATTTTTGTTTTGTTTATGCAGAAATACATACAATATATTTGTTTATTATGCAGGTGTTTTATTCCTTGTAACTAAAACGTATGTACATATGTACTATGTTTATGAGCTTTGTATATATTTTGAACATAATATGTTCGATAATCCGAACTACCCCTGTACCAATTAGTTCGGATTATCGACGCTCTACTGTAATATACTCAGGGAATTTTAAGGAGCGATCTAATTTAAACCCCTAATTTGTCTAAAATGTAGATAATAATTTAAATCTGACAATCATTGTTAAAAATAAGATCTTAAGCCACTATAGGAAAGAGCCAAAATTATTGGATCTATTCAAAATAGTTTTTCATAACAAAGCTTTTCTAGCCGTTTTTATTTCTTAGATTTTCTCTGTTAACTTTTATAGAACAGATTTTCTATTATCTCACTTTTTCGCTGGTAGACATTGCTTTTAGATGACTGCAAATGTTCCTTCACAAAATTAGAAGTGCACTGTTTGAATATTTTATATACCGATAATATAATCATCGAAGCGTTATTCTATATATAGACTATGATACCTATGATATAATTGTCAATTGAATACATTAAGTGAACCTGTTTGTCGGGAAATATAATAAAAAGTTACTCATAACTTAATACTCCAATTGTCGGAGGGTATAAATAGTTTAACCATAAGACATGATTATAATATGAACTCATAGTGTTATAAATAGCCAAGTGTAAGAGTTTATTAATTTGATATTATCTTAATAAAACATACCATTCATAAGAAGTATCTCGAGGATGGTTATTTTAGAAGTTATTCAAATAGTGTAATCAATCGAATTTATTATCACTTTTGCCACTCGACTCATGTTTTCAAAGTGTCATTCCGTCGACTTTTTCTGATAAATTGGGATCCCAGAATGATTGTGAGATACTGGCCAACATAAATATTTATTTACATATACGATTGTTATTTATCACTATCGCCATTAAAGATATTTCTAGCCTTCTCTCTTTGTTTGGTATTTCAATATCAGGTATTAATAGTGTGACCAACTAGCTCGAAAAATCCGGGACATGGCTCGAATTACGAAGTCGTGTCCCGGCGTCCCGGACAAGGCTTCCGGGCCATCCGAATTTTCAAAGTTTTAGTAAAATTCCATATTGAAATTTTTAATACATCATTCTTCTAAGAATTCACGTCAAGTTGAATTGGTGGGACGAAAAAATGTCGACAATTTCTAGACTGCTATACTAATACCACATCCAAAACGCATTTATTTTATATCGTCGTATTATAAGTTCCACGAAAACTCAAATTCTGGACTTTTTCCGGTTTTTGTATTTTAATTTTATCGTCTTCTGAAAAGACGATTTAAAAACATGAATATCAAATAAAAATGATTATTTCATTCATAGGAGATTCTGACCAATAAAAAGCTACAGAAATAAAAATTAAACTGATAATTTTTGATAATATCCCGTCGCGTCGTCAAGTACCTATATTACGTCAGATGCCCTTCGTTGCTACGAAAAAATACATTCAGTGACATTAATGACAATTAATGTTTTAAAAATTATAAAAGTGATGACTTTCAACCGTCAAATATTTATAACAACTGTGTGTTTAATTGTACTAATTTGTACTTACATAAATAAATTACAATAAAATTTTGGTTTTGAAGTTTTATTCATGAAATAATCGCAACAAATTGCACTCGATCTCTAAAATTATTATCGAATTTTTGCCCTCGTGACACTTTGACATAATTTCACTCCTCTTCGGGTCGTAAAATTAAAACTGTCAGAGTGTCACTCGGGAAAAATTCGATAATTTTAGAGCTCTTGTGCAATTACTACTGATAATTATATTTTAACCCAAGGTTCAATTTACATGGAAATCCAACATTAGTTGATTTTCTAATTTTTCGTTTTTCTATAAAAGGGAAGAGAAAATTCTATAAAACAGCCATAAGATCAGCTATGATATACGGAACTGAATTTTGGGCAATTAAAAAAGAAAGAGGAACAACGAATTCATGTGGCGAAAGTGTTAATCCTTAGATGGATGAACGGAGTGATAAAATAGAATAAAATTAAGAATGAGTATATTAGGGGAAGTCTAGGGGTGGCACCAATTGATGCCAAAATAAGAGGGCATAAGTTAAGATGGTTTGGTCATGTTCAACGTCAAGAAGTTACTCGCCCAATATGAAGGAGGCAGGACATGTTGGTAATAAAGAGGATTGCTATTAGTATGATAGAGATATTTTGATATCTCCAAAATAGAAACTTATGGAGAATTTTAGTTAGGGAAGCCGGGTCCGTATAGGGATATACGCAAAGAGAATGATGTTGTGTTATATTATCTGGATTGATCTTCTTCTTCTTTACGTGCCATCTAAGTGACTAAGGTTGGCAATCATCATTGCTATTCTAACTTTTAACACTTCAGCCCAAAAGAGTTTAGTTGAGCTGCATCCAAACAATTCTCTGAGGTTTCTCAGCCAGGACATTTTTCTTCTACCTATGCTGCGCCTGGATTGATCTATTATACTCATATTTGGAGTCTAGCTCGTAACTTTAGTAACATAATAACAATATAATCTGTTATTGAACGAGTTCGTGTGTGTGGCACATTTTTGTATTTTTCCATATTTTGTATTTATAAGTTTTATTAAACTTATTACCGTTTGTTTTATTTTGATTGTATTGTATTGATTTTACTTACTTTTACGTACCCTAGATATACATAATGTAGTTGTATAGATAATAGATATACCTATATTTCTCACGATAATAATAAAAACATAGATAAAAGAAGGAAACAGTTGGCGCTCAACCAATACAACTTAAGATAAAATAAAAAAAAACAGGAAAGGAGAGAAAAAAGGAAGACAGAAAGAGAGTGAGAAGATGTAGTAACTATCAGAGGAATTGGAAAGATTTGCCTTTTCTTCTTTTTGAAGTAACTTGTCAACGTTTGGACCCGAGGATGGGCTGTATCTGCAGAGTCCGAAACTGGTTGTCCTAGTTTCAATTAACAAAAGCCTTTTTAATTTTTTTTTACCCCTTAAATAGTGTATCTTTAATGGCCCACTTTATTAATTTCCTTAATGCTATCCTTGACTATGCATTTCGTGATAAACTAATTGGCGGAAAGATATTTTACAATTCCGTTTCTAATTATTACTTCCTACGGGTGTTATCAGTGTCATAAAAAGTTTGTTTATTTGTTTTAATCAGTTGGTAAAATACTTTCAGTTTTCAGTTGACTTCATTCATGAAATTATTGAGAATTACATTACTAAAAATATAAATATGGTGCAAAAATAAAATTTATGAACAAGTATTATGTTTATGAGGAATTGAGCCACAATTATTGATGTAATGAAAATCATTTTTAAAGGAGAAAACTAAATAAAGTCAGAGGCATTGAAAAGGATAGGAAATAAGTACAACAACACAACAACATTCAACCAACACTCTGAGACCTATCCTGTCCATAACCAAATTTAACAACACATAAGAAAGATCCAAAAAGTGCATTCTCAAAATACCCTGCGAATGCGACAATATCTGCATACGAGAAACTAAGACCACTAAGTGTCAGGATAACGAACATGAAACATACACCAAAAACAGAGACATCAGGAAATCCCAGATATGCAAACATGCACAAGGAGCTCAATCTACAATGGATAGATACATCAATATTCATGAATGAAACAGACATGAAAAAGAGAAGTCAAAGAAACAGCCCTCATCCTACTTAACGAAGAAAAATGTGTAGCAAACTCAACAGCAGAATGCAGTAGGCTTTGGATGCCAATACTAAAAGAAAAAATCAATAACAAGAACATAACAACAATAACCGAATAAAAGAAGTCGAAGAACAAATATAATCATAGAAAATCTCATACACACAAATATGGACAAAAATTAAAAATTTAGTTTCAACCAATCACATCTACGATACAGATTACACAAACAAATTAACACTTTATTAAATTAACATCAAGAATTTGATATCCCTAGGGCAATAACATCACCTTCAAACAATTTTGTCAACCACACATTGCTCTGATCGGTTAATAATAATAACAAAATCAGGACGAGGACTAATAAAACTCCCACAGGAAATCAGGACGAGGACTTATGGATATCGCGCTATTTGCGCAGTAGATGACACAAGACCGATCAAACTGAGGGATCCAGAAATGCGCATAAACCACCTTACTAAGGACGAAAAAATGCGCACCTGGATGGGTAACCCTTTTACCGGCCGACATCCCAATGAGGTCAACCAAGACTATCGACAATACAGCGTCGAACTATTGGTTGACATCAGGAAAGATGTTCCCTGAAACAGACGGTTCATTATTGGCGATTCAGGATCAGTTTATACCAATTAAAAATTACCTGAAATATATCATCAGAGACCCTCGGGTAAAAAACGACAAATGCCGATATGGATGTCAATCAAGTCCAAGAAACCATCCAGCATCTTACAGGGGGCTTCCAGCAATTTGCTGCAACCGAATACAAGGAACGACACGACTCAGGAGGAAAGATCCTCCATCAAGAGATAGCTTTCAAGCTGGGACTTTTCTAAATGGACCATCTTTCATATTATCAATATGTCCCTGAGAGTATGCTTGAGAATGACAACTACAAGCTATACTGGGACCGCACTGTACTCACAGATCAAACAGTTGCACATAATAGACCAGATCTCGTATAGTACGAGTTAATAAATTAACAAGACAAACAACACTAATTGATGTGGCGATACCTAACAACAATAATCTACGTACTAAATTTACTGAAAAGATCGCCAAGTACAGGGATCTGGAAATTCAAATACGAAGACAATGTAGAATGCAAAGTACCCAGACGATACCGAAAATATTATTACGTCTACTACTGGAGACATTCCGAAGAACCCCCTCGAAAACATAAAAGGCTGGGTCTAAATGAATGCCTTTATAAGACCATGCAGAAGCTGTACTACGATCAACAGCCAGATACGAACATTTTTGGAAGATACTCCAGCATACCAAGTCACCTAGGGCTCGATAACACGGAAAGGTCCCACCAGAGCTCAATCCTTTTGATACTGTAGGTATCTGGGATGAGTCAATTTTCCACTTAGAGGAAGTGTGAGCCATATGGCTAAATCTGGAAATCAGGTTGTAATAATAATAAATCAGTTTGCAAAATCTTCACAGAATTTTTAGAATATTTCCTTTTTTTAGATTCGAAACGTCAAATATTAGTTAATTAAAAATGTAATTTTCAGTAGGTACACTAATAATTGTGGCTCAATCTCATGTAAACATAATTCTTATATTAGACATGCCATGAATCGGATGAGCAAACAGAAATTAAAGAGGAAAGATATAAAGAACGCCTTAAAAAAAGATGAAAAATCGAAAAGCTCCTGGGAAAGATGGAATAGCTAATGAACTTTTAAAATACGGTGGAGATAGACTTCACAAAGAACTGAATATTTTTTAAGTAAACTAATAAATTCAGGAAGAATTCCAGAAGAATGGAGAACCACTCAAATGATAGCGTTATTTAGGAAAGGTGATAGGGCAGACCCCAGTAACTATAGGGGGATAAATTTACTGAGCACTATACTGAAACTCATAACAAAAATACTTATGGAGAAAATAATGGCGTGCATAAATATATCGGATGAACAACAAGAATTTAGAAGTGGAAGATCATGTAAGAATGCAGTTTTTGTGATAAGGCAAATAGCGGAGAAATCATTAGAATATAACAAACCAGCCTTTTTCTGTTTCATAGACCTAGAGAAAGCGTTTGATAGAATCCAATTAAAAGATGTGATACACCTACTATATGACAAAAATTTACCACTGGATATTATAAAACTGATAGAAAACATATATGTAAGAAATAAAATAGAAATGAAAGTCAATGGAATAATAACAGAACCCATAGAACCAAACACAGGAATCAGGCAAGGAGACTCACTAAGCCCTCTACTGTTTAATATAATGTTGGATGGAATAATAACAGAACCCATAGAACCAAACACAGGAATCAGGCAAGGAGACTCACTAAGCCCTCTACTGTTTAATATAATGTTGGATGGAATAATAAAACAAGTGAAGAAAAAAGAGGGTACAAAATGGGCAATAGAGAGATAAAAATACTCTGTTACGCTGATGACATCGTGTTGTAGCAGAGTGCGAAGACGACCTACAAAGATTATTGCACGAGTTCAACATTAATGCAAAAGAAATGAATATGAAAATATCAGCCCAAAAAACAAAAAGCTTAGTAATTGCCAAAGAACCAATAAGATGCAAATTGGAGTTAGACAATTAAATTATACAACAAGTAATGACTTTCAAATATCTGGGAAGTAATCTATCAGCCGACAACAATATCGAAGAAGAGGTAAAAGACATAAATATATAAATATAAAGCCAGTAGAACGGCCGGATGCATAGACGACACAATTTGGAAAAACAAACACCTAAGATTGGAAACAAAGGCCCGAATATATAAGTCAGTTATTAGGCCAGTTATGACTTACACGGCCGAAACAAGACCAGATACAAGCAAAACACGAAGACATCTGGAAACCAACGAAATGAAGATATTAAGAAGGATTGCTGGAAAAGGACTACAGGATAGGGTAAGAAGTGAGGAAATCAGATGCATTATGTGGGGTAGACAATATAAATACCTGGGTAAAGAACAGAAAAGAAGAGTGGAATGAGCGTCTGAATCAAGGATAGTAAGAATACCCAGGGATAGGACGCCCAAGGAAAAGATGGAATGATAACTTAGGGGCAGAATGAAAGGCACCGTTGAAGAAAAACAGGCAGTACTGCCTATATAAAAGAAGAAGAAAAAAAGAAGAAGAAGAAGAAGACATGCCACAAGAAAACAGTTTCAAAATCGTCCCAAAATGTATGTAAATGTAATTGTTTTAAATTTAAACTGAAAACGTTATGACTGAATAGCCTCGCTTGGACGGGTACGTTCTAGGACGGCATTGCACTTTCTTCGGCTTATTTCTGCCGCATCCACATGTCGAAACCGCAAAAGAAATTGGATATGTGGTAAAGAGGAGTTAATTAGGTGGAAAGCCTATTTCCCTTCGAATTTATCGAATGATCAACATATCTATTATATCCGCACGATTATTATAAAAATCGACATAAATTGTGCTAGAAGTAGCTAAAACTTAATAACTTAAACATTTAACTAAAAATTATACACGATACGAGTAATCATAAAAAAGGATGTGTATTTCATATAACTTTATTATGATCTGGTATTATATTAACAACTGATCTTTTTTTATACAAATTTTGATTCATTTTTGCATTCGAAGTTGATCGAAGCTTCTTCTTTTACCTCGCTATAAGCAATTCTGTTCATTGTAAGCAAGCAATAGTATTATAACATTTTCCGTCTACTCCTGACTGTAGGTCTCTTCCAATCGTTTCCATCTTTCTCTATCTTGTGAAAATCTAATCTACTATTGGACTGCCACTGCTGTTATGTCATTTACCTATCTCTTTTAAGGGCTTCTCACGCTTCTTGTTGTCTCCATTCCATGATTCTTGTTATCCACCTGTTATCATCATATTATATCCCTAGTTAAGTGATCTTCTTCTTCTTCTTCAGGTGCCGTGTCCGTATTCAGACGTTGGCTGTCATCATGTTTACAAGTTCCTGAAATCTCTCTCTATCGACTGCTACGCGAAATAATTCTTGTACCGTGAAACCACACCATTGTCTAATATTACGTAACCATGAAAGTTTCTTTCGACCAATCCATCTCTTTCCCTCCACTTTTCCTTGTATTATAAGGCGAAGTAGGTGGTATTTAGGCCCTCTACTTATATGGCCGAAGTATTCTGTTTTTCTCCTCTTTATGATGTTTATGAGCAGACGTTCTGAATTCATCATAATTTGGAGAACATTTTCATTGGAAGTGTGCGAAACCTACGATATCTTTAGGATTCGTCGATAGCACCACAATTCGAATGCTTCTAATTTATTTAGCATTGTGGTTTTTAACGTCCATGTCTCACAACCATACAATAATATAGACCACACGTAACATTTTTGAACCTTCTTGCGGATCTTCATCGACAGGCTTCGGTTACATAAAACTGGTTTCCAGGTCATAAAAGCCTTAAGTGATATTTCAATCCTGGTTATGATCTCTTCATCACAATCGCAATTTACATTTAACCAACTGCCAAGGTATTTAAAATGGTTTACTCGTTCTATCTCCTCTCCATCAAGAGAAAGCACGCCTTGTTCTACATTTATCTTTCCAACTGCCATTATGTGATCGGCCCAGGGCAATTTCATTTTTGCAGTTTCTTCTACGTCTTATCAAGAACTGAACGGGTCAGAAAAACCTTTATATGAATGAAAAACTTCTGCATCAGCCGGGAACTAGACATGGAATTTCGAATCCGAAACTTTTGAAATGTACTTTTATAGGAGAATACTACTTAATCCGCTGGACCTCTGGACAAATTGAAGAAAAACGGGCAATATTTCCATATAGAAACAAAAGAAAAACAATAATTATATTATGGCCATTGGCATGGTACAGTGTGTCGTCGTACAAAGTCGACCTCACACGTCATTGTGTTTGCAAAGAGACGCTAATTGTATCCGAACGTCTGCGGTCCCTACGGTGAGTACCGATCCCATCAGAATAAAAACTATTTTCATTTAGATAAGGATATTAAACGATTCACTGTAAATACTTCAGTACGACTGTATAAAACACTATTATTATTAATTGAACTTAATTTAGAAATACATATTTTGTTTTTATTTGGGTTCTCTTATGGCGCGTCCGCATTGGTAAATTTTTCGTGCGTATTGAAACAATGGTTCGTCGCAACGCACAAGCATGTGCGTTGTGTGCGTCGAAAATTCTTGCGTCCGATTTATGCGACGAACACGTTCACACTAGCACAATTTACTTCGAGCACGCAAATGTTTGCGACGAACAGCTGGTACGCACGAAAAATGTACCAATGCGGACAAGGCATTTTATTTTCTCTATTAATACAGTAATTGTCTTTCACATTTTCATATTAGTCCAGGGTAATAAGGTTTTTTCCATGACACTTGAACAGCCAGGGTACTGAAGCGTTTTTTCGACAGATAATATATCCTATAAGAGCAAATTGTAACAATTTCCTGCGTAGGATCTGGCGGCCATTTTTATTTATAAACAATTAAGTGTCAAAAAATGGCATTTTTCACTTTTTTTTTCAACTCAATGGAAAACAGGGAAACTTACGGTTTTTTTAGTACAAATATCTTCGAGATTATGGAAAAAGCTTTAAAATTACGTACCTATTACAAAGTTTGATATACTCATTTATTGTTAATATAATTGCGAAAAAAGGTCGGAATTGCAAAAAAAAAATTTTTCGCAATAACTGTTGTAAAAATTAGCGTACAGCTTTGAAATTTTTGTCAAATAAGGGTTCTTTGGTGCTTAATATGTGATAAAAATTTCAAAGCGATTCATTCAATTGTTTAAATTTTATTCAAATTGCTTATCCCAGAGAGATTTTTTTGCAATAACATAAGTCAGAAGAAAATGACGTTAGAACCATTCCACAGATGTCAAATGAAAGAGCAACAGCTATATTTTCAATTTGGTTTAAAAAAGTGAATAAAAAATGCATTTATTAGTAATAAATAGTTATGCAAAAGTATTGTAAATCTTTCCTTATAAACTTTTTATTTTGTTATATAAGAAATTATACATATTTATTACAATTTTGTATCAATTATGATATAGATAACATTACTTGGTAGTTGTGCACTTAAAACAGGGTAAAAAAGTTAATTTTTTTGGAAAAAGTTATTCAAAAAGTTTATAAAGAAAAATTGACGATACTTTTGCATAATTATTTATTACTAATAAATGCATTTTTTATTCACTTTCTTAAACCATGTTGAAAATGTAGCTCATGCTCTTTCATTTGACACATTTGGAATGGTTCTAAGGTCATTTTTTTCTGACTTATGTTATTGCAAAAAAATGCTCTCTGGGATAAACAATTTGAATAAAATTTAAACAATTGAATGAATCGCTTTGAAATTTTTATCACATATTAAGCACCAAAGAACCCCATTTGACAAAAATTTCAAAGCTGTACACTAATTTTTACAACAGTTATTTAGAAAATATTTTTTTTGCAATTCCGACCTTTTTTCGCAATTATATTAACAATAAATGAGTATATCAAACATTGTAATACGTCATTTTAAAGCTTTTTCCATAATCTCGAAGATATTTATACTAAAAAAATCATAAGTTTCACTGTTGTCCGTTGATTTGAAAAAAAGGGGAAAATGCCATTTTTTGACAGTTAATTGTTTATAAATAAAATGGCCGCCAGATCCTACGCAGGAAATAGTTATAATTTGTTCCTATAGGTATTACCTGTCAAAAAATCGCTTCAGTACCCTGGCTGCTGAAGTGTCACGAACAGGGTATATTTTTGTCTTATTACCCTGGCCTATATAGTACCTACGTGGTTAAATATTGGATGATGAGTGCCCAGCGATAATCCAAAACACCCACACAAAGTTTGAATAGACTATAAACTCCACTATACAACTATACTCTACTGAAAATGCCCACGACTGACATAATATCATGATGTGCTAATTTCTTTGAATTTTTAGCCGCGTGACAAGTTTATTCAATCTGCAAAACATGTCTGGTCTCATCTTGATTAAATCAAGATACCATTCAAAATCTTCAAGCGGAATAACATTACAATGATGGTTACGTTCCTGCAACTTTTCACATAGCCCTGAATATTATGATTTTTCGCAGTGCGATGACCCAGCTTGAGATAATCTCGATTACATATATTTCAAGTAGGCCGAAGAATGATGAATTACAGAATTTGCAATCAAAAGACCGACATTGTTTTGATAGTTGCACTATAGGTACATTCGACAGTAAATAATATAACATTTTTTTCTACAATTAACGTAATTTGGTATAGTCTTATTCTTCTTCTAACTTCTTCAGTCGTGCATTTCTGCGTAGACTTCCACCGTATATTATCTTCTCAGGTGAGATGTTAGCTACTCAGGAATAATTTATTCTATTTTAGCACCATATTCTATATTTCCTTCTAGTGCTAGTTCTTCTATTTCGTATGTATTTGTCTGTATTATTTTTTGTTGACCTATCATTATTTCTATTTGATCTTCCGTCCATTATTTCCTTGATATTTTCATAACTGAGTCTTCTCTTTGTTTACGTTTAAGTTGTATTTGCTTGTTTCTATACCCTATTCCACGAACATACGCCTGTTTTGGATTACTTCGACAACGAATATTTTACTGTGCAAAATAAGAACGAAAGTAAATTGCAAATTACATTGTTGTTTATTGAAATAATTATATTAGCGCCATTTACTTTCGTACTTCTTATGTTGCACAGTAAAATATTCGTTGTCGAAGTAATCCAAAACAGGCGTATGTTCGTGGAATGGCCTATAGATTCCATTTCTCTAAGTTGTATTTCAGTTTTTCTGCTGTTTCCGCAATTAATACTACAATTAAAGTTTTCTTACATTCTTTCACTATCTCATCTATTACATTTATGAATAGCACTGGGCTGAGACTTCCCCCTTGTCTAACTCCTTGAGTTGTTTCAAATGGTTCTGACTGTATATTTAACATTCTTATTGTATTTGTTGTTTTCATGTATATACTTTTTGTTGCTTCTATCAGTTCTTCACTTACTTGTTTCTTCTTTAGGCTTTCCCATATACCTTTTCTTTTGATCGAGTCGAATGCTTTTTCCATGTCTATAAAGCTTAGATATATTTCTCTATTTTTCTATTACTTGTTGCATGGTGAATATATGGTCTTGTGTGTTATGTCCTTTCCTGAATCCACTTTGTACGTCCTCTAATTTGTGTTCTATTACTTTTCTGATTTTCCTTTCTATTATGGTTTCGTATACTTTTGGTGCTACACATAGTGGTGATATATGTACCTCTACAGGGTGATTGATTAGTAGAGTAAAGCTCAATAGCTCCGCTATAGTAATAGATAGCAATAAAAGTTAATTCTAAAAATTTTAGCCACCTTTGAGCATTACAAAATTAGTTAGAATGTTACAGGGTGTTCGATAACACAGTGGCAGACCTAACTTATGTTTTTTTTTAAATGGAACACCCTATATTTTATTTTATATTCGAAATCCTGTTAACTTCTCCATCACAAAAATATAAAGGTTTGTAATGTTATACAGGGTATTTACAAAGTTATAACCAATTTTGTATGAAAATCGTAACAAGTTCAACTCCCTGTATAAATAAAAATAAGCACAACAGCAATGGTTTATTAATGTCATATTTTTTTATTTATTGTCAAAATTTTTAAGAATTATTGATATTGCTAATTTTCTTTATATCAAATACAGGGCGAGTCAAAACGCAAGTACATTATTTTCTCAGTAATGTTAAATGGAACACCCTGTATTTTAGATCATTATTGAAAAGGAACATTAACGTACTTTAATTTTTATATAACATTCCCTATGCCCAAATTTATTAGTTTTCGAGATATTTTCATTTTTCAGAGCAAATTATTTTAGGTGTTTAAATTTATCTAAATTTTAAGTAAGCCATGACTGAATTGACAATTGAAGATTACCGATTATCAATCCGGTAATCAATGTAACTTTGTAGCCAATAAAGAAATAAAAATAATTTATTAGTAATACATTTTACAAACAAAAACACAACCACTACATGCAACATTTTTGAAACAATTAAAAACTATATTTTTATGTAAATGCAACAAATAAACAAAGAAAATTAGTAATAAATTTTACAAAAAAACACACAAACACAAAATACAATATTTTGTGAAGACAATTAAACACTACTTTTGTATGTAAATGTAACAATGTAACAAATAAAGAACGAAACATAATTTATCAGTAATACATTTTGCAAAAAAACATGTTTGAAAAAATTAGAAGCTACTTTTAATAAAATATTTTTAATATTTAATTACGTAAGGTGTTCAAAATTATCTCCTAACACATTTATGTACGCCTAAAAACGATCATTGAATGAGCTACTTACTCTACGGAGCATTTGTAACACATTAACGCATCGAAATACACTTTGTATTCTATTTTTCATCTCATCCCTTGTTGTTGGAGGTATTTTATAAACTTCATTATTAACGTAACCCCAAAAAAATCAGTCCAGTTTATTAAATTCTGGTGATTTGGGTGGCCACGCTACTGGTCCATTGAAAAATGAAAATATCTCGAAAACTAATAAATTTAGACATAGGGAATGTTATCTAAAAATTAAAGTACGGTAATGGTACTTTTCAATAGTGATATAAAATACAGGGTGTTCCATTTAAAATTACTGAGAAAATAATGTACTTGCGTTTTGACTTACCCTGTATTTGATGTAAAGAAAATTAGCAATATCGACCATTCTTGAAAATTTTGACAATACGTTAAAAAATATGGCATTAATAAACCATTGTTGTTTTGCTTATTTTTATTTATACGAGGAGTTCAACTTGTTACGATTTTCATATAAAATTGGTTATAACTTTGTAAATACCCTGTATAACATAACAAACCTTTATATTTTTGTGATGAAGAAGTTAACAGGATTTCGAATTTAAAATAAAATATAGGGTGTTCCATTTAAAAAAACCTAAGTTAGGCCTGCCACTGTGATATCGAACACCCTGTAATATTCTAACTAATTTTGTAATGTGAAGCTCAAAGGTGGCTAAAATTTTTGTTAATAACTTTTATTGCTACATATTACTATAGCGGAGCTATTGAGCTTTACCCTACTAATCAGTCACCCTGTATAATAGTTCTTACGCTTTATTCTTACCAACCCTAAAATGTAAGCTATCAAACTGTTTTTGTTTTGCTGTTTTTGTTTTGTTGTTGTTAACACAAATGGCGGCAAATTCAAATCCTTCGTGAATTTTGGGACACCTTTTATAACTAAATAACTAGCACCCTTTTATGTTTTTCTTAATTTTCATTTATTTGTTTTTTTGCTGGTAATATTATGTATTCTCCATTAAAATACGGTTGAATGAAACAAATAACATCGTTACATCTACGAGTCCATTTCCGGTGCCATGTCGAACACAGAAAACTACTGTTCAGCATTCTCCATACATCGAATTAAATAAATCAATCAGAACGTCAAGGTTGTGTTTTGACTTTGATTGATGCAACCACAGGTGGCGAAAGAATAAAAAGAATAGACCCTAATATACTTTATGAATAGCTGGCTACCTGGGAAGCCGTCGACTTATATAGACTAGGGAATGTGTACCAATTTAAATACTTTTATTAAGTACATACATACAAAATCATTAAAAAAAAAAGAATATAACTGACGAGACACTAGACTAGATATGACTATAAACGATCTTTTTGACGTAATGTAAAGCTAATCTAAACTTGAATCTAATAATCAATATTTATTGCCTGTCTACAGTCTTTCAAACAATGTTACTTTAAGAGAAACAGAAGGAAAACTTTTCCTGCAACTGGCTCCATCAATCACAAAAAAATATTGAAAATCTTTCATAAAAGGTATATATGTTACAGTTCAAGTTGATTCTCAGTTAGAGTTGACTCCAACTAGTTGGAGTTAACTCCAACTGAAAGGAGCAGTAAAAGTTGATTTTAAAAATTTAAATCAACTTTTACTAGTTGGAGTTGACTCTTCCTGGATCGATTCAGTAAATGTTGATTATACGAGAATCTCAAGTGCATTTTTGATGAGTGTGCGTTTCTTTGTTTTGACCGTTTCAACTACTTATTAGTATAGCCTGTAACGTCGCCCCCGTTAGGTAAATTATTCTGATTCGATATTTTGCACAAACTTACTCAAATAAATACATCCGTATAACAATCCTTATAACAAATACACAGGGTGTCACGCGGTACCGCGGTCGAAAATTTGTTTAACCAATTTTTGTTAACCAAATTTACAAAAATAATTCATACATAATCTCATATTATGTAAAGCAGCGGTTCTCAATCTGTGGTACATGTACCACTGGTGGTACATATCATTATTTGCGGTCCTGCCAAAGACAATCCATTTTCATTTCCAATAATGATACGAGCCGTCCCACCGAGCCTCGGAGAGCACGTTAAGCCGTCGGTCCCCCTGGGCTAGTGTACATCGACACTAGTTGCTTGAAACAGGGTTAAAGATGTAATTGGCGCCGGAACTGTCCGAAAGGCAAAAATGCCATACGATATTATATATTATGAAAGTCAGAAACTAAAAAAAAATCAAAAATTAAAGCTACCTATAAGATTCTGAAGAAATTTCTGTTATTATTTCATTAATAAGATTTTTAATTATCAACAATGAGCGCTAAGCGTGTATTGAGGCGGCCGTCAATGTGAGTGCGAGTGAGATTCACCATTGGACGGCCGGAATGGTGCATCTCTTTAGCACTCACCATTGACGGCCGCCTAATACGCACTTAGCGCTCATTGTTAATAATTAAAGATAAAGCTTAGTAATAAAATACAGTCCTCTCTCTCTATAACGATATGCAAGGGACCGGAAATTTTCATCGTTATAAGGAGAGATCGTTATACAGAGAGAGAGAGAAAAAAAATCGTTATTGTAATAGTAATCATACTGTACTAAATAACTTGTGTTAATTTTCTCTACTGCCCGAGTTATCGATAACTTTTCTTTAACCGAGAGTACTCTACGCTTTTTCGAAAACATCTTGACTATTCACAGACCGAGATACAACCGAAATTGAATCTTAGAACTCGTCAATAGACAATAGAGGACAACATTTGTGTGAAAACAGTTAAGGCACACCGCCCGAACGATAAAAGCGTGTACTCAACTTTCTGCATATCGGATTGAAATTTGAACCACCAAATTTTTGCTAAATTTTAGCCACAAAATGAATCACTCACTAATCACTTTTTATCAAGTTACACCTACGCAACAGCTTTTTCAGTTATTCCCTGTGTTTCAATTAAGTGTTATCTTTAATTCTTAAAATTCTCACGGTTTAGTTATCTTAGTTATTGCCAAACGCAAATGGTTATCAGTTGTTTCTTGAAAAGTGAGGTCATCGAATATTGAAAAGTTATCGTTATAAAGAGAGAACGATATCGGTATAGAGAAAGAATTAATACATTTTCCTTATGGCGAACCAAACAATGTTTAGTATTTTGATCGTTATAGAGGAATTATCGTTATATAGGGAATCGTCATAAAGAGAGACTACTATAGTGACAAAAATTTCTGCTGGATCTTGTAGAGGGGGCTATAAACTTTGATTTGGTCACTTTCTGACTCTCATAATAATGGATTTTAACCGAGTTATTAAGCCTTGAAAATGGCTATTTTCGCATTCTTCAAATTTTAAATCGCGTATAACTCGACAACAATCAATTTTAGAGAAAAATCACAAAATACCTTTTTTTGCTGAGACTAACCCAAATGATCTAAAAAAAATTGTTCGAAGTGAAAAAATTATTTTTGTGAATTTGTCTAAAAAAAATTGTTTAAACAATTTATCGATCAAGGTACTGCCTGGCACCCAGTAGATTCGTTATAAGGACCTCTTTTTGAGTAAGTTTGTGCAAAAAATTCGAATCGGAGTAATTTACCTAACGGGGGCGACGATAAAGCCTAGACTAATTTGAACATATTCAGTAACATTTAATTTCTAGAATCGGCTGTTTGTGTGAATCAGAATCAACTTTTACTAAATGGCATTGGGAAGAGTATACTTTTCCTAGTTGGAGTCTACTTTTACTAGTAAATGTTGAATATAAATCTTCATTTTATATTTATAATCAACTTTTACTGAAACCAGCCGTTAGAGTCGACTCCAACTAGTTGGAGTCGACTCCAACTAGTTGGAGTCAACTCCAACTGGATAATCAACTTGAACTGTAACATATACACACACCCAAACTTATATGGAATCATCTGATATTTCTTATTATTGCGTACGAATTAAAAAAAAACGAACACGCGAAGTCAAACATAATTTATTTTAAAGCAATTTAATAACAAATACGTAACAATTAAATCCTTAAAACAATATAGTTATTTTCCTAACATGTGCAGAAAGTCATTCTTTTCCGCACGCGACTGCAGTTTGCCGAACGACGCCGCGAAGCGGGAGTTCGGCAAGCAGTCGAGTGCGGAAAAGAGACTTTCTGCAAGAGTTAGGAACAATATTTTTTCTAAGAGTCTTTAAAAAATTACCAAATCCTAATCAATTAATTTAATTAATATGAAAATACATACACAAATTAATTCTTTGACAAGGTTTTCAAAACCAAACTTTCAATATAATTACAGTAGAGCGTCGATAATCCGAACTAATTGGTACAGGGGTAGTTCGGATTAACAAAAATGTTCGGATTATCAAACATATGTTCAAAATACATACAAAGCTCACAAACATAGTACATATTATGTACATCCGTTATAGTTACAAGGAATAAAACACCTGCATAATAAACAAATATAGGTATTTTATGTATTTCTGCATAAACAAAACAAAAATCTGCGGTCATATTTTGCATATATTGTCATATTAAATCCAAAAATTCCGTCCGTGATCAAATTTTTTAATTTTATAATTTTTTTTTGCGTTCGGATTAGCGATCGTTCGGATTACCAGGGTTCGGATTATCGACGCTCTACTGTAGTTAGCATGACGACGATCTTGGTTTCCATGACGATGATTCAAAACGACTGTTATTGTCTACCGATTTGACTTTCGAATACATATTATGTCAAAATAATTTTATTTCATCGAATTGTCGCGTTAATTTCATTAAAACAGGAACACAATAAGATATATTTGAAATAAATTAGTAAATAATATCTAAATATTAGTTTATTGCATGTATTATAATTACTTTAAGGCCATATTAACATATCTAAATTAACACGCGTGCGTAAAAGTAAAAACCGCGTGCGGAAAAGTAACACGCGTGCGAAAAAATTAAACTTTCTATCTAAACTAAAATGCGTGCGCGAAAGTAGACATTTTTGCACGCTCGTAGAAAAAAGTATTTAACAAACAAATTAAAACTAGTTGTTTTAAAGTCAATAGAATAAAAAAATTCAATGTAAAACTAATAATGTTTAAATTGTTTTTATTTTTTTTTATTTTTTTTTTTTTGGTAGTCAGTGTTATCACCTTTTCCTATGCAGACTTCAGTTTTGCGTGGGCATGCTCCTAATCAAAAACATTTTGTTGTGGCAGGTTGCTCCATTCGTCAAAAGCAGCTTATACTAGCCGTGCGGTGTTTTGTGGATTACCCCGGCGAGCTCTAATTTTTCTTTTAAGCATATCCCACAAATACTCTATAGGGTTAAGCTCGGGTGAGCAAGGAGTCCACTCCAAACAAGGGATGCCATCTGCTTCAATGATGTATCTAGTCACTCTAATGGTATGTGGAGGTCCATTATCATGCATGAAAATTAAATTTTCTCCTGTTGCATCTCTCCAGAGCCTAACTACAGGTTATCAACATACCTGTGAGCAGTTAAAGTTGATTGGATGAAAATTAAAGGAGTGTTTTTACGGATCACAATTCCTCTACAGAACATTATACTTCCCCTTGTATATTTGTGAACAGATCTGACAGTTTTCGTTTTTGCTTGTCTTCTTCGCCCTCTAAGTATACGATTTCGTGGTTCATCTGATTTTACAGCAATCCTCACTTTTTCTGAAAATAGCACATTTTGTCAATTCCCAATGTTCCAGTTTTGGTGGTGAAGACACCAATTTAAGCGACCAATCTTGTGCTGCCTGGATAACTCGGGAACTCGTAACTGTCTCCTGTTGTACCCTTCTTGGCACGAACTCTTCTTCTTATCGTTTCAACTGAAAAAGTTACACCTGTAGCTTCCAAAAACTGCCTTTTGAGCTGCAGGTGAGAAATGGTTGGGTGTTTTCCAGCTGATTGGACAATTAAACAATCGTGGCGAGCCGTTATTAGTTTTTGGCGACTTTCCCTTGCTTTATTTTTAAGCTTTCCTAGTTCCTGTTACCTAGCATAGGTTTTGGACAGAACGCCCTGTGTTACGCATAGCTCTACAGCTATGTCCATCTGAGAACATTACTTTCTCCACAAGACCAATATCTTTCCCCGTTGTAAGTTCTATAACCACACATGAGGCATATTTTCGTTTTTGGACGCAAAAGTTAGTTTATTTATTTTCGTTCAATTTGCAACTCAAGCAAATAACCTATACCGTACCGAGCTGTACTATCTCATTGTCTGATCGATTTGTTTATTTTCAATAGAAACCTTTATTCTTCGCAACAATAACAAGTTTTTTCAAAAGAAATAAATATTGCTTTGAAATACATGGTGATTCCATATAAGTTTGGGTGTGTGTATTTATTAAAAACCCTCAAACGACTAAATCTAAATTACAGAACGTTTTTGATCTAAAAAGGTCATCATCAGTACTGATATAGGCTAATCACTTGCTGAGCTACCAAAAATTCATGGCTAAAACTCTTTAAATGTTTTAAAATACGTTAGTTACATTATTATTAATAAATAAAAGCGATGGATAAAATTCTTATTGATATGGCCTTTGGCATCGTATGACTCCCCACAAGTTGCTTAAACTGACTTATAGGTACAGCTGACAGTCTTATAGAAACAGCTTACTTACTACTTTAGAATAATCTTAGAACGATTTCGGGATTGAAAATCGAAACGTCAAATAACAATTTTATAAATGTAATTTTCGTTACAATCAATTGTGGCTCAATACCATATAAACATAATATCTTTCCAAAAACCGTTTCATAACATTTTTACAATTGCTACAATATTAGATTCAATCTATACGATATTAAGTATATTAGATTGAAGATATTTTGTTCAAAACAAGCAATCGTCTTGTAATCAGTTTACATAGTTTCGAAAGGGATTAATCATGAGATAAATCAAAGTAAGACAATCAATAAATTTGAATACTAATCACTATCATTATTATATCATCCTAACCGCTTTATTCCGAACAAAAGTTAATTATGACAAAAATACGTGACTATATTACGTCGCTCGATAAGTCCCGAGCCTAACTACACTCGGGTGCAAAATAATCGATCCACTGAAAATTTGGTCATTTTTGATGTCTCGAATTTCCTAAACCTGTTGTCCGATTTAAGTGATTTTTTAATATGTTATAGCATTATTCATTAAAAATATCGCTGTAATAATATTGTTGCTAGACAGATAAACTGTCATTGTATACCGGGTGTACGAATCAAACTGTACAAATTTCGCACCACCCTGTGGATTATTCTATTATTTATAAAATACTGAAATTAAAGACCAACAACTATTATAGCCTCCGCTTTTCTTAACATTCTGTTTTAAGATTCATTCGCTTATGTTGGATAATAAAAACAAAGTTAGGTACTTTAACAACTGGCCATGTTCGTCATCAGTACAGCGTGTTTCGAAATTTTTTTTTTTTTATTTAATGTTGTAATATTTACAATCTGTCCTCAACTGAGAACAATAGGTAAATTATTTGACAAAAATTGAAAATTTTGACCTGTAGAGGGAGATCCAGTGATCACCCTCTTTACATAAATTAAATTAAAACAAATTAAAATAAGTTTAGTTATCACAGATTATTCGAATCTTCTTGCTAGATCCACTACTTTGAATCTCTTCAGGCGTCGTACATCATTGTGGTCATCAGTAAGGTTGCTGGCTAACTCATTTGGATGAGATTCTAGTCTCTTGGAATATTTTTTGTAATATTCCGTTATTACTGTTTTTATGGATGGCACATTGAGGTCTTGCTCTATCACATAGTTTGGCACGTACCAAGGGGCATTCAGCATTGTTCTAAGGACTTTGTTCTGGAATCTCTGCAATATTTCTAGGTTAGTTTGACTGGCTGTCCCCCAAAGTTGGATACCATAGGTCCACACTGGTTTTAATATAGTTTTATATATCAGCAGTTTGTTTTCAAGTGATAGTTGAGATTTACGACCGATGATCCAGTACATTTCTCGAAATTTTATTCCTAGTTGTTTTCTTTTTGTAAAAATGTGTTTTTGCCAAGTTAATCTCCTATCAAGATGGATTCCTAGGTACTTGACAGTATCGGTTTGTGGGAGTTGAGTTTCATTTAGTGTTACAGATGGACATGTTTGTCTTCTCATGGTGAAGGTTACATGGATGGATTTACTCTCATTCGCCTTTATCTTCCATTTTTTAAGCCATATTTGTATATTATTAAGGTCTTTCTGAAGGGTTCTGGATGCTGTATTTGGATCATGGTGAGAGGCTAGTACAGCAGTGTCATCAGCAAAAGTTGCACACGTTGTTTTGTTACTTGTGGGTAGGTCAGCAGTGTAGAGCAAGTACAATATCGGTCCCAAGACACTTCCTTGTGGTACTCCGGCTTTTATTGGTCTTAGGCTTGTGTATTCATTATCCTGCTTGACTAGGAAATGTCGGTTGGAAATATAGCTTTTTAGGATTTGATAAAAAGGATGAGGAAGGTTTTTCTTTAGTTTAAAGAGCATACCAGCATGCCATACCTTGTCGAAGGCCTGACCAATGTCCAGGAATGCAGCAGAACAATACCTTTTATTTTCTAGATCACTTCTGATGTGTTTTACCAGTCTATGTACCTGTTCTATCGTTCCGTGTTGTGTTCTGAACCCAAATTGGTGTTGGGGAATTAGTTTCCTTTCTTCTATAACTGGGGATAATTGTTTAAGGAGAAGTTTTTCCAAAATTTTTGATAGAACAGGTAGCAGGCTTATTGGTCTGTATGAAGTCACCTGAGTTTTATTTTTCCCTGGCTTAGGTATGAGAATAATTTGAGCAACTTTCCATTGTTCTGGGTAGTAACCTAGCCTAAATATTGCATTAAATACTTGCGTTATCATTTTCAGACCTTTGCATGTCAATTGCTGCAGTACTTTCCCGTTGATCAGGTCATACCCTGGAGCTTTTTTTGGACTGATTTCATGCTGGATCATATTTCTAACTTCTTTAGTGGTGATTTTTTGTATAGGTAAATCCATCTGGTAGGGCGATTCCAGGAAGTCATTTATTTCTTCCTCTGTGTCACCATCTTCCATGGGATGTGGCTGGAATACATTAGTGAGGTGATTTGCAAATGCTTCGGCTTTTTCCTTATTATTTCTACACCAGTTTCCCTCTTGGTTTCGTATTGGTGGTATTTGTTGTTTCGGGTGTTTGATTTTTCTCGTGGCCTTCCAAAGGGTATATTCACTATCTGCGTTTGCTGATAAACCTGTAAGATATTCTTGTATTTTGTTATTTTTGATATTATGCAATTGTAGTTTAATTTCCTTGGTGATTTTATTTAATTTCGCCTTGTTCTCATGTGTTCTTTTTCTTCGCCACTCTTGCTTTATTTTTCTCTTTCTAGCAATCATTTCCTTTATTACAGTTGGGCAATTCTCTTTCAATTCTGTTTGGTAGCAGTCAGGGGTAGCATACCAAGCAGCTTCTTGTATAGATTTCTGAAGATTTTCTACTGCTGCGTAGATGTCACTTTCTGTTTTCAATGGGATGTTTATGTCAATTAGTTCATCTAGTTTAGTCTTGAAAATGCTCCAGTCTGTTTTGTTACTGTATAGTGATGGTTGTTTAGTACTGTTTGTTATTTGTGCATACCATGTCGCGATTACGCTAGAGTGGTCAGAGGGTAGATCGTAACAAGATTCTACTTTTGCCAATTTAACATTAATTCCTTTAACAATATAAAAGTCGAGTAGATCAGGTATTTTTGCATTGTCGGTAGGCCAGTAAGTTGGTTCCCTTGTGGTGAGGTAATTTGCATTGGTCGCATTTACAGCTTTAAGAAGTTCTCTGCCTTTTGTGGTAATAATTCTGGATCCCCAGGTAGTATGCTTAGAATTAAAATCTCCTCCTGCTATAAATCTATTTCCTAATGTTTTAAAGAAATTTTCAAACTGTTCCGTTTTGTTATTGTGCTTTGGCGGACAGTATATAGCTGATACTGTTAGTGGGCCTAGTTGATCTTCCACAACAATGCTGGTGGCCTGTAGATAGTCGCATTCATGTTTTTGTATTTCGTAGTGCTTTAGTTTATTACTAACTATTATTGCAGTGCCTCCATGTGCTTTTTCGTTGGGATGTTGCGTATGATAAGTTGTAAATCGTGGAATATTGATGTGGTTTTTGGATGTAAAATGAGTTTCTGTAATCAGCATTATGTCAATTTTTTGTGTGTTAATAAATAGTTTTAATTCTTCTACATGTTGACTTAAGCCATTGGCGTTCCATAATACTAGCTTTAGTAACTGAGTCATTTCTGGTTGAGAATCATGGTCAGGAGGTTGAGCATAGTGCTCATTTGTTCCGTCAGTTTTTTTAACATGTCTTTCAGTTCTGACATGTCTGTGTGGTTATTAGTTTGATTTGGTATATGTTGTGTAGTAGTTTGGTTGGAGGCTTGCTGGTTAACTGCTTGCGTTGCTTGTGCGTATGTTATTCCAGGTTGCACATAGTTGACTGTTGTAGTTCTATCTTGGTTTGTCCTCGCGTTGTGTCGTCTCAAGTTAGGGAATTTAAGTTTTTGTAATTGTTTGTGAACTTCACACCCTCTATAATTTGCGGGGTGATTTTCACCACAGTTAGCACATTTAACATTACTGTCTCTGGTTTTCCTTGGACATTCTTTAGTGTAATGAGGTTCTGCGCATTTGACACAGCACGGTTGTTTATTGCAGAAGTTTTTTGTGTGGTTGTATTTTTGACATCTACTACATTGCGGAATTATTCTCTTGACATGCGGTGCTTCGAATTCTACTATGGAATGCATTACTTGTTTAATGTTATAGATGTCCTTGTTATTATCTTTTGTTTCTAGATCAATGTAGAACATAGGCAGCGATTTTTTAGTTTGGTTGTGTAGTATATTCCATATATTTATAACATTATGGTTTTTGGTTTTAAGATCTTCTTTTATCTCTTCTAAATTTGTCGTGGGGTGCATGCCTTTAAGAACCACTCGGTAGTGTCTTTCACTTTTAGGTTTATAAGTGTGGAAGTCCGTGTTTTTTGTTTTTAGAGCATTTATTATGGCGGTGTATGCTTTGTCTGATTTTGGTTGAATTTTTATTTGTTCGCTGTTGATAGCTTTAGTGATAAAATCATTTTCTGCTACTTGTTGCAATAGATCGATAAGAGGCTTGCAGATCTGCACGCCTGATACAAATATTGGAGGTGGTTTTGGTTTTGCATCTGTATTTTTAACTGTGTCTTCCAAATTGTCACTTTCATCTATTGAACTTAGTGCATCAAATTGATTTTGTGTTGTTATAGGTTTACTTAACCAGTACTCACCAAGTTTTGTTTGTCTTTTGTTACTTCTAGGCATTTCTGGACTGCTTCTTAATCTTTTTCCGGTAACCTCATTCCATTGCTGTTCTTCAATACTGGCTGTTTGTTCATTTGTTTGGTTTATTTGTAGTGAATCATTAGGTTGTTGGGAACAAGTGGGAATTTGTATAGGATTTTGGATCATTGGAGCCATGGTTTTTACATTCTGTTCATAATTTGGTTGGGAATAAAAGCCTGTGTTTCGAAATAAGTGCGGCAAACTTTAAGGGGTAATGACAGTTTGCTTTATAATCATATGTCCGCAAACGCTTCGTTTCCGAGATACGGGACGTTCAATTTTTTTACAAACTGACGATTTATTTATTGCTTTAAAACCAGTTGAGAAATGCAAATCAAATTTGGTGGGCTTTAAGACGTAGTTATTGCACATTTTTTGACATACAATTAAGAATTTAATATTTACCATTAGCGACCAAACGGATATTATGACCGATCAGATTATTCGTATGCACGCCAATGGTGAATATAAAATTCTTAATTGTAATTGTTCTCAACTGGTTTTAAAGCAATAAATAAATCGTCAGTTTGTAAAAAAAAATTGAACATCTCGTACCCCCTAAAGTTTGTGGCACTTATTTAGAAACACCCTGTACTGATGAAGAATATGGCTAGTTGTTAAAGTACCTAACTTTTTTATTATCCAATATAAGCGAATGAATCTAAAAACCCGTTAAGAAAACCTGAGGCTATAGTTGGTTTTTAATTTCAGTATTTTATAAACGCTAGAATAGTCCACAGGGTGATGCGAACTTTGAGAAAAAAACAAAGTTTGATTCGTACACCCGGTATACAATGACAGTTTACCTGTCTAGCAACAATATTATTACAGCGATATTGTTAATGAATAAGGCTATACCATGGTAAAAAAATCACTTAAATCGGACAACAGGTTTAGGAAATTCGAGACATCAAAAATGACCAAATTTTCAGTGGATCGATTTTTTTGCACCCGAGTGTAGTAAAACAACATTTTTTTGCAAAAAGTATTCTCTATTCATCAAAATAATTTCCTTTAGCAGCGATACAATAATTCTAACGCTTTGCCTTTTACCTTTTAAAACAAGCTTTGCCATTAAAATAAGGCTCCCCCTAAGTTGACCCCGAGTTAACAATGATCGACAGAATGGATATATTAGAATTTCCATCCGTAGAAATTGTTCTGTCTGTACCAGCCCTCCAAAGAAAATTCAGGCATGCTACAGGAGTCAGAGTATCGTTGGCTACAATAAGAAGAAGAATTTTAGACTCAGGTTTGAGGAGTCGTCGACAAATAAGAGTTCCTCAGCTACAACCTAGACATGTTTTGGACCGCCTCCAGTGGGCTTAAGAACACATACAGCTCCCCCAACAGTTTTGGAATTTTGTGCTTTTTTCAGACGAGACCAGAATCTGTTTAAATAGTGATAACCGGCGAATTCGTGTGTGGCGAGAGTCAACAAGAGCTGCACAACTATAGCCACACACGAATTCGCCGGTTATCATTATTTAAACAGATTCTGGTCTAGTCTGAAAAAAGCACAAAATTCCAAAACTGTTGGGGGAGCTGTATGTGTTCTTAAGCCCACTGGAGGCGGTCCAAAACATGTCTAGGTTGTAGCTGAGGAACTCTTATTGGTCGACGACTCCTCAAACCTGAGTCTAAAATTCTTCTTCTTATTGTAGCCAACGATACTCTGACTCCTGTAGCATGCCTGAATTCTCTTTGGAGAGCTGGTACAGACATAGAACAATTTATACGGATGGAAATTCTAATATATCAATTCTGTCGAACATTGTTAACACAGGGTCTACCAGACCGAGCTCTATTCCGTATCGAATTTATCTCCAAGAAGATATTCCATATCCGTGAGACATCACTCTGAGAAACACCCACTCTTTCCGCCACGAACCGCTGTGAATGGCCTTCTTCAACTAAATCAATAATTCTTATACGGTCCAAGTCAGAAATTAAAGTTCGATTCATTTTTAATCACGTTTTCAAAAATTTCACCAGAATAAATTTTTCAAATGTTTACACCTTGGCAAAACCAGGTCAATTAAATGGGTATTCAAATAAAATAAAAAATCAAAAAAGGTATATTTTTTATAAAGAAGGTCCATTATGTGATAAAGATACGGATTTATAAAAGCGTAAACATCGTGAATAAGAGGGGTGATGCATAACTTTTGAAACTATGTGTATAGTAGTCCCATTCTCCGGGTACTGTCCACTCAGACGACTGTCGATTTGATTCCGGAGTGAAGTAATGGATCCAGGTTTTACCCATTGTAACATATCGACGCAAAATTCCTACTTATTCCGATTAAACATATCCAAACAGCCCCAGAATTCATCAACTAATCAACTCGTTGTTTTTGCTCTGATGTGAGAAAACGCGGCACCTTTTTGAAAAAAAGCTTTTTTATACCCATATGTTCAATTATAATAGTTGAAACGCTACCTTTTGATATCTTTGCGGTTTTCCATAATAGTATTCAGCGTTTTTTCATGTTTGTTCAGAGGGCTAAGCATTATTGCCATCGATACGACTGCGGTTGTATCCACAAACCATCGTTTAATGGTTGTAATCGATGGAGCCGAATCTGGGCAACATTTTTTGAGCCATTGCTCAGTTTGGACGGTGTTTCTTCCTGGCAAATAAGTGTTAAATTAACCCAAAAATTGCTTTGAATCCATTGTTTATAAAAATCACAAAAGTAGCGTCACCTCAAGCACTGTAACTCGGTAAATAATATGCTCCCTCTTCTTCTTCTTTTATATTTATAGATCCTTATCCTACTTAGGGCCAATTTCAGAAAAAGTATCAAGATTACTTTGTAATAAAGTCAGTAACCTAAACATCTCCTTCAAAACCAAAAATAACATCAAAACTATCTTCAGCCACACCAAACATAAAATCGACAAACTAAATAAAAGTGGTATTTACAAGATGTCTTGTGGGGATTGTAACATGACTTATGTGGGCAGAACTATGAGGACCCTTTCTCATAGGATCAAGGAACATCTCAACAATCCAGAAAAATCCAACTTTGGTTATCACGTTAAATTTAGCAACCATTCCTTCTCCCCTCCAAAAACAGTACAATTTTACATAACATACCAACCAAAAACTATAGACAAATGAACCTTTTAGAAGATCTAGAGATAACTAAAGAAATGAAACTTAATCCTGATTTTTGCTTAAATACACAAATCAATCTTAATTACAACTATAAACCTTTATTCAGACTCTTGTGGGAGACTCTGGAGGAAGAAGTTTGACCTCATGCAATCAAAAAATCAAACACTTTTTAAAAAAAATCTTTTAATTCTTTACTAAATTATCATTAAAATCAATATTTGTAATGAATCATTTGGCAGCTTATTCTTTAAAAATCATATTCTCAAAAATTCATTCTTAATTTATTTTCCATCTTCGAGACACTCATAGTGCACCTAATGAAATTTGCGACTTATTCAATAATAGAAAAACTTCACCATCAAGCTTCTTTACATCCTATACTATTTAAAAAAGATTTGAGTTCAGTTTTTGAAGGATAACTTGTCAACTGATTTATCTTGGACCTTAAGTCTTTTCCCAATATGTATTTAATTATATTTTTTAAAAAACTAGATTTATGTAACTACAGACTTTGTTAAAAAGTTGTTCAATTCGATTGCTAAAATGTCATATGTCAACTGTCACTTGATATGAGAAAAAGTGAAAGCACCTTAACGAGCACACCCTTGTCTTTGTCGGCTGTCATTAAAAGCCTCCATGCCACAAGCCGCCATTCTGCATGCTGACACCGTAGACTTCAGATGGTAAGGTTTCTTGACCTTACCATGATCAAATATTCGTTTTATGTAATGTAATTTCTCGTGTGAAAGTCCTTTGTGCTTGTAATAGATGTTTTTAACTTTTCCGACCTCAAAAACAACAGCAAAGTTGAGCATTTTTCAACAGTCAGACAAGGTTTTTTCCATTTTTTTCCATCAATTAAAAAAACTGCATAAGAAAATAGAAGTATTTTTATATCGTACGTGGGATCCATCTCTCTTCATAGTGGTATTTTGAACCTTTTGACGTAAGTTAAACTTAAAGCTCTGAAGATGGCTTTATAAGCCGAAAGCGCTCAGCTAGGAATTATTTAATTTACACACTTCAAAAGTACACTTCTCCCTATTTACCTCTATTCGTAAGTGTGTACAAAACTATTTCAGTCTTTACATTTCTTCTTCTTCTGTTTATTGACCTACTTGGGTAATTTGGTCAGCTCATCGTTGTGGAATAAAGGAAAAATCCCTTATTCAGCTACAATTTGGAGTTGGTATCGGACAAAAATAATAATCCTAATGACATGATTTGATAGTATGTTTTTGAATGTTTGGACAATCGAAATGTGATCTGGAAAACTCATTAGAGACGATATCTTATGACTTATTGACCGACGTATTACTCGGTTTGAAAATTATTGATACCATTTTTTATTATATTACTGATAATCTCAAAGATAATGTCATAAAGCAGTGACGTAGAAGTTCAAATTTATTTGTAGTTTTTTTTATCTCAAATATTGCAATAATTTTTATAAACCCATAATGTGGGTACCTACATAATCTATTCAGGCAAAAAATAGTATCGTTAAGATGTACTAATGTTTCGCAAAAAGGATTAGTTCAATCAATTCAAATTAAGTGGACAAAAAAAGAATGTGTGTGTACTTTGTACGCACGTAAGAAGTTATACTTCTATTATATGATTTCAACGAAATTAATATACTTTAAACAGTTTATTTATATTTTATTTAAATATTAAACTAATTTTAATACTTACTACTTTTCAAAAAATTTTATTAAAACAGTACCAAAAATTAAAAAAATAAAAGAATAATAAAACACACACAAACACATTGAAAAATGTCACAAATGATTTCTGAACAATAATTGTCGGAAATTTTTTCAACTAAATACATATTTTCTGAAAAAATTATATAATAAATATACTTACAATCATAAAATGTATAAAAAAAATAGAAGTTTATATTGGGGTTCCAACCGCTTATGTTTGCGCAGTTGGTATTGGAATTCATTCATCTTACACTTTTACCCACGGAGATGAACCTAAGATCGACGAACTAAACGGTTTAAACTTTTGACAGTTCTAAATTTAACCAAATTATTTTGATTTTTGCAGAATATTGAAATATTAAAATACAACAAAACATAGAGTAAGAAAACAATATATTAGGTGAATATTGACAGAAATTTTGATGGTAATCAAATTATGTAAATCAAAGCATTACATACTATTTTGGTAGGTTCATTTTAAATTTTCCAAATAGGTAGGTACCTATGTAATTTTTTATACATACTAAGAAGTGCAACAAAAATAGGAGAAACAGTATGCGCGATAGAGACAGAAACTTTCACGGATAAAATGGAAATCCTAAACAAGAAAAGTAAACTAAAACAGCATAAAGACCGTATCTATATAAACAACGATTTGACATCGAAAGAAAAAGAAATACAAAAGGAAATAACTAAAATAGCAAAGGAAGAAAGAAGCAAAGGTAAGCAAACGAAAATCGGCTACAAGAAATTAATAGTAAATGGCAAAATCTGGATATGGGACGAGGAGAGAGAACAGCTGATAGAAAATTCAAAAAACTAATAAACGAAGAACAGCGGCTGAAATATGGTATTGACATGGCAAAAAAAGGAATAACGACTTTGGAAAATGAGGGAAAAAACGATACAAATAAAGAAAAACATGAGGAAATAATAAAAATTGGAACCTGGAATGTACGAAGTACGTACGAAGAGGGTGCCTTAAAAAATTTAGATAATATTATGGAGAATTACAAAGTAGACATCCTGGCCTTACAAGAAACAAAACAGTTGGGAACTGAAATAGTCAAAATAGGAAAAAGAACCTTTTTTAAGAGTGGCGGGACAAACAGATATTTTGGAGTTGGATTTATGGTGACAGAAAAAATAAGTAAATTAGTTATAGACTTCCAAGCAATATCAGATAGAATATGTTATTTAAGAATAAGAGGAAAGTACAGAAAAATTAGCATCATTAATGCACATGCCCCCACTGAAGAAAAAGACCTAGAAACCAAGACAGAGTTCTATGAGAAGCTAAGTAATTTGATGGATAAAATTCAGAAATATGACATAAAGATAATCGTAGGAGATATGAATGCCAAAATAGGAAGAGAAGAGATTTACAGAAGTATAACGGGTGGAAAAAGTTTGCATAAGGAATCAAATGAAAATGGGAAAAAATTAATTGAATTTGCAACAGAAAATAAAATGAAAATTGTAAGCACAAGATTTGACCATAAGGATATTCATAAGATAACTTGGATATCTCCAGATGGAAGGACAAAAAACCAGATAGACCACGTATTAATAGAAAGTAAACATATCAGAGCAATTACCGATTCCAGAAGCTACAGAGGGGCAGATACCAATAGCGATCATATTCTAACGATAGCCAAACTTAAACAAGAGCTGCCAAGAAACCCAAGAACAGCAAAAGAAAGATTAACATACAAGATAGAATTACTTAAAGAAGAAAAAACGGCAAACAAATTTGTGGCAGAGATAAATAAAAGACTTCGTTACCCCACCGCAGAAGATATTGATGAAGAATGGAGGAATATACAGATAGCGATGACAGAAGCAACGGAACTATGTCTAGGAAAAGCACAAGCAGAGAAACGAAGAGACTGGTTTGACGAGGATTGTAAAATAGCATTGATACGTAGAAATAAAGCAAAAATAGAAAAAGACAAAAATAATACACAGGATACTACAGAAAAATATAAAATGGCAAGAAGAGAAGTAAAACAAATCTGCAGAAAAAAGAAAAGAGAACATCTTGACAAACAGTTGAAAACAATAGAAGAATCATACGTAAACAAGGAAATAAGAAATTTCTACCAAGAAGTAAAAAAATCTCGAGGAACTGCAAAGAGTAAAACAAGTTATTGTAGAGGTAAAGACGGTGTGCTTTTAGGAGAAACAACAGAAAAATTGAACAGATGGGCGGAGTATTTTGAAGAACTATTAAATGAAAATAAACAAGCAGAACCCCAGGAAATAAAACAACATGAACAGGATAACACAGAACAACAACGTGAAGAAGAACCTACACTACAAGAAGTAAAAGAAGCAATATTGAAGCAAAAAAATAACAAAAGCGCAGGAGAAAGCGGAATTCCGGCAGAGATTTTTAAAGTAGGAGGAGAAAAGCTGCAAGAAAAAATTTTCCGACTAATATTAACAGTCTGGCAAAAAGAGGAAATGCCGCAACAATGGAACAATGCACTCATCTGTCCAATCTACAAAAAAGGTGATGAAACAAGTTGCGAAAATTATAGAGGAATATCGCTATTAGAAGTGGCCTATAAAATACTTGCAAAAATCATCCGAAATAGATTGCAAAAGGAGGTAAATAAGATCATTGGAGAATACCAAGGAGGTTTTAGACCAGGAAGATCAACAACAGATCAAATATGTTTATTAAAACTAATACAGAACAACAGCTACGAACAAAATTTGGGACTACACATGTTGTTCATTGACTTTAAACAGGCTTACGACTCAGTAGACCGAGATATGCTATATGAAGCAATGAGATCCTTGGGTATTTCAGGAAAGCTGGTTAAATTAGTGAGAATGACGCTCAACAATACAAAAAACAGGATAACACTGGAAGGAAATTTTTCAAAACAATTCACAGTGAATAAAGGACTGAAACAGGGTGACCCTCTATCTACAGACTTATTTAACTTGGTACTAGAACACATAGTAAGAAGGATAAAAATTAATACAAGCGGTACCATATTTAACAACAGACAGCAGTTTATAGCTTACGCTGATGATCTAGTCATCCTAACAAGAACAAAGGAACATCTCCAAAAAATATTCCAAAAGTTCGAAGCGGAAGCAAAAAGGTATGGATTAAGAATCAACCAAGGAAAAACACAATACATGGTAATGAAAGGAGATATAAATAAAGAGGATAACTATATAAAAATGAAAGGAGAAGGAGATGAATATAAATTTAAGGAAGTAGCAGAATTCGAATACCTGGGAGTGACTGTAACCAGTACTGGAAGGGAAGAAAAAGAAATAGATAAAAGATTATTGAAGGGAAGTCGAGTTGTGGGTGCCTTAAACACGATATTAAAAGCAAAAAATGTATCAATAAACGCGAAAATCAGAATGTATGAAACGATAATACGGCCCACAGTGTTGTATGCGAGCGAAACGTGGGTAATGAATCAACAAGAGGAGAAGAAGATACAGATATGGGAAAGGAAGATCCTGAGAAAAATTTTTGGAGGTATACAGATAGCGGAGAAAACCTGGAGGAGACGAACAAATGAAGAAGTAATGAGGATGTATGGGAGACCAAAAATAACGACAAAAATACGAGCCCAAAGAGTTAGATGGCTGGGACATATTACTCGAATGCCAGAAACTAGAAACGTCAAACGAATATTGAATGACAGAGCATTGGGAAAAAGGAGACGAGGTCGACCAAGGAAGAGATGGTTAGAGGCTGCAGAGAGGGATTTGGAAGAAATCGGGGTGAAGGACTGGAGAAAGAGTGCAGAGGACCGAACAGAATGGAGAAATATTATCCAGAATTTAGAAGCCGTAGGCCTATAAGGCCTGTTAGCGCTGTTATATATATATCGGACAAAAATAATAATCCTAATGACATGATTTGATAGTATGTTTTTGAATGTTTGGACAATCGAAATGTGATCTGGAAAACTCATTAGAGACGATATCTTATGACTTATTGACCGACGTATTACTCGGTTTGAAAATTATTGATACCATTTTTTATTATATTACTGATAATCTCAAAGATAATGTCATAAAGCAGTGACGTAGAAGTTCAAATTTATTTGTAGTTTTTTTTATCTCAAATATTGCAATAATTTTTATAAACCCATAATGTGGGTACCTACATAATCTATTCAGGCAAAAAATAGTATCGTTAAGATGTACTAATGTTTCGCAAAAAGGATTAGTTCAATCAATTCAAATTAAGTGGACAAAAAAAGAATGTGTGTGTACTTTGTACGCACGTAAGAAGTTATACTTCTATTATATGATTTCAACGAAATTAATATACTTTAAACAGTTTATTTATATTTTATTTAAATATTAAACTAATTTTAATACTTACTACTTTTCAAAAAATTTTATTAAAACAGTACCAAAAATTAAAAAAATAAAAGAATAATAAAACACACACAAACACATTGAAAAATGTCACAAATGATTTCTGAACAATAATTGTCGGAAATTTTTTCAACTAAATACATATTTTCTGAAAAAATTATATAATAAATATACTTACAATCATAAAATGTATAAAAAAAATAGAAGTTTATATTGGGGTTCCAACCGCTTATGTTTGCGCAGTTGGTATTGGAATTCATTCATCTTACACTTTTACCCACGGAGATGAACCTAAGATCGACGAACTAAACGGTTTAAACTTTTGACAGTTCTAAATTTAACCAAATTATTTTGATTTTTGCAGAATATTGAAATATTAAAATACAACAAAACATAGAGTAAGAAAACAATATATTAGGTGAATATTGACAGAAATTTTGATGGTAATCAAATTATGTAAATCAAAGCATTACATACTATTTTGGTAGGTTCATTTTAAATTTTCCAAATAGGTAGGTACCTATGTAATTTTTTATTAGGATACTGAAACATTTACAATTTTTACGTACCTGTCGCTTTTAAAAACTATTTAAAAAGTCACTACAATTATAAACTTGCTTTTTTCTCTGCCATCACAACAATAAAAACTAATATACACAACATTTGTTTATCCACAATCTCCAACAATTATTGACAGATGATTTTAACACCCAATAAGATCCCGTATAGTATAACGTTTGAGCGACTAATACCATACTGTCGGTGTGCGCATGCGCTCAGGAAAATAAAAATTCACCCTCGTGCCTTCACCAGTATAACTTCAAAAACAATATTAAGTTAGTGTCGTCTTCCAATCGGAGATTGGATATCATCATCACTATCTTCACTCTATCTACCTGCTCTGACGAGTTCTGTGGAACTGCATTTAAACCTTAAATTCTTCAACTTCTTCTTCAGGAAATTCTCCTTTTTCTTATCCTCCTTCCTCCTCTTATCTTTCCATGTATTATCAGTCTTAGCAGTTCTTATCGCTGTCCCCTCATTACGTGTCCCAGATATTGTAACTTTCTTATTGTTATTGTGTTTATTATCTCGTATTCTTTGCTCATTTCTCGCAATATTTCTGTATTAGTTTTCTTTTGTGTCCATGCTATTCTAAGCATCGTCCTGTAAAACCACATTTCAAAGGACTGTAGCTTATTTATGTGTCCTTGCTTCAATGTCCAGCTTTCAAGTCCATATTGCAGTATCGAACACACGTAGCATCTCAAAGCGCTTACTCTCAGTTCTAATCTAAGGTCTTTGTTGCAGAGTTCTGTTGTTTGGTCATTATTGTCTGAAATCCAGGTTCGTAAGTATTTGTATTTATCAACCATTTCTATCGGTACACTTCCGAAATGTACCTTTTTTATATTTATTTTTTGTCCATATTTTTTACAGAAACTGTTTGTTTTATTTAGCAGTAATTGGAGTTGTTCAGCAGAGCTTGCCATTATCACGGTGTCATCTGCATATCTATGTTGTTAATAGATTTTCCTTTAATTATTATTCCTTCACTTTGAGACAGTAATGCTTCTTTAAAAATAACTTTACTAGATATATTAAATAGTAATGGAGTCGTAATACATCCCGGCCTAACTCCTCTCCTGATTTACATTTCTGGAAAATGAAATTGACACAAAAGTCTAATTTTACTCCTGTGACTAGACATTAGATATATATTTTGATCTAAAAACTACTTGACCGATCTACCTGAAATTTTGCATAGATTTTCTTTAGACATTTCGTGAGTTAACAACGTCGAGATATTTTTCGTTTTGTGCTTATTTTTTGCTATTGACATTAAATGCTATTGACAAAGTGGGAAGAGAGTTGGGCCTAAACATAAACTGTTCAAAAACAAAATACATGGTATTTAGCCGTTTGGCTCATCAAGATTCACGGTTATTTGTTGATGGTCATATAATTCAAAGAGTACCCAGTTTTAAATATCTTGGTTGCCATATTACTGAACAACTAGATCCAGATAAAGAGATAAAATGTAGAATCGAGATAGCCCGCACGACATTTTTAAAAATAAGGTCATTCTTCTGTAATGATAACTTGCAACTTCAACTTCGAAAGCGCATGATTAAATGTTGCATTTGGTCAGTCCTCTTGTATGGTGTCGAAGCATGGACATTTAAAATATCCACCATTAATCGTTTGGAGGCCTTTGAAATGTGGCTGCACAGACGTACACTGAAAATACCATGAACGGCTATGCTGACAAATGTGGCAGTCCTTAAGAGAGCAAATGCTACCCGCGAGCTGCTTAATAACATCAAATATAGAAAGATGGCCTATTTTGGACACGTAGTAAGGGGAGACCGGTATAATATTCTTCAACTTATTATGATGGGTAAAATCGAAGGACGCAGAGGAATTGGTAGAAAGCAAGCCTCTTGGTTGAAGAATATCCGGAGGCGGACAGGAATAAAGAAAACAGAACAACTATTATTTAGAATAGCTCGAGACAGAGACAGTTTCGTCATGTTAATCGCCAACGTCAAGGGGACTTGATAGTGCACGTTAAGAAGAAGGAGCTTATTTTTTGTTCAAAAATAAGAAATCTGTTGATTTTCACAAAATTTTTACCAAAAATTTCCTATTTTTTGTTTTCCAAAGTGATACCAAAAATTCAAAAATCATTAAAAATAAAAAAACTCTACGTTGTTACCTTGTGAAACTCATAAGCTAATTAAATCTTTTTGAATTTTTTGTTTCGTATGATCCGGTGATGAGTCCTGATGTCCACCGCAATATCCATTTTTTTGAGCTACCTCCCAAAATTTGTTGCCAATGGCTTATTTTTCAATATTTTGAATTGCATATTTTTATATTCTTTGAATTGTACTTAATACGTTTATTTAAAAATAATTCTACCATAGCTTCGGAAAAAATTCACAAAAATGTGCTTGATATGTTGATTTCAAACCATACCCCCCCCCTTAAGTAGACAATAGAAGTATTAAACTATATTCTGTTGGCTATGTTTAAGTGATTAAAATTTCATTTCATAATTTTTATTGCAATTTTTTTTAAATACGATTTCTGGTTTGGAAATAAAATAATAATTACCATTTATCAAAACTAATAATTATTGTATTATTTCGTCACAAATTCCCGGTCTATTAATATCATCAAACGATATGGTTATTCGAAATTGAATAGAGCAAAAACAGTAACACATGACCCTCAGTCCATTCTAGTCGAATTAATAAATAATAATACTTATAAAAAATAATATTAGGCAACAATGTTTGTTTTTTATGCATCGTAATAATAGGTTCAGAGGTAATTTGGAAAATAATATAGTAGAAGTACTAGCATTTAAAAGAGTCGTTAATTTATTGTGTGTGACATATAACACGATAAAATATATTTAGAGATAGAAAATGAATTAATTATATGTAATTCCTAAACTGAAGAGGTTTGTCAGTTTACAACACTTAATGGATAAAGATTACCATATATTGTAACCTTTTTAATATGTTGTCCATAATATAGTTGAACGTCCTGAATTGATCCTTCTATTTGTTATAATTCTATTAAAATTTCAAACGAAATTTTCACACTCAAACTTCAAATTCAAACGTCATGAATCATTTTTTTTGTTTCTAATTTCTTATTATATCTTTATTTTTCAATATACACTATTGATACGCTACAGAGGTCCATTGTGTTTTTAATTTTTAAAGTGCTTGCATCAATGTTCGTCCGTGTAAGGACTATTGAGAAGTTCGCCTTTTTCAATCCGGGAGGTAGATTCCAAAGCTTCCAGTAGTAGTACGTGACCTTAACCGGGCCATTCACGATCTGATTTGTGGTACCTCTAGTGGTACTACTAGTGGTATTACTAGTTGTATATTCGGCACCATTCACGCCCCAACATTTTATCTTTCTAGCCGCCAATAAAGGTCTTACCTTTCAGTCACCTGTTTTCACGGTGGTGTACACTAAAAAATGTATCAAGTAAAGTCTATGCAAAATATAATTCGGAGGATTTGTGTTTTTGAAAATTGGGTACATGAGTTGAGGTTTCATAATTAAGCATGCCATAAGTTTCGTTTCTCTAGCATTTGTCTAGGGCTGATATGAACTAATTAATTTTTACGACTCTTGTAATTATTACGAGTTTTTAACATGTAGGGTAGTTATATTCTATTTTAGAAAGAAATAAAAACTTGTTCTAAACTGGAGCTGGGATTTACTTTGCTGTGTGCTTGTGGGTGTATCGTGTATTTTTAATATTAGCAATTTTTCGTGCCATTAAAAGTTATTTTCTATTATTTATTTGCGAACCTAGGGAGTTTTGCTCAGCGATGTACCAATTGAGATTTTGTTTGGAGCTGATGTTGTAAGCAAATTGTATACACGGAGGAAATACTAGTAACAGTGCGGTCTCGTAGCAAATTTACCATTTTAATTGGGAATTAATCACAATGTTAGTTAGAAATTAAATTTATTTGACGTTTCGACTTCTACTTCTGAAATCGTTGTCAAAATGTTCTGAAGTGGAAGTCGAAACATCAAATAAATTTAATGTATAACTAATATCGTGGCTTATTCCCAATTCAAATAGTAAATTTGCATAAGATGACAAAAGAAAATAGTTTCAGATTAATAAGAAACTGGTCTTTATTTACAGAAAGGAAAATGATTGGTCCCAACAAAAAGTAGATAATGAAGAATCGTGTATTTTAATAAGGGTAATTTTTGTGAAAGTTTATTTTCTATTAAATATTTGCAAACTAGGAATGTTTGCGTAAAGAAACTTATATACATCCAATACGTAATATACTGCGAGGCATAAGTTAGGGATATAGAAAATGTATGCTCATTTTCATAGTTGATTTTTTCGTGAACGGATTATAGATCCCGCTAATTTTTTTTAATATTTTAGATATTTCTTTAGTATTAACACAGTTGTGCAAAGATTTATTCAAACTTCTTTTTTGTACGTATACCGGGTGGAGGAAAAGAAATGTTTTTCTTATGTTAAGTTTGAAACACCCTGTAGGGAGAACGAGATATAATAATGAGTATGCATCGGAATCGTATTATAGTCTTATGTTTTGTGAACATTTTGTTTTTTGAATGTGCCTGATATCTTTAGAAACAAAGAAAATAGATGGTTTTGTAGTTTAACATGTGTTTTAACCGAAACAAAAGTTTGAGACACACTTTAGGGAGAAAAAGGTAAAATGTGGTTATGCATTGATACTATGTTGTAGTCTCATCTTTTGTGAACCATTTATTTTTTTAATTTCTCTGATATCTTTAATAACAAAGAAACTAGACGGTTTTACTTTTTAATATGTGTTTTAACTGACGACTGCGATACGTGAGGAGGTCATGTCTTATCATACCACTAAGACGAAATTATTTCCTATATATACTGCGAAAGAAAAAGAATATGTGTAATGTACCTCTCGATATTTAAAGAGCCTCCAGGTAGACACCGAATCCGTATTACTTTCAGGGAAATTCCACCCCAAAACATCATAGAGCCTCCAGTAAACAATCTCGTCTCTCTTATGTTATTTTTTAGTGTTAATTTGGTTTTGTTTCAGTTAAACCACCTATTCTCTTTGTTATTTTCTTTATCTTTAAAAAGCTAAAGATATCAGGGATATTCAAAAACCAAAATGTTCACAAAACATAAGACTACAATACGATTCCGATCTATACACAGATTTGTACCTCGTTCCCCCTAACTTAACATAAGAAAAACATTACTTTTCTTCCACCCGGTATAAGTACAAAAATAATTTTAATTAAATCTTTGCACAACTGTGTAAATACTAAAGAAATGTCTAAGATAACAAAAAAAAATTAGCGAAATTTGTTAATCAGTTCACGAAAAAATCAACTATGAAAATGAGCATACATTTTCTATATCCTTTAAGTTAATAACTTATGACTCGCAGTGTAGTGGAAATTTTTAATCCAACACCCAACATCAGCATTCACGCTCCAACTTTGGTACCACTAACCCAACCGCCCCATTCACGGCCTGATTTTAGATCCAACATCGAAAGTCGTACCACTAGAGGTACTACAAATCAGATCGTGAATGGCCCGCATTAGGGCGGAGGAATATACTAGGGCGGTCCGATAAGTACTTAGCCTTCAAAAGAAAAACGAAAATTTTGAAAAAGTGGTGATTCATTTCTGAACGTAGTTTTCTTTTAGCTCGATACACTTGACCCACTATTGCTCCACCTTCTTTAACCCATCTGAAAAATAACTTTTCTCGAGGTTTGCAAAGTAGACTTCCGTAACGGTGATGAACTCCTTATTCGACTTTTTTCTGCCCGGTGACTTTTTTATGTTTGAAAACAAAGAGAAGTCGTACAGGACCAAATCTGGAGAATACGTTGGATGGAACAGCAGCTTCTAGCCCAATTCGACCAATTTGGCTATGGCGATGGTGAAGAAGTGAGTCGGAGCGTTGTCATGGTGGAAAATATTGTTTTCTTCCCCAATTGGGGCTGTTTTTCTAAGCAAAATTCAGCTTGTTCGTATGATTTTTAGCGGTCACTGACATTTTCGTCTCTGACGTCTGGGATATGTTTAGAGTATGCTACAATGTTTCAGTAATGAAATATAAATAAAATAATCGTAAAATATCTTAATATAAACCTGTACCCAATGAAAATAATGCAAAATTGCATCGTTACGGAGCTGCTGCTCGAATAAAACTTGCCATTCGTCTTAATGGGTCGCTCATTTGGTATCAACTACTCTGCATTTGGTATCAACTATTCTACCATTTATTAAGTCGTTAGTGCACTTGATATGAAATTTATAGCAACGAGTTCTTGATGTATCAACTAATAGGCCTGGATCCCGCGTACCAAAAAAAAGTTGATTAATAACAAGTTGAAAATTTGTTAAGAGCAAACAGTAGCGATCAACAGGTAGCAACAAACGCGTTCCAAGATTGCGGCTCTAATTTTGAATATTTTGTCGAGATATTTGGCACACATATTCGTAATATAATAAAGAATGGCGGTACAGAGCCCAATTTCAGAAATATGTTAGTATGTGGAAATTACTCTATAACTAAATAAAATATTGAAAAAAGGAGCCTGTACTGCCATTAAGAAAGACAAAAAAATACACTTTCTTCAAATAAACTTTTTTATCCCGTGCCTAGGTTTTGTGTCACATTGGAACTACTAAAAATCGATTTCTTTATAACAAGAAATCGAACGTCACTGACTTGGCAACATTTCGCGCCTATGTGTATAAAAATTATTGTTTTTGATAGTATAAACGTCACTGTCAGTGTCGAATTACCGACGTACTGTTGCCTCAATTTTGAAAGTTCGTAGAATTTTTGCAATCTTGGACCGCGTTTGCTGCTACCTGTTGATCGCTACTGTGTGCTCGTAATAGCTTGACGGTGTCTAATCGGACAAACTTTGATGTAAGGGAACACTGGAACAGGGGAAATTTTAATCGTGGAACAGGTTAAAAATTTGAAACGTCAGACTACGAAAACGCCCCATATATTTTGTCGGACAGAATTTCCAATTAATTTGTTACCCTTTCATTAAACTCGCATGCAAAAATCAGACTGTTCTTACTAACCAACATGATTCCTGTCATTTGACATGTTGAACTTGTTGGACTTATTAAAATGCCCAGTTAGTGATAAACAGCAGTCTGATTTTGAGTTTGCATGAGAGTTTAATAAAATGGTAACAAATCAATTGGAAGTTCTGTCCGACAACATACATGGAACGTTTCCGTAGTCTGACGTTCCAAATTTTTAACCTGTTCAACATTAAAACTTCTGCTGTTCCAGTGTTCCCATACATCAAAGTTTGTCCGACTAGACACCGTTAAGTTATTTCAGCTTGCTATTAATCAACTTTTTTTTGGTACGCCTGATCCAGGTCTATAAGCGATGGATTGAAACACGTAATTTGATAATTCTGCTTGTGTATATATGAGTAATAAGCGTAAGCATGCATAACTTTTACTACTACAATTTTTTTTTAAACTTTTGGATTCGTATATGCGGGTATCCTAAACAATAAACTGAATTAGTTTAACAAAAAAAAAAGAACACAATGGATCCCAAAACGGGCGTTCACGTAGTGATTCCATAGCCATAATCAAAGGACTCGTAGAAAAACGCCGAGAATTAATCGTTGCAACCAATATAGCTTTTCACTGAGTGCAATAAACAAGATAGAAGTGGAATAACAATTTTTTACTAGGTACCAAAAACCAGTAACCAGAAAAGAACAGAAGAAATCGAACCAGCGTTGCAGCGAGTGAGAAAAAGGTTTCTATAAGATAAGCGATGTATCTATTCCTCACTCTTATCGTCTCTACATTATGGTAGGGGAGCAAAGTATGCTAAATGTGCAGTCACTCCAGCGCTTTGGGGACCTATTGGGTTGTGAAGAGTAGGCCCTAAAACCAAAAAAAGTTAAGTAAAATTTTCCATTTTAGCGGGCGCTTGCCATTTTTTAATTTAATTTTCCATTTCCATTAATCGTTTTTTCCGAATATAGCGCCATCTATCCATAATTCTAAAAAATGTTTCGAATAAAAGTTGCTTATTTTTATGCAGAGAATTCAAATCTGCAATAAAAAAATGGGGGCTCCCATTTAAGATTTTAAAGTAACCCCCCACCCCACCTCCGTGCGGGGTCGTGTTTGGTACCATTCGATATATTTTTAAAAAATATTAAATAAGTGTATTTTGCAGTTTTTCGATCTGATGTTTATTTTGCTAAATATCGCGGGATTTGTATTTAAAATTTACCCCCCACCCCTCTCTGCGAGGGGTCGTGTTTGGTATCTATCGATAGATTTTTGAAAAATATTGAACATGTAGTTTTTAGTTTTTCGATCTGACGTTCATTTCGCGAAATATTCGCCTTTTTCTTGTGAAACTTTGTGACTCACCAATTCCCTTACGCCCCGCTCAAATCGTCAGATTTTTTAAATATACACTGTTTTGCATGTACTTAACTTACCTTATCTTAATCTGACAATTTCGAGTATTTTTAAGGATAGATTTTTTTTTCGGGCCCCCCTAAACGAACTCCCCTGTGTTAAGAGCCAATATATGGCAGAGGTACATCTGTAGGGTACCACGTTTCTCCCCATATGATAATCTGACGCGCTCGAGTAACTGCAAAAATCCCCGCTTGGGCTCCCCTACCATTACTGAGGATCGTGATTTCCTCCAATGCTCCTAACAAATTGTCTCCATTGCAGGGGAGTGCGGTGAAATTTGAAACAGAGGAAGCAATTTATAAAAAAATTGTAAAAACACCTATTTATAATGTAATTCAATTCTTCTACCTGAACGAAAGTCTCGGTCATCAAAATTCTTAAACCTATTTTCCATTCGTTGGCATATTTGATCTAAAATCTGATAGTATTATAGACTATAATAGTCGGCGGTAGCACTATTGGACACTTTCAACATTATCAGTGCGTATGCGTTTCCATTTAGGCTCAAAACTTCTTGCCATCATATTATTCCAACATTTTTCAAAGTCATCTCTCTATTTTTGTTAATAACATCTTTAAATTCGCTAATTTTTTTTACACAGAAACCAATCTCGTTTATCTTGCATTGCAATACATTAAATAAATTATCTGAGAATGTAAATATTTCTGAAAAAAGCAAAGTTAAAAAACTCCAAAAATCCTCTCGAGCTATTTATGGTTTCTGTATCCCACTTTTCACATTTTCGCCATTCTCCAAAAGCCTAATACATATATTTATATATTTAGTATTTATAATATAAATAATTCTATTATATTTAATTATATAAATAATTAAATAAAATCAATCTTCATAATTCCACAAAATCAGTCGAAGAAGCCCGTCATTGCCAAATGCTGGTAAATCCCATTTAAATTCACGAAAACAGCTCCTTGTATGCTGTTGACAAATTGCTTATCTTATAAGCGATAGATATGCCCGAAATTTGAACTCGCCACTCTTCGTGTAAATAACCCGGGTGATTTTCATAGGCTGAGGAGAAGCAAATTTGAAATCAGATTATCTGCCGACATGACTCCGAATACCAACGTAGAAATACGATCATGGCCTATGGGTCCGCGTACGCGTACGGAACGAAAGCTAGAAATGCAGCATGCAGAAGCTGCTTTTAGAGTATTTCATTGCTTTGTTATTTACTGTATGAAAAAAATAGAGTAAAATACTGTAGCGGAAGAGAAATCTTGGCCGATCCCCGTATAACAGTAAACACCTCGAGAATGACGTAATCGGATGTGCTAGGCCTCGCCGGAGAATTCTGGAAGGTACGTCACGTAGGCGGAACAAGCCGATAGCTCGAGATGGGAGTCGATTGTTCCAGAATAACAACTGGGTATAAATACGGGCATATTTTGTGAATAAGTTTAGTGTATAAGATAAATTCGTCTGTAACTTATATAAATAAAGTCGTATATAAATTACGAACCGCTAGTTTTATTGTAATTAGAAGTAATTACACTAATCACGCTACAGTTGGTGTCGGTGTTCGGTAAACTTAGTGCGATATAAATAAGTGAATTACAGAGAGACTTTAAAAGACTTTTGAACTTTATTCGTCGGGAATAACCGGAGTGCGTTAATTGTTCGGTATTCGGAAAGACTTTAAAAGACTTTTGGACTTTATTCGTCGGGAATAGTTAAAGTGCGTTGATTGTTCGGTATTCGGAAAGACTTTTAAAAGACATTTTGGAAAGTACGTGTGTGCCGACCAAAGATGTTGCTACGAGAACTTACAGTAAAACAGCTCCGTGAACAGCTAGAGGAACGGGATCTGGACAGCAGTGGGCTCAAGATAGTCCTACAAGAACGACTCGAGGAAGTCCTAACGAAGAACGGAGATGATCCAGAGACGTTCCACTTCCAGTCAGCAGAACAAGCAATCTTATCGAAATTAAAAACTGTTTCTGAAACGATTGATGATACTTCTAAGATAAGCAACGAGAAATTTGAAAGTGTTTCTCAAAAGATCGATGAAACTTCTAGACAGAACAACGAGAAACTTGAAGAAGTTAGTAGAAAAAGCGACGAGAAATTCGAAAATGTTGCTAAAAGATTCGATGAGACTTCTCAAATAATTAAAGAGGTCTGTAGGCAAAACAACGAAAAACTAGAAGAAGTTTGTAAACAGAACAATGAGAAATTTGAAGAAGTTTCTAGAACATTCGATAAGATGCAGAAAAGTGTAGAGACCGTAGAAGAAAAGATCAAACAGCTAGAGAGCAGGATAACCGATACAAAAGTACAACCATCAGTTAATGCAGCAGCGTTAGATCCTTTAGTGAAAGATGAACTACCGAGAGACGAAACGTCGCATAATATGAGATTCAAATTACCACCATTTGATGGAAAGTCCTCTTGGTCCATATATCTTAGACAGTTTGAAGCTATTGCGACCGCCAATCATTGGACCGAACAAGAAAAGGCTGTTTCCTTGACTGCTGCTTTACGAGGTGATGCTGCAGATATATTAAGGTCAATTCCCAAGGGTCAAGAAAATTGTTACCAGACCTTGTTCACTCGTCTAGAAAAACGCTATGGAGATGCCCATCTACAACAAGTATACAAAGCACAACTGCGAAGTAGAAGTCAACGAGCAAGTGAGAATCTGCAAGAATTTGAAGCAGATGTGGCTCGTGTGGTGCGGTTGGCTTATCCAGAGGTGCCAGACAGCGTTTTAGAAGAAATTGCAGTAGATACCTTCGTCAATGGGCTGAAAGATAATGAACTACAGAAAGCTTTACGACTAGCAAGACCGAAAGTTTTAGATGAAGCACTTGCTATTGCATTGGAACACGAAACGGCTAGTCAAACTTCACGAGGCCATAGAGTAAGAACCATTGAAGAAAGTGACGAAAACAACGATGAACGTCTGGAGGAAATGATACGGAGAGTATTAAGTAATCAGATGCCAAAGAGACGCGAGCCTAGATGTTGGAATTGTGGAGACGTAGGCCACATTCGTCGTAATTGTAAGAAGATCGTACAGCCGTCGGAAAACTAGAGCGGGTCGACACCAAGGGGCAACTGCCGACCTCGAGAACTAGAGCCCCCATAGTAACTGTCAACCTTACGTCCTCCGGTGGAATCCACAACTTATACATCGAAGGTCGTATCAGTAATAGATGTAGATCATTTTTGGTGGATACAGGTGCAACGAGAACTATCGCACGTCCAGATGTAGTACGAGACCATAATAAATTATCACCTGCAACAGTAAAGCTTAGAACAGCGACTGGTGAGCTAATTAATACATATGGCGAGGCTAATATGTCAGTATCCATTGGCCAGACCACAGTTGAACATCAAGTATTAATTGCCGAGATCTCCGACGAGTTCATATTGGGGATGGACGTACTACGAAAAGTGGGGGCAATATTGGATGTTCAAAATGGAGTTCTCAGGATCAACGGTGAAGAGTTGCCCTTTCACGACGACAAAGAAGATGTCATCCGCTTACTAACTACATGCGACGTAACCATACCCGGTAATAGTGAGAAAATTCTGATGACCATGCTTGATGGACACTGCCGAGAGGGAAGTTTAAGGAAGGTCGAAGATGTAGAAAATGTCGAGTTCCTAACGGCGAAAACTTTGGTAAAAGTTCGAGATGTCATCCCTGTAAGAGTTATGAATTTAAGGGAAACTGCTATTAAGTTAAGTAGAGGAGCTTTGATCGGACAGTGTGTTCCCGTGGCTTCAATTTGCTCTATGAATACCAATGAGAAATCATCAAAGTCAAAATATCCAAAATACCTTGTCGAGATGATCATTGAAAGATGCCAAGACCTTGACTATGAACGAACGGAAAAAGTAAGGTCTATGCTGATGGAGTATCAAGATGTTTTTGCTATTGATAAGAAGGATAAGGGCAAAACAAGCATAGTAACGCATAAAATAAATACCGGAGACGCTCAGCCAATCAGACAACGGCCTAGACGACTTCCATTTGCGAAAAGAGATGAAGCCGAAGAGATTATCAAGGATATGGACAAACAAGGGGTAATTGAACCATCGAACAGTCCATGGACATCACCAGTAGTTCTGGTAAAGAAGAAAGATGGTTCAACGCGTTTTTGTATCGACTACCGCCAGCTCAATGCGGTAACAAAAAAAGATAGTTATCCTTTGCCCAGAATAGACGATACATTGGATACTCTCTCCGGTTCTCGTTGGTTTTCCACACTCGATTTAAAAAGTGGATATTGGCAAGTAGACATGGAGCCAGCCGATCGGGAGAAAACCGCATTTTCGATAGGATCAGGGCTTTGGCAGTTTACGGCTATGCCGTTTGGTTTATGTAATGCCCCTGCCACATTTGAAAGATTAATGGAGGCAGTTTTAAGAGGTCTAACATGGAAAACATGCCTGGTTTACTTGGATGATGTAATTGTGGTTGGAAGGTCCTTTGATGAACATGCCAAGAATCTAATAGAAGTCTTTCAACGATTGAGGGCAGCGAACTTGAAGTTAAGTCCGAAGAAATGTCACATGTTTCGACGAGAAGTTAAGTATTTGGGACATATTGTATCGAGTAATGGTGTAACAGCTGATCCTGAAAAGATTGAAGCAATTAAAGATTGGCCAGTACCAAAAGATAAACATGAAATTGGAAGTTTCCTTGGCCTATGTACATATTACCGACGATTTGTCAAAGGATTTGCCAATATCTCCAAGCCCCTAACAAAGTTGACGGAGGAGGGCAAAGAATATACATGGAGTGAAGAGTGCCAAAAAGCTTTCGAACAACTACAAATGGCTCTGATCAGTGCACCGATATTAAGCTACCCGGGACAGGCAGGAAAATTTGTTTTGGATACCGATGCTAGCAACAGTGCTATAGGAGCTGTTCTCTCCCAAATCCAGGACGGACAGGAAAAAGTCATCGCTTATTTCAGCAAAGTCCTGTCGAAACCGGAAAGAAACTATTGCGTTACCAGAAGAGAACTGCTGGGTGTAGTGAAGGCTTGCGAACATTTCCATAAATACTTGTATGGCAGAAAGTTCCTTCTTCGCACCGATCACGCTGCTCTAAAATGGCTCATACAATTCCGTAATCCAGAGGGCCAGATGGCAAGATGGTTAGAACGATTACAAGAATATGATTACGAGATAGAACACAGGGCCGGAAGAGTTCACTCAAATGCTGATGCCCTTTCGAGACGACCATGCAGTGCGAATTGTAATCACTGTGCCAAATTAGAGGAACGATTTTGCCCCGTGAGACGAACCACCGTAATTAATGAGCAATGGCAGCCCCAACAGTTACAAGACGCCCAAGAAGATGATCCATGTATAAAAAGAGTATTGGATTGGATGCGGCAAGGTGAGAGACCTAGTTGGCAGAACATTAGTGCATGTAGTCCAGAAGTCAAGGCCTACTGGAGCCAATGGAATTGCCTGGTACTAAAAGATGATCTTCTGTACAGAACCTTTGAGAACGATGATGGTACAGAATCTAAGCTTCAGTTAATTGTACCTAAAAGTAAAGTGTCAGAAGTATTGCGTCAGTTGCATGACGGTACATCAGGTGGACACTTTGGTATTACGAAGACTCTGCAAAAGGTTCGAGAACGGTTCTATTGGGTGAACTGTAAAGATGATGTAAGAAGATGGTGCCGAAAATGTGAACCGTGTGCATCCGGTAATGGTCCGGTTGGTAAAAAGAGAGCACCCATGAGACAGTACAATGTTGGAAGTCCTATGGAAAGAGTAGCTATCGACATTGCAGGTCCATTTCCAGAAACCGATGCTGGAAATAAATACATCCTGGTAGCCATGGATTATTTTACAAAATGGACTGAGGCCTATGCATTACCAAATCAAGAAGCTGCTACCGTTGCAGAGGTACTTGTTAAAGAATTCTTTAGCCGATTTGGTGTTCCCTTGGAGATCCACTCCGACCAAGGGCGAAACTTTGAGTCAGCTCTTTTCCAAAACGTTTGTAAATTGATTGGTGCCAATAAGACCAGAACAACACCCCTGCATCCTCAATCAGATGGGATGGTCGAGAGGATGAACCGAACGATGGGTAAACACTTGTCCAAAGTTGTATCTGAACATCAGCGAGATTGGGACCAACACATTCATTTATTCCTGATGGCCTACCGCTCGGCCGTAAATGAAACTACAGGTCAAACACCAACCTGCCTGATGTTGGGTCGTGAAGTTCGGTTGCCCTGCGACCTAGAGTTTGGCTGCGGACCTTCCGAGGAACATGTTGCAGGCGAAGACTACGTTGACCGCCTGAAATTACGAATGAACAACATTCATGAACTTGCCCGACAACACATCCAGATAGCCAGTGACAGAATGAAAGATCAATATGATTCTCGATGCAAGAATGAAAGCTTCGAAGTAGGTGATCTTGTCTGGCTTTATAATCCGCAACGTCGTCGAGGCTTGTGTCCTAAACTGCAAAGACAATGGGAAGGTCCGTATGAAGTTAAGAAGAAAATAAATGACGTAATATATAGAATTAAGAAGTTGCCAAACGGTAAACCAAAAGTTATTCACATAAATCGTCTTGCACCATATGCTGGCTCAAATGAAACAGAAGAAGCACGAGTCCTCCAACAGGAGATGAAAGATGTCGCACAGCCAAGTTTTAATCAATTTATGTCAAATTACGCAGCGAGAAAGAGTGCTAGATTCGGCGTGACCACAGAAGTTCAGCAAGATCTGTTTGGTGTTCCAGAAAACGTCTCTCTGGCCCACTGTGTTGCCCAAGACCTCGAGATGACTAAAGGAATATCGTCCGTATTCAATAGAAAGTTCGGCCGCCTGGACGAGTTAAGAAATCAGCAGCCTAAAATTGGAAGAGTACTGCGATTGGAAGATGGTCCTCGATCTTTGCTGTATATGGTGACCAGAAAGTCTTATACGGACACGCCAAGCTACGAGAACATATGGCGTGCTCTAACTAATTTGAAGAAAATCGTGTGTAATTATGACATCAAAAATTTGGCTTTACCAAAAATAGGCCATGCAGTAGAAAATCTGGATTGGAAGATTGTGAGAAGCATGCTTGAAGTGGTCTTCAGAGGAACTGGTGTACAAATCACTGTGTGTTGCATGAACCCGAAGATGTCGTACCCTTCAAAGACAGTAGACTGTTATTTCTTCTTGAAGGGTGTATGCAGAGCTGGAGAGTCGTGTAGATTCCGCCATCCTGGGCCTTCATTTAGAGTTGCTGATCGAGACGCTCAGATCTTAAGAGGGGAGCAGTGTAGCGGAAGAGAAATCTTGGCCGATCCCCGTATAACAGTAAACACCTCGAGAATGACGTAATCGGATGTGCTAGGCCTCGCCGGAGAATTCTGGAAGGTACGTCACGTAGGCGGAACAAGCCGATAGCTCGAGATGGGAGTCGATTGTTCCAGAATAACAACTGGGTATAAATACGGGCATATTTTGTGAATAAGTTTAGTGTATAAGATAAATTCGTCTGTAACTTATATAAATAAAGTCGTATATAAATTACGAACCGCTAGTTTTATTGTAATTAGAAGTAATTACACTAATCACGCTACAATACGTTTGTCTTTTCTTATTACTTACTGCTTGTATTACATAATTAATTATTCTCGTATGCAACTTAAAATCCTGCTATTGCTTATGTGTTTGTTCATTTTTTTTAAATAATCTCAGTTACTCAGTTGGTACGGTATTACCTACGGAAACCAAGGGAAGCAATGCTTCCCTTGCTTCCATGGACCGCACGCCCCTGCTCCATTGGTGTCAATATTCAGCTGCTCTAAGGGTTTCACAGAATAAGTGAATAAGTGATCGTTCTCTTGATCTTTTTCCCGGAAAGTTTCCAGAAACAATTAATTATCGCCACCTCTGCGAACAATGTGGCCAAAGAACTACAGAATTCGCTTGAGACATATTGTGGACAGCCTTTTTTAATGTCAAGTTTATTTAAGATTGGAAACTTTTGTCCGAGTAGCTGTCCAAGGTATGCGCAGCATTCTTCTCCAACACCACATCTCAAAATCATCAATTTTTTGGCGTTCTTGTTCGCGAAGAGCCCAAGTTTCTGCTCCGCATAGAAATATTGAGAATACTCGTACAAATGCATTCCTCAATCTGATCTTGATTTTTTAAGAGATATATTTAACTACTTACGGCTAAGTGAATATCTGGTATTAAACTGTTACTGGAATACCATAGATAATTACCTGCAACAAATAAAAAAATCGTTAATAATAACCAAATAAATATATAAACGAGTATCGGCATTAAAATGAGCTTTTTTGTTAAAATATTTGGCAGATTTTAGCAAAAAAAAACATTATCTATTGTCATTTATATACAAGAAATTTCGCAAGATTGAAGAATGGAAACAAAAAAGCACCAAAAACGATCCAGAAATGCCCACAAGAAAGGATATGAAGACAACCACAATATCATATGTAAAGAGCTTATCAGAAAAAATAAAAATTTTAGAAAATAAATAAAATATCACAGCAACATCCAAAACAACTATAACATACTTAGACCAATAATTTTAACTCAATGACTTATGCAAGTTGTGAATGCAACCATTTTTCTGCGGGAGAAACCTCAACACCTCTATAGCGTTAGGATAAAAATGAATTATACCTACATCAAGAACAGAGACTTCGACAAATCTCAGAGATGCAAACATGCTTTGAGACACATCATTTACAACTGAGTAAAAAAAGTTATAGAACATTGTTTGCGAAAAAATAAGGAAAATTTACCAAAAAATTGTGTGAGCGGTGAACTCTGACCAATAGTATCTATGGCTCCTCTACACTCTACACATCGGCGTCTGCGGACGGTTCTGCCGATGTATAGAGGTGACGGCAGACGCGTCTGCCGATATATCATCACAAGCTGACCACACATCTGTAGGTCCTTCAGTCCGTGTAAATTCTCGGGAGACGCAATATCTAGCGAGCATTAAAAAATAGATGTTGATGACCATAGCTGCCGCAGCTATATACCTTTTTAGTACGTTCAACTAGATACTACTTGAGTGTACATGGGAGTAGAATAGTAGAATCATTAAAATAATGGAAAAGAAGAAGGTGGTGGATGCTGGCTATACATAAAACAGCTGCTACAACATTATTTGAATTTGAAGGTTTCTTCAGAACTCATAGCCATTTCAGCGAAATATTACTAACATATAAAAATGAAGAAACATGCGTTCACTTTGAATTTGGAATTTGAATGTGTGGACAGGTATCGGACGTTCGCACTGAAACCCTTTGATCTGTGCTTGAAAAACCGACAACAATCGGATGCCTTGCAGACGCATCTATCGACGTGATCCATAAACAACAGACGACCAAATTACCCCATCTACACATCTGCGGATGCATACGCGGATGTCGTCCGCGGACGCGTCTGCCGATATGTATAGGAGGCATGATACTTTAAATTCTAAAGACTTCTACCAAACGTCATTTCGAAAAGGGAGGACATACATTTTTTTCTATGAAGCAATGCCTATACCTATATCCCAGTAAAAAAAGTTTTCGGGCAAACAACAAAATCGAGTTCTCTCGTGTTTTTTTGCTTCGTTTTTTGAATATATTTATGTACAAAATTGTTTTTGACTTTAAAGGTGACATTTCGATAGGAAATTTAAGGTGATACAGTAGCGATCAACAGGTAGCCAAAACGCGTTCCAAGATTGCGGCTGTAATTTTGAATATATTTTCAAGATATTTGGCACACTTATTCGTAATATAATAAAGAATGGCGGTACAGAGCCAAATTTGAAAAATATATTAATATGTGGAAATTACTCTGTAATTAAATACAATGTTAAAAAAACGAGCCTGTACCGCCATTAAGAAGAACAAAAAAATACACTTTCTTTAAATAAACTTTTTTATCCGATGCCTAGATCTTGTGTCATTTTGGAACTACTAATGAAATAAAAAATTTAAGTAGTTCCAAAATGACACAAAATCTTGGCATCAGATAAAAAAGTTTATTTGAAGAAAGTGTATTTTTTTGTTCTTCTTAATGGCGGTACAGGCTCGTTTTTTTAATATTTTATTTAATTACAGACTAATTTCCACATATTAATATATTTTTCACATTGGGCTCTGTACCGTCATTCTTTATTATATTACGAATACGTGTGCCAAATATCTCGAAAAAATATTCAAAATTACAGCCATAATCTTGGAACGCGTTTTCGCTACCTGTTGATTGCTACTGTTTCCTCTTAATTAGGAACATCTTTTAAGTAGAGTATATGAACCAGAATGTATAGAAATCACCCTAATCCGTCTTGGTGCATAGATACTGATTTATCCCTTTCTAAAAAAATGTACCCCATTATAGCACATGTTTTTCATATTTGGGGATCCGTTGACCATATGAAACAATAAAACACCTTTAACGCTGTAGTTCCTTTCTAAAGTCTATTCCTTATAACAAATAACCTACACGTCCAGTATAAAATGATATACATTTATAACCAATGGTCAACTTCACATAATTATGATTCATTTCTATTATTTTAAAAAATAGCTGAAAACAAAAATGCGACATTTTGTAACTCTTTACCTTGAATATGACATAATTATTAACGAAATTATAGAAATTTGTTGTGGCAGTTTTATGGTACAGTTGGACTACTTTTTCAACCATGGATGGCAATTATTCAATGTTTACATGTTTTATAGTTTCATTTATTAAATTAATTTCACAGAAAAATAAAATATTTAATATAAACTGCTTGTCATAAATAAGAGAATGTTACTTAATATACATATAAATAAATCAGCACGACTAAAAAAATTTTAGTCATTTTTAGATCAATCTAATAATACATACCATCTGTGTTTTTAAAAATTTTAATAAAATTTAATTTTCAAATTTTGTAGTTTTATTTTGTCCCAAAATTTAGTTTTAACAATTTTACGAAATGTTTCACAATTTTACCCAAATTCATATACCAATACCAGTATGTTTACCAAATGTTCCATAAATAAAGCTTTTACACTACTTTCTACAATTTTTTAACAATAATTGAATAAAATATGACAAAATTTTATCATCATCATCAATAGCTCGACAACCCTTTTTAGATCCTGGCTTGTTCTAGGATTTTCCGCCATTCTGTTCTGTTCCTTGCTTTGTTCTTCCAATTGGTAATCTCAAGTGTTTTCAGATCTTGTTCCACTTGTTCCATGTATCTGAGTTTGGGTCTTCCCTTTGACCTTCTCCCTACTGGTGTCTGCCTCATTATCTGTTTTGGTGTTTCAGTGTCCAACATCCGTTCAACATGGCCCATCCAGCGCAAACGTCCGATCTTTATGGATGTTATGACGTTGGGCTCGTTGTTGTAAGCTGCGTATAGTTCAAAATTATTATATCTTCTGCGCCATACGCCATTTTCTTTCACCCCGTTATATATTATCTAAAAAGCGGCGTCCTCATTGAGTTGACATTGTCGATCGACTCTGTCTATCGACACTGTCGACCGACTCTGTCTATCGACACTGTCGACCGACTCTGTCTACCGACTCTGTCTATCGACACTGTCGACCGACAAATCGAAAAAGCTTCGATGTTCACACCAGGTAGGCAAAATATTTGTCGACAGTCGAAACGAAAATGTGCGACAAAGATGACGCCATTATTGTTTGTACCGAATTTTTTATTATCACAACTAAAAAACGTAAATCATCGCGTAAAAGAAGATTTTGGGTTCGACCAAGTCTTCAATCTGATGGAAGATTTGAAAAAGGATGATATCGATATATTGAACCTTGAATTCAGATGTAACGGAGGTTTCAGATATTTTTTTAGAATGTCGGAAAGTGAATTTGAATATTTGTTGCAAAAAATCGGACCAAAAATTTGTAAGCAAGACACCAAGTAGACCTGGTCTTATTCTTGTCACGTAAAAATCTTAAACTTTCATAAGCAAACTATTTACTTTTGTACACATCCTCAGTGCCACTGCCAGATTTATTGCCATCCTTTGTTTTTTTATTTCTCTTGCTAACTGGCTTTGAAGATTTTTTATTTTTTGTTCTACCACCTGCTTTTCTATATTAAATTCACTGGCAATTTCCATCAAAGCATCGTGTCTCATGTTTCGGTCTTTATAATATTTGCTTCTAGTGTTCCATAGATTTGTTTTTAATTTGTAAACTTCAATAAATGCAATCACTTTTTCTTTTTCCCATTCCATTTTGCCGACAAGTACAAAACACGAGACTTTAGATGAGGCAGACTACGCCGCACGCTGAATTATTTTTACTGTATTTTTAAATGTCGAAGGTCGAATGCATGTCCACACTTCGGATTCGACTCGACTACCCTTTGATTTTACCGACAGAGCATGGAAAACCAGTCGACACGTCGATCGACATCTTTTGTCGATCGACAAAGTCGATTGCCGCGTACACACTCAGTCGAGAGTGTCGATAAATACAGCGATCGGCAACGTCGACTCAATGAGGACGCCGCTTAAGGATTTTTCGTTCAGACATACCTAATAAGTTCTCATCGCTTTTCGACAGTGTCCATGTCTCTGATCCATATATTTATAAGGACCGGATTTATCAGGGTTTTGTATATTTTGCACTTGGTCTTTCTCGTGAAAGTTGATAGTTTTCGACATATAAGCGATTAAAAATTGAAAAATTGCGAAATCGGCTAATTTTAACCCTCAAAAACTATGTGAAAAACTGAAAATTTGAATGTTGCCAAGGTAGGTAGATATTCTTTAAACATCGATTGATGAAATCCCGAAGAGTTTTTTGCAATACCATATCAAAAACCCCTTTGTTTTTTAATTGCCAATCAAGCGTGCGCGACACTATTTTCCACCGTTGCATGTGTATACAGTATGGTGCAAATGAAAGGAATAAATTCGTTATTTCGTAAACCGGTGACTTTAAGGAAAAATCCCAAAATAGGTCGTTTTTTATTTTTAAGTTATGATATTGTGACATATATAGTAATACTAGTGACGTCGTCCATCTGGGCGTGATGACGTAATCGATGATTTTTTTAAATGAGAATACGGGTCGTGTGCTAGCTTATTTGAAAGGTTCTTCAATTCTCTATTCAGTAATATAAACATGTACATAATTATGTATACAGGGTGTCCAAAAAATTTTTATTAAATTAAATCATTTGGCAAACTGACAAAAAAATTAAATTATTTGACACCCTGTATAAATAATTATGTAAATGTTTATATTACTGAATATATAATTGAAGAACCTTTCAAATGAGCTAGCACACGACCCCTATTCTCATTTAAAAAAAATCATCGATTACGTCATCATGCCCAGATGGATGCCGTCACTAGTATACAATATATGTCACAATATCATAAGTTAAAAATAAAAATCGACCTGTTTCGGGATTTTTCCTTAAAGTCGCCGGTTTACGAAATAACGAATTTATTCCTTTCATTTGCATCATACTGCATACACATGCAACGGTGGAAAATAGTGTCGCGCACGCTTGATTAGCAATTAAAAAACAAAGGAGTTTTGAATATTGTATTGCAAAAAACTCTTCGGGATTTCATCAATCGATGTTTAAAGAATATCTACCTACCTTGGCAACATTCAAATTTTCAGTTTTTCACATAGTTTTTGAGGGATAAAAATGGCCGATTTCGCAATTTTTCAATTTTTAATCGCTTATATGTCAAAAACTATCAACTTTAGAGAAAAGTCACTAAAGACCTTTTCTGTTTGGAATGATCCAAAAAACCTAAAAAACATTTTGTTCCATGCAAAAAAAATAATTTTTGGAAAAAAAAAACAAAAAAAACCTTTCAAAAATTTTTGACCAACTTTTGGTCCTGGCAACATGCAAATTTGTTAAAAGGGGTCCTTTTTGAGAAAGATTGTGCAAAAAATCCGAATTAGAATATTTTTCCTAGCGGATGCGCAGTGGCTTTCTGGACTATAACGAGAATAGACGAAATAAAGTATGTAATGGTTAAAACAGCGGAACATTACCTTCTCGGAAAAAATGATCAAGGCAGATTTATACATAATACTATAGCCTAATAACAATTCACAAACCCAGATATTAAACGTATGAAATAGATCAGGCTATGAATGATCAGGTCAGTCTTTCTTAATATAAAAGAGATTGATATCTTTTTATTTTGGTATTGAATTTAAACAAATTTAACTACAAATGAAAGGTTATAAAATATATACCAATAAAAGTAGACATTTAAGTAAACGGCAATAAATTAATAGTGATGGAGACTGGTATTTTATTAATTCCTTTAATATTATTCAGGGAGTAACAAAAATACAGGTCATAAATTAAATCACATATTCTAGGACTAAAAATAGTTCGATTGAACCTAACTTACCTTAATACAAATGTGTAAATAAAAAAAGTTACAGCCCTTTGAAGTTACAAAATAAAAATCGATTTTTTCGAATATATTGAAAACTATTAGAGATCTTTTATTGACAATGGACATGTGGCATTCTTATGGCAGGAACATCTTAAAAAAATAAAGTGAAATTTGTGCACCCTATAAAAATTTTATGGGGGTTTTGTTCCCTTAAACCCCCCTAAATATTTGTGTACGTTCCAGTTAAATTATTATTGAGGTACCATTAGTTAAACAAAATTTTTCTAAAACTTTTTTGTCTCTTTGTAATTTTTCGATAAGTCAGTTTTTATCAAGATATTTTGAACATTTTTAAAAGCCAACACAAATTTTTACATGGTACGATTATAGAGACCTGGTAATAATAGTAGGGGAGCAAAGTATGCTAAATTTGCAGTCACTCGAGCGTTATGGGGACATATTGGGTTGTGATTATTAGGTCCTAAAATCAAAAAAAGTTAAGTAAAATTTTCCATTTTAGCGGGCGCTTGCCATTTTTTAATTTAATTTTTCATTTCCAACAATCGTTTTTTCCGATTATAGCGCCATCTATCCATAATTCGAAAACATGTCAATAAAAATTGCTTACTTTTACGTAGAGAATCCAAATCTGCAATAAAAATTTGGGGATCCCATTTAAGATTTTAAAGTAAACCCCCACCCCGCCTCCGTGGGGGGTCGTGATTGCTACCATTCGATAGATTTTTCAAAAACATTTTGAAAGTGTATTTTGCAGTTTTTCGATCTGATGTTCATTTTGCGAAATATTGTGAGGTTTGTATTCAAAATTTTAAATTTACCCCCACCCCTCTCCGTGGGGGTCATGTTTAGTACCATTCGATAGATTTTTGAAAAATATTGAAGACGTATTTTTTAGTTTTTCGATCTGACGTTCCTTTCGCGAAATATTCGCTTTTTTTGTGAAACTTTTTGACTCACCCATTTCCTTACGCCCCGCTCAAATCGTCAGATTTTTGAAATATACACTATTTTGCATGTACTTAACTTACCTTATCTTAATCTGACAATTTCGAGTATTTTTAAGGATAGATTTTTTTTCGGGCCCCCCTTAACGAACTTTCATGTGTTAAGAGCCAGTATATGGTAGAGGTACTGCAGGGTACCAGGTTTCTCCCCATATGATAATCATAATATGAAAATTTATTGTGAATTTACATTTTTTAAATATATTTTGAAACATATTAATATCTCGATAAAAAATCGTTTATCGAAAAAAGACTAAGAGGCACAAAAGTTTTAAAAACCTTGTGTTTAACTAATGGTCATGGTACCACAATAGTAATTTAATTGGAACGTACACAAACATTTGGGGCGTTTAAGGGAACAAACCCCCATAAAATTTTTATGTAAACATATTAAAAAGAAGCCGCATCTCAATAAAAACTGCCTTCTCGAAAAAATACTAAGAGGCAAAAATCTTTTAAAAACATTCTGTTTAACTAATGGTATCGCAGTAATAATTTAATTGGAACGTACACAAAAGTTTGGGGAGGTTTAAGGGAACAAAACACCCATAAAATTTTTATGGGGTGTACAAATGTTAGTGTTATTTTTTGAGATGCCCCTACCAAAAGAATACCACATACCCATTTCCAATCAAAAATCTCTAATAGTTTTTGATATATTGGAAAAAATCGATTTTCATTTTGTAACTTCAAAGGGCTGTAACTTTTTTTATGTGCACTAAGTACTAAGGTAATAAGTTAGGTTCAATCTATCTATTTTTAGTCCCAGAATATGTGGTTTAATTTATGATCTGCATTTTTGTTACACTCTGTATAAGGAGAACGGAGCAAAATGCAAAATTTTGACGCATGTCAAAATTTTCAGTGTGTTTTAAATGTATTCATTTTGTTCGAATCCTAAGAAAACTAATACGTATTTTTGAAAAATTTAAAGCCAGAATGAAAGACTAGTTTATTACCGACGCACATAGGTTGATTTTAAACAATTAGCCGGCCAAAAGTCAAATTTCAAAAGTGACGTAAAAAATTCAAAACTCATCCTAGATACACATTATGGTTTGTATTAACAAAAACTTACTATCCCCGCTCCAGAACTATTCACCGCGCACGTGTGCACGTGCGAATGTGCGCGCATGTAGCTGTTAGTGAATTTTTGTTCTCTTAGCTTAGTAGTCAACTTTATAAAAATTGTGACATTTTGCAATATTCACCTTCTTTTTCAAAGTGATTGTGATGGAATCGAATAATTTAGGTAAGAATGAACATTTCTTGAAATATTTATAGAAAGTTTACTGTTATTTTATATTATTTTTAGAAAGTCAAAAACAAGCCATTTTATAGTGACATTTCTGTTTAATTTTCATGTTTATAAGACATTTAGTTATATTATCGCCTCCGATCGAGCAATACTATTTATTTTATAGCATATAGACAAGGCGAAAACGGCGGGTTCGAAGGGAAAAATATTCCCATGAGATTTTTTTGCATAATCACATTCGTGAGACATCCCAGAATAAGGTTCAAGAAGTCGCCCAAGTGAAAAGTGGGCCAATTTTTTTTTAACAATTTTTTTTAATCAAATTGCAAGAATCAATATTTTTGGCCCGAACAATTTTTTCTTTAATTTTTTGGGCCATTCTGGACAAAAAAGGTCTCTTAAAACTGTTCTCTAAAGTTGATCGTTTTCGACTTAGAAGCAATTTAAAATTGAAAAAAACGAAAAATGGCGATTTTCAAGGCTTAATAACTCGGTTAAAAGTTATTATTATGAAAGTCAATATATGACTAAATCAAAGTTTGAAGCCCCCCCTACAAGATCCTGAAGAAATTTTTGTCATTATTTTATTACTAAGCTGTTATTTTTAAGTAATAATAATAAGCGCAATGCACGTGTGCGAGGCTGTAAATGCTGAGTGCGAGAGAGAAGCTATTCCAGCAGTCCAATTGTGCATCTTACTCGCACTCACATTTACAGCAGCGTCAATACGATACAACCACTCATTGTTATTAATTAAAAATAACAGCTTAGTAGTAAATTAATGACACAGATTTCTTCAGGATCATGTAACGGCGACTTTAAACTTTGATTTAGTCACTTTCTGACTTTCAAAATAATAATTTTTGACCGAGTTATTAAGCCTTAAAAATGGCCATTTTCGCGTTTTTCAAATTTTAACTTGCTTATAACTCGAAAAAGATCAACTTTAGAGAAAAATTATAAGAGACCCTTTTTGTCCAGAATGGCCCAAAAAACATAAAAAAAAAATTAGTCCGGGCCAAAATATTGATTTTTGCAATTTGATTAAAAAAAAATTGTTAAAAAAAAATTGGCCCACTTTTCTCGTGGGCGACTTCTTGAACCTTATTCTGGGATGTCTCACGAATGTGATTATGAAAAAATATCTCATGGGAATATTTTTCCCAACGAACCCGCCGTTTCCGTCTTGTCTAATACTGCATATATTTGGCTAATTAATGGCGTACAATTTAGCTCCGGATAGCTGCGGATGCCCGAAATACAGGGGTTTTTAATTTTGCTATATAGGATGACGTGACAAAAATAAAAGTACCTACTTATTTGTTTTAATTATAATAAGTTACTATTTTTTTTGTTTTAGCTACATCTGGTGACTGCTCTGACCTAAACATAGTGCTTCGTAAATATCTTTGCGACCAAATGGAGCTACAAGATTTTCCTAATCTAGAGGACAAATTAAAATATTTGGAAATTCACTTATTGAACTGTTATATCTGATAATTTAATCATTTTAAAACAAAGATTTTGAGATTTTAAAACGGCGATGATAGAGAAATGGTTAAAGACTCATGAAAATATGCTGTATAGTAAATAAAGATTGGTCAGATGGAACATTTAAAACTGATAGAAAACAAATAAATGGAACCAAGTCGGCTTTCTAAATTATTTGAGCACTCAAGTGAAAGGATAAAAAGAAGAAAAACAGAAGAAATACGTTCTTTGCTTGATGGTGAAGTTATCGTTCATGCAGCACAGACATTACAGGCTCGTGGAAAAAAGAATGCTTTAAAAATACCAAAAGAGATCTCAGAGATCCCAGCTAGTGCAAGGAAATGCAGAGATGCCTACAGGAAATTAAACTTCTTTTAACTTCTGACCCACTATTAACAATTTTAAGCAGCAAAAAACGTGTACAGAAAAGCATCAAACCAAGCTCATTTAGTTCTGAAACATTTCGAATGCTGTTATCTACCGGGTGATCCCAAATACTGATTCCGATATGTCAGTTACCGACTGAGGTATAAGTAAAAACCTGCATATTTTGTAATAATTTTAAATTTTGATTTTTTCTATGAAAAATACAAGTCAATTTTTAAAACACAATATTTTTGTTTGATTTGTACCAGTTTTAGTAGAAATATGCTGTAAAATAATTTTGTCCGCGTAAATCCATTAAATCCATTAAAGTTCCTTAGAATAAATAAAAAGTTTCTTTTGAATGAAATATTTGAAATTAGAAAAATCACATTAAATTTTCTCTTAGTTTTTCACGTCTGTAACTTATTAAAATAAACATTATAGAAGTTCTCAGGGACTTTCGGCCCTCGCTAATAACGTAATCTTTCATTCTGCGTTTAAATTTTTCAAAAATACTTATTCGTTTTCTCAGGATTCGAAAAAACATGAATCTCCATTTGAATAGCATTGCAGCCAAAAATACGTACCCATCCCCTTAAGAACAACCTGGTTTTAAATCAAGATTCTTTCAATCAAGTATGTATTCGGTTTCATCGTTAACATTTTATATCATTAATAAATATTTCATTAGACATCTTTGGGTTATACGCATAATAAAACTTTACTATAATAAAAATCTTCGCGAACTTACTGACATAAATCGAAATTAAAAACAATTTTATTAGAAATATCCTAAAAAGATACCATCTTAAGTCATTAAAAAATTTATTGTTTATTTTGTATAAACATAAATATACCACTAATGAATACTAGAAGATCTGATAATAAGTTCCTCTCTTTTGTTGTGGCAAACAGTTTGAAAATTAATGAAATTTTTAAAATAAAGTGCAGATTAAATTTCGAACTTAGTTCATGTTTTGTAGCTTTGACAGTTAGACCTTCTTTGTGGTTCAGGCACGACTGTTTCTGGCTCTTGTCCATCAGATCTTTTTATCCAATCCTTTTAAAGATTTAAACTCCAGCAAGAAGTATTGCTTAAAAGGCTCATAAGGATAGTTTTTATGCCCAAACCCGGCAAAACCGGACAGGATAAAGCTTAGGGCTTGTTCATATAGGGCGGCTTGCCAACGTAAACGTCGCGATTAACCTGTTTTCCCCCTATTTTCCTTGGTATTAGGGTGAAACTTCAAAGGTGGCATTAGGGTGAGATCAAATAAAACAGGTAATGCATATAAACAAGCCCTAAGCGCTTGTCCATATGAGGGCGGTATACCAGCGGTTGATGCCGCGGTTAGCCGACGTTTGTATCGTATACACATGAGATCGGTTGACTGGCGGTCCCATTTCTTCCCTAGTTAAACTTACAACCACCGCGGTTTGACGACGGAGCGGTTGTGTACGATTCCATTTGTTCCTTGGCAACTTCAACCGCGGCGGTTGGGTTTTTCAGGTAAACCGCGACGTCGACGTTGGCAAACCGCCCTCATGTGGACAAGATGTTAGACCTTAAGACGTAGAACTTCTTCTTCTTCTTCGGTTTATTGGCCTCCACCTACTTGGGTATTTGGCCAGCTCATCATCATCATCATCATCATGGTGCTACAGCTCTTAGAGGGCCTCGACCTTCTCAAGCGTTCTACGCCATTCTGTTCTGTCCCTTGCCTGCACTTTCCAGTTGCCGACTCCGATCTTCTCGGCATCTTGTGTTACCCCGTCCATCCACCTCAACTTTGGTCTGCCAACTCCTCAACTGCTCAACTATTTGGCCAGCTCCTCGTCTCGAAATAAGGGAAAAATCCCTTATTCACTTACAATTTGGAGTTAGTAAGTACATTATACAATTTGCTTCTTCTTCTTCACCTTCTTCTTCTTTAGTTAACTGGCAATTTTGGTTGGTGTGAGACAAACATGACAAGATAAAAAATTTCACGCTAGGGGCAACTGTCTATCAATACACAATCTTCTTTTTCTTCTTTGATTTAGTAGAAATTTTGAGTTGGCATGGGACAAATACAACAACTAAACTTTTTTTTCAACGACATTAAATTTTTTTCCCTCGGGGGCAACTGCCGACTACTACACACTCTTATTCTTCTACTTCTTTTTTAGTTTACTGGCAATTTAGAGTTGGCATGGGACAAATACAACAAGACACACACTTTTTTCTCTCAGGGGTAAAATAACTGCCGACCATTACACAATCTTATTCTTCTATGTCTTTTTAACAGGCAATTTTGTGTTGGCATGGGATAAATACAACAAATGCACAAACTTCTCTTATACAGGGCAACACCTGACCATTACACAATCCCATGTTGTTGCCTCAAATAGGTATAGTGAAAGACCCAGGTGATTACAGAATGTTTATAAAGAAACAAAAGATTATATTATTAAGTTATATGAATTATATTTTCACGTGCACTTTTGACATATTATTCAAATTATTTATTATTATATAAGGCGTAGAACTCTGATGACATTTGTACTAGACACTAGGAAAATCTGTTCGATAAGCACATTCGAGATGATGTGTCTATTGTCTACGGAAACGGTTCGGCACCATAGAAAAGCTGCTGAACATTAAAATGATACATCAGGGAAATTATGCGTATAGTTTCTCTAATAATACAGAGAGCATTCGACAATATTTTCTACGAAGCAATCATAAGGGCGATTCATCCAGAAGGAATATACCAAACAAGCTGCAGATGGATAGACTGCATACTGCATACTGGGACAAATATTTTCTGGAACTGTTTCTGAGTGACTTATATAGAGAGCAATAATTATGTTGGGTATTCGTTAGTCATTTTCCATAGTTTTCAAAAATAAGACGAACCAGTATATTATATTAAAGACACTTCGGCAATCGTTGAAATCGAAACTTCAAAATGAACATTTTACATTAAAATTATGATTAATTCTCAATAAAAATAATAGAATAAAACAAAATGTCACATATAAATTACAATCTTAGTGCAAGAAAAAAATATTTACTAGTAGTCCACTAGTCCATGTGGTGAGACCACTCCCGTCTGGAAAAATTTCTGATTCGGTTTCTTTGTGGATTCCTATTCAAATATGTCCCCTTTAAACAAATCTGAAGGGTGCCGGGCGGAATTTTTGGGCAGAAATTGTTTAAACAATTTTTTTAAAGAAATGCAAATGATCACGTTTTTTTGCTCTGGAACATATATTTTTAAGTTTCGTAGGTCATTTTAAACAAGAAAGGTATCTTGTAAATTTTCTCAAAAATTGATAGTTTTTGAGTTATAAGCGATTTAAAATCTGAAAATGCGAAAATACGCATTTTCGAAGCTTAAAAACTCAAATTTAAATTAGTATTTTTGAGGTTACCGGATAGTTAAATTGAAGTCTAAATGTTCAGCTTCAAGATTCTGAAGAGTGATCGCGTCTAACCTTAATTTAAATTATTGTTTTTTAATTGTTAAATATGCATGTCCATCCGATTTTTTTGCCGGTGCGGCGCGCTCTAGTTCAAAAATCTCCTATTTGCCTCCGAAAAATATTTTTTATAGATTCTTTGGGACATTCTAAATAAAATAAGTTTCTCGACATTTTTCTCAAAAGTTGATAGTTTTAAAGTTATAAGCGATGTCAATGAGCAAATAAGCGAAGAAAGTGCGTTTTTTGTCATTTTTCGGATTTTAAACCGCTTATAACTTTAAAACTATGAACTTTTGAGAAAAATGTCCAGAAACTTATTTTATTTAGAATATCCCAAGAAATCTAGAAAAAATATTTTTCGGGGGAAAATAGGAGATTTTCCGGCAAAACCGCACCGGCAAAAAAATCGGATAAACATGTATTTAACAATTAAAAAACAATGGTATAAATTAAAGTTAGACGTGATCACTCTTTAGAATCTTGAAGATGAATGTTTAACATTCAAATTAAGTATATGGCAACCTCAAAAATACTAATTTAAATATAGTCCAGAAAGCCACCTCGCCTCCGCTAGGAAAAATATTCTAATTCGGATTTTTTTGCACAATCTTACTCAAAAAGGACTCCTTTTAACAAATTTGCATGTTGCCATGACCAAAAGGTGGTCAAAAATTTTTTAAACTTTTTTTTTTGTTTTTTTCCTAAAATAATTTTTTTTGCATGGAAAAAAGTTTTTTTAGGTTTTTTGGATCATTCCAAACAGAAAAAGTTTTAGTGACTTTTCTCTAAAAATGATAGTTTTTGACATATAAGCGATTAAAAATTGAAAAATTACGAAATCGGCCATTTTTACCCCTCAAAAACGATGTGAAAAACTGAAAATTTGAATGTTGCCAAGGTAGGTAGATATTCTCTAAACATCGATTGATGAAATCCCGAAGAGTTTTTTGCAATACAATATTCAAAACTCCTTTGTTTTTTAATTGCTAATCAAGCGTGCGCGACACTATTTTCCACCGACAGTATGGTGCAAATGAAGGGAATAAATTCATTATTTCGTAAACCGGCGACTTTAAGGAAAAATCCCGAAACAGGTCGATTTTTATTTTTAAGTTATGATATTGTGGCATATATGGTATATTAGTGACGTAATCCGTCTGGGCGTGATGATGTAATCTATGATTTTTTTTAATGAGAATAGGGGTCGTGTGGTAGCTCATTTGAAATGTTCTTCAATTGTCTATTCAGTAATGTAAACATTTACATAATTATTTATACAGGGTGTCCTTGTACTTCTTTTTTGTCAAATAATTTAATTTAATAAAAAAATTTTGGACACCCTGTATAAATAATTATGTAAATGTTTATATTACTGAATAGAGAATTGAAGAACCTTTCAAATGAGCTAGCACACGACCCCTATTCTCTTTTAAAAAAATCATCAATTACGTCATCACGTCCAGATGGATGACGTCACTAGTATACCATATGCCACAATATCATAACTTAAAAATAAAAATCGACTTGTTTGGGATTTTTCCTTAAAGTCGCCGGTTTACGAAATAACGAATTTATTCCTTTCATTTGCACCATACTGTCGGTGGAAAATAGTGTCGCGCACGCTTGATTAGCAATTAAAAAACAAAGTAGTTTTGAATATTGTATTCCAAAAAACTCTTCGGGATTTCATCAATCGATGTTTAAAGAATATCTACCTGCCTTGGCAACATTCAAATTTTCAGTTTTTCACATAGTTTTTGAGGGTTAAAAATGGCCGATTTAGCAATTTTTCAATTTTTAATCGCTTATATGTCAAAAACTATCATTTTTAGAGAAAAGTCACTAAAGACCTTTTCTGTTTGGAATGATCCAAAAAACCAAAAAAAACTTTTTCCATGCAAAAAAGATTATTTTAGAAAAAAAACAAAAAAAAACGTTTAAAAAATGTTTGACCACCTTTTGGTCCTGGCAACATGCAAATTTGTTAAAAGGAGTCCTTTTTGAGTAAGATTGTGCAAAAAATCCGAATTAGAATATTTTTCCTAGCGGATGTGCAGTGGCTTTCTGGACTAATATGAGTTTTTAAGCCTCGAAAATGCGTATTTTCGAATTTTTCAGATTTTAAATCGCCTATAACTCGAAAACTATCAATTTTGAGAAAAATTAAGATATCTTTCTTGTTTAGAATGTCCCAAAAAACCTAAAAATATATATTTCAGAACAAAAAAACGTGATCTTTTGTATTTGTTTAAAAAAATTGTTTAAACAATGTCTGCCCAAAAATTCCGCCCGGCGCCCTTCAGATTTGTTTAAAGGAGACATTTTTGAATAGGAATCCACAAAGAAACCGAATCAGAAATTTTTTCAGACGGGAGCGGTCTCACCACATTGATTATAGGAGAATAATTTCAGATAAATACTAAAAAAAATACACTCTGGAGTTTTGGCTGAATAGATCGATACTAGTAAAATTGCTACTAAAATATTTAAGACACCATCACATTTTTATAACCGGAGGCTATTCTGAAAGTGGAAGTTCTACCTGAGAGCGTTAACGGTATTGTACGGCATCTTTAACGACTTAATTAATTTTTTGAAGTGGTTCACGTAGGTGATGAAGCAATATCTATATTTAAGTGTCAGTTTAACGAAATATTTATGGCGATTATTCACTTACTGTTGATTTTATGATAATTGGCTAGTATGTAGCTTCTAGTAAGTGCTACCGGTTTGAACAGCCTCGGATGAAGTAATTTTTTTAGCGAAAAGTAAATAATCTTAGATCATTTCCTTTGACATTTTCAAGGCAGACACCGAAATAAACAAAAAGTGTGTCAGATATTAAAATTTCCCCAAGTTCAACACATCAATGATAGCGACTGTGTTAGTTACTCAAAACAGTATTACAACTAATAATCCTTCTTCTTCTTCTTCGTCTGAGAGAGAATAGCAACACTGAAATGGAACTGGACAGGTCACGTGGTTCGAATGACAGATAACAGATGGACAAAGCGGATATTGGAATGGAGACCAAGAGATGGTTGATCAAGAGATGATTGACCAAGAGATGACGACTACCGAAGCAGAGGTCGTCCACCAACACGTTGGACTGACGATGTAAAACGTCATAGGAATTGGATGCAAGAGACACAAGATCGAAACAGATAAAAAATTAGTAAAAATACCTGTAATAAATTTTTCCTTGAAATGGATTATTTTTTCAAATCCACGAGGGAACAAGTTTTCCAATAGCTGGGTGTATACCAATAAATTATTTAAAATCCTTTAGTTAGAAAATCATCATCATCAATGTCGCTATAACTCTTCGTAAGTCTTTGCCGCGTTTACTATTGCCTTCCATGTTTGTCGGTCCTGTGCCACTAATTCCCATTGTTGCACTCCCATTTTCTCTAGATCTTCTTTGACTGCATCTTTCCACCTTTTTCTAGGCCTCCCTACAGACCTTCTTCCATCTGGCCTTTCCCAGTAGTTGCCCCTTGGGCCTTTAGTATTTACATTAAACCCTGTCTTCCTCCTCAACAAACAAACAAATTCTTGTTTTGTTTCATTTTCACACATAGGGTGGTATAATTATTTTGCAGGTGTCTACCTGTCTGACCTACATTTGTGGTGTTAATAACCGAAGTCACAAACAGTTCTTGTACAGTGATGTCAGATTAGTTAATTTTATGAAAATAAAAGTTCGCTTATACATAATATAACAAGAATAAAAAACCTCTAAACGCCGTAAAAATGAGTGGCGCATACAATATTCCAGCTACAAAAGATCTGATATGAAAGGTAATGATCAGTACTATCAGAAGCCGCAAAGGTCGGAGATAAATTTTCGAAGTTTTTGGGAGTTTTGGGGACGAGAACGAAAAACAGACCCTAAATAGGAAGGGCCGTAAAATTCACACCCGTGGACCAAAATGGATGGTTGACATATGAATGGGTGAGTCTTTTCCTGAACATTAAGATGGGTCCCAATTTTCAATTCAGTCAGATTTAGAAAATCGAAAATTTCGTCTATATACAGGGTGTTTCAATAATAATTGTCCATAGTAATTGGAGAAACCTTAGCACAGAATACGAAGATTTAACCTAAAACACTCAAATAAAATGTTGTTCCTTACTGAGTTACAGGGTGTTTTATCTAAAAATTTAAAAACTATTTTTTCTCAGCATTTTAAAACTATGTACTTAACGTATCCTTTTTATACTTGGCAGTAAGTATAGGTACTATACAAACTACTAAATTATGTTAAACAAACGTTTATGGCTATAACCAGAGGCGTACGATGGGGGAAAGTGAATGGTTGACCCTTTCCAAATTCTACGCCACTGGCGAAATTGCTATTTTAGCTCAATTTTTGAATTCTCCAATACTTTCTATGAGAATAATATACTCTTCATTCGTAACAATAAAGTCATTAGTTTTCGAGATATTTGAATTTAAAAATGAAACGACACGGTTATTTTGATCAGTGTATTGTGTCGCTTCATATTTAATTTCAAATATATCGAAAACTAATCATTGTATCGTTACGAATGAAGAGTATATTGTTTACATAAAAAGTATTGCAAAATCAAAAAATTACACTAAAATAGTAATTTCGTCAGTGGCGTAGAATTTGGGAAGGGTCAACCAGCTACTATCCCCTGCCGTACGCCTCTGGTAGTAGCTAGAAACGTTTATTTATCTTAATTTAGTAGGGTGTACAGTACCTACACTTTCTGCCAAGTATGATGAGGATACGCCAAATACTGTTAAAGTACTGGGTACAAATAACTTTTAAATTTTAATCATATGAATCATATCATAAATTAATCAAAATAACTGTGTCGTTTCATATTTAACTTCAAATATCTCGAAAACTTATGACTTTATCGTTACCAATGAAGAGTATGTTATTTACGTAGACAGTATTGTAGAATCTAAAAATGGCACTAAGATAGTAATTCCTCCAGTGGCGTAGAATTTGAGAACGGTCAACCATTCACCATGCCCTGTCGTACGCCTCTGGTAGTAGCTAGAAACGTTTGTTTACCATAATTTAGTAGGGTGTCTAGTAGTCGCACTTTCTGCCAAGTATTAAAAGGATGCGTAGAATATTTTTAAAATGCTGAGCAAAAATAGTTTTTAAATTTTTAGATAAAAGACCCTGTAACTCAGTAGGAACCACATTTTATTTAAGTGTTTTAGGTTAAATCTTCGTATTTTGTGCTAAGGTTTCTTCAGTTACTATATGGACAATTATTAATGAAACACCCTGTATAGTGTCGCTTGTAGGGGAGTGTGGATGTGCGCCACTGGCGAGAACTGCCGTTCTCTGGTAATGTAATTTTTTTTTAGAAACGGTTAACTTTAGAAAAAAATGTTATAGGACTTTTTTTCCTACATTGTGTATTATATCCATACCTTAAAGAACGCACTATTTTCGGGGACAGACACCCTGTATATCTGACTAGATTTTCCTTTCCGAATAGAGACTCTAGCTCGTTATTGTATCTGCGCCTCCATTCGTTTGTCACGCTGTCTCTGCAAGGGCCATATATCATTCGAAGGATTTTACATTCCCACACCAGCAATTTATTTACTTCTCTTTTTGTTAGCGTCCATGTTTCACTTACATATGCGACTGCTGGTTGTATTATGGTCTTATATATCTGGATTTTTGCACCTTGTGAAAGAAGTTTTGACTTCATTAGATGTTGCATTGCAAAGAAAGATTTTTTCCTGCCATTATTCGCGTTTTACCTTCTCGCTCTAATTTGTCGTCATTTGTGATTGTTGCTCCTCGATATTTAAATTCTTCGAATACGAACGACCATAACTTAGAAGTTATGATCGTTTACAGTAATGTTTTGCCTTATTCGCCGTTGTTCTTGTATTGAGAGGACCATGTATTTTGTTTTGTCTTCATTTATTTTTAGACCGATGTTTAATGCAGTTTCTTCAAAGCTCGAGAAAATATCCTTAATTTCTAATGTTGATTGTGCCACTGCGTCTACGTCATCGACAAAGGCGAGTATGATTTTTGCTCCCCGAGCAGTTATGTCTGGTTTGATTTATGAATACATTTTTCGCATGACATATTCTAAGGCCAGGTTAAACAACAATCGGGACAACGGATCTCCCTGTCTCAGTCCAGAATTTACGGATATTTTCCCCCTATTCTAACTTGTGCAAAGGAGTTACTGGTTGTGCGACGTCGACGTTGTCAAACCGCCCTCATTTGGACGAAGAGTTAGCATGTGAACATCCTGTTCAGCACTTATGATGATCTGTTTTAAGATCGAAAACGTTCTTCATATGTGATGTAGCCCTTTAAGAGAACTTGAATATATTATATACCTTTTAGAAAGAATTTTAATTAATTTTTTGATTATTTTTTCATTTCTACAATAGGTTAATACTAGAGTGCTATGTATTAAGAGTATAAGTCAAAAATGAAAATTTTTTATTAGTACTTTTCCTTACCTTTTTTTACCACTGATGAAATAATTATTACAATTAAATATGAAAATGGTGACGAAATATGATTAATAAATTAATAATTAACTATTTTACTTTCTACTTTGGTAATACCTTATTAATAATAATAATATAATTCAAAATATAGAAGAATCCCGAAAAATCTGTTTTATGACTTTATACTCTTAGTACATAGCACGTTAGAATGTTTCTTTACTTATTTTTCTTTGGTTAAATTCATGGCTTTGGTTACAAATAATCAAAAACGAACATTTATTTTTTCAATTGTTCAATGATTTACGTTTTAGACCTCCGCAATTTTACACGCCAATAAAAAATCCTGTGCTTATTACGCCAGTTCATAAAAGTAAATCTATAGTGCGCACCGTATGTCATCTCTAATTCTAATTGCTAACTCGATTAGTCAAGTGCACTCCAAGAGTCAACGAAACGTAAACAGTCGAATTAAAAAAGGCGAGTGTGCTTACACACTCTCGAAAAGACCAGATTTAAATAAAAACAACGACCTGTGAGGTAAATGCAGGTTTCTAAATATAACCGCCCATTGAGATTTTATTAAACAATGAAACAAATGAGAAAGGCTGGTTGGGAAAACTTACATGCTTAGTGTAAATTTCAAATTCCATTCTTTTGTTTGTTTGTTGTACGACAAAAATGATCGTTTTTATTGGCAGGAAGAAAGTATTTTTAGCGTGCAGGTAAATTTTAAAAATTTAGCATTTTCAAAAAAAAATTAAGATAACGTAACTGGCTTCCATCCCATCCCACCTGAAAATTTGAGTAAGTTGAGCCTCGTCTACCTGAATTAAGGCTCAAAATATTTAGATCGTCGAATTAGATCCGGGCATCGTAATCCTTCTAATGCTTCTAATAGCTTTTCCAAGTTATACTTCTTTAGGCACGAGGGTGAATTTGTTACATTCCCTGGCGCATGCGCACACCGACAGTATGGTATTAGTCGCTACATCTTTATGTAGCGCAAATAAGGTGTGCGTGAAAAGAATATATTATTAGTGTTTTTAGTAAATATATGTATTATAATTTTTGTCTGTGGATTTTTCTTCCTCCTAGTAAGTATTATTGAAAATGTTTATTTTCAATATTAATGTATCTGTTACTGTGATTGTAATTATGTCCGAGAAATGATCGACTGAATACAAAAGCGGTGGTAGCTGATGAACAATACAAAAAACTGTTTAAAGTAGATAGGTATATTGATTTCGTTGAAATCATAATATGAAGTTAGATTATTTATAATAGAAGTATAACTTCTTGCGTGCGTACAAAGCTTTTTTTATTTGTAAGTGTAGCATTTAGGCCTGGATCCCGCGTACCAAAAAAAGTTGATTAAAAGCAAGCTGAAAATTTGTCAATAGAGATATCGCAAAGGCAAACGTTATTAGCGTGTCAAGACGTAAATAACGGATAACGGTCTGTTTCAACACAGGCATCAAGAGAGTTATCGCAAATGTTCTGGGGGTGGGCCTTAACGTTATTATGACAACCGACTTTTGGGATTACTAATCCAAAAATTTGGGAAAACTAATCCAAAAAATAATAGAACAAATCAGAATACCACAAGAATGGAGATCAAGCATTCTAATACCACTCTTCAGAAAGGAAGAAAAATCGGACCCGGAGAATTATACAGAGGAATTGATTTATTAAACACAACACTAAAATTAACGACCAAAGTGATAACAAACAAACTGAATAAAATTATAACATTAGCAGAACAACAAGGTTTTAGGTCGGGAAGGTCATGCACTGACGCTATATTTATAATGAGGCAGATTCAAGAAAAATCGTTAGAATACAACAAACCGGCATACTTATGTTTCGTGGACCTTAAGAAGGCATTTGACAGGGTCAAATTACAGGACGTTATCCATTTATTGTATGCAAGAGAGGTACCTCTAGGAATAATTAAAACGATCGAAAATATCTACCAGAACAACACAATAAAAGTAAAAGTAGATGAAGAACTAACTGACCCAATTGAAGCTGGCAATGGGATAAGACAGGGAGACTCCCTGAGTCCTCTGTTGTTCAACCTGATCATGGACGAAATAATAAAAAAAGGATACCAAATGGGAGAAAAACAACTTAAAATAATCTGGTATGCAGACGACGCAATACTAATCTCTCAAAGTGAAGATGATTTACAACGTATGCTGCACGAATTTATTTACACACAACACAAACAGCTTACCACAAATTCAACATGTTAATTTCCCCAAAAAAGACTAAATGCATGGTTATAACAGCACATCTAATAAGGTGTAAATTAGAGCTGGAGGGTCAAATAATAGAACAAGTCATGGAGTTTAAATATCTAGGCATCACACTATCTAGCTACGGAAAGCTCGAAACGAAAGTGGAAGATCAGGTGAATAAAGCAAACAAAGCCGCAGGTTGCCTGAATGAAACAATATGGAGAAATAAAAACAGTTATTAGACCAATAATAACATACGCGGCAGAAACACGACCTGATACAGAAAGGACGAAAAGAATGCTAGAAACAGCAGAGATGAAAACACTGCGAAAAATCGATGGTAAGACACTGTGGGATAGAGCTAGAAGTGCAGATATTCGACGGAGATGCAAGGTGGACAACATTAATAACTGGGTGAAAACAGAAGAGTAGGTAGAATGGAACGACCACATGAGCCGAATGACAACAAATAGCGTAGTAACGACGACGAGAGACGGTTTCCCAATAGGAAGACGATCAGTGGGAAGACAACGAAAAAGATGGAATGACAACTTACTGGAGGCACATTGAAAAACAGACAGTCATGTCTACATAAAAAGAAGAAGAAGAAGAAGACTTTTGGGATTAAACTGTAACCTAGAAATTAATGTTGAAGAATACTGTAATTGTTTTTTTATTGAAAAATGAATTTGGATATTGAGAAGGTTGACATGAATTTTAATTTTAATGATTTAACCAACAATAAAAAATAACCAGTATAAAAATAATATAAAATATCTGAATAACTAATATCCTAACGACAAAAAGTAGTCTATTGTAGACAAAATAAGAACGCAACGTGTTTCTAAACAATTAAACATGGGAAACAAGATGATTCACAGTTTTTAGTTTATAAAATTTGTATTCTATAAATTATTTTTATGTTTCATCCCAAATGTCAAATTAGCGTTAACGTTATTACCGTCCCTTATTTCGACCTAAATAGCGGGACACGTTATCCGGTATTAGCGTAACATTCTCTCTGCGCTTGCGTACATGTCAAAATAGTGTATTCCGCTATTAAGAGGATCGGTACGTATTTTCGGCTGCAATGCTATTCAAATTGGGATTCATTTTTTTCGAATCCTGAGAAAACTAATGAGTATTTTTGAAAAATTTAAACGCAGAATGAAAGATTACGTTATTAGCGAGGGCCGGAAGTCCCTGAGAACTTCTATAATGTTTATTTTAATAAGTTTCAGGGGTGAAAAACTAAGAGAAAATTTAGTGTGATTTTTAATTTCAAATATCTCATTTAAAATAAACTTTTTATTTATTCTAAGGGACTTTCGGCCCTCGGTAATAATTTAATCTTTCATTCTGCGTTTAAATTTTTCAAAAATATTTATTGGATTTTTCAGGATTCGAAAAAAATGAACACAATACCGTGGTAATATTTTCCAAATCTATCTTTGTCTTACAACACACTCAGCGGAATATAATATTGTCAGCATATATTGTCAGTCAGACACTGACAATCAGTGACAATTTTAAATATTTGACATTGCATCGAGAATATTTTGAGGTATTGATTAAATATTATTGATATATAGTGTATTTGATAAATAATTGATTTAAGACGTGAACTTAATAAAAAATTATTTATTGTTTATTATTTGTGGAAGATCCAAGCAGAGAATACATCAGGATAATATATTCTGTGATCCAAGTATTTTGTTGTTAAAGATGTTCAAAATTGTAAGCGTTCCATAACAATATATTATTAAACAAGCTGAAAATGCGAGCATTATCATAACGAAAACTTTGTCTATATACCTATTTAAATTCATAATATAGAAAATTGCTATTACGAAAAACTGTTTAGAATTAAAAATTATGTTTTAATGTGCAAGTACATCATTCTAATTTAAATGTTGTGAACTATAAAGATACTTTACTCGAAATTCATATTTTTTTACATACCTCGTATAAAATTAATAAAATTTGATTCATGATGGTTGCATCATAAATCATAGAATAAGAAGAGATTTTTATGAAGAATAACTTTTCTTCGTCAAATTAAAAATACAAGAGTTATAAATGAAAATGATGTTGGTATCCATAATTTGAGAAAATTCGTCAAATATTTTTTTCCATTAGAAGGATGTAATTTCATATTATATTATATATTCGTATTATATTATATCAGAACATACTTTTTTATTCCAAACCACATTTTAAATAACAATTTTCCAATATTGTAAAATAAATAATACATACATGATAAAGATACTTTTACTGATGAACTTTACTTGGATCTACAGACCTAGCGAGTCTCGTAAATTCCACGGCTTTGCGCCACGCTTCACGCAACCGTATTTGCGTACTTGTGTTTTGAGTTGTGTGCGCTGGTCACTGGTCGAGTGGAGTTATAGATAATTTACCAAATTTAAATATAATCGTTTCTACTGATTCATTATTAATATAGTATAATATGTATTATTGCTTTCAAAATATACTTAAATTGTATTTTTATACATTTATTACACATATTATTTTATATAATAATTAAATTCACTATAAAATGTCATTTATATTTTATTAATAGCTAAATAATTTAAAATTTAGTTTGCCATTCACGAATTGTCAAACTCAAATGTAAATAATAACATTTGCTTTGCTTAACAAATTCAGGTTAAAAAAGTAGCCTACTTCCTAATCAAAGATTTCAGCTGACGTTTAGTGCCTGGTAGGAGATAACCGGATTGTGACGTCACATTTTCGATTTTGAGGTCGATTATCTCGAAGACGGTTAGATATATCAAAATGCCGTTTTCAGATTTGGATTCAGATGACAAAACTACATAAGAATCCATCGATACGTCTGCTCTAAGTATTGCAGGAGCGGCGACGCAATAACACACAGACTTTTGCAAATTTATAAACGAAAAGTTTTCGTTGAAAATCACTTTAACACTTTTCCTCTTTTCTCGATTGAGTAGGTATTAGTTTTTGTTGTACAAATAAATTATTACAATCACCGAATACATAGTTAGTGAAAAAATTATCACATTTATTAACTGAATTAATAATTTGCAATTATAAAAATAACAGTTATCCAAGAACACTCAAAAGCCATCTCTTTAAATTAATGATGACATTTTCAAGTAGAATGACATTCTAGTAATGTTTACATATCCATACCAGTGTGAATTTTACTACACGTAATTTGCCGTGTAAAGATAGAAAAAGTAGGGATACACGTAAAATATTTGCGAATTATGTACCCATAGCCTTAACCTGCGATAAAAATGCCATTGCGATATCTCTCTAATAGCTTAACGGTGTCTAGTCGGACAAACTTTGATGCATGGGAACACTGGAGCAGGGGAAGTTTTAATTGTGGAACTTGATTTTAATTGTGCAACGTGTCATCCTGACAAGTTTATGATTGTGAAAACTAGCAGGTCGTTTTTAAGTTGATTCAATAACAAACTTTATATAATATATGAAAAAATAGTGGAAGTTCTGTCCGACAAAATACATGGGACGCTTTCGTAGTCTGACGTTCGAAACCTGTAACCTGTTCCACAATTAAAACTTCCTCTGTTCCAGTGTTCCCATACATCAAAGTTTGTCCGACAAGACACCGTTAAGCTATTAAGAAATTTTCAGCTTGCTATTAATAAACTTTTTTTTGGTAAGAGTGATCCAGGCCTAAAAGCTTGATTAATCGATGGACAACGGCCCGCTATAGAAATAAAAAGAGGCGGATTTTTGATATGGATTGTACACGGACAATTTTAACACAAGCATGTATTGTATTTAGAAATACATTTTGAGTTCTATTTAACTAATCTCAATATCCCTTTAAACCAAAATCGATAACAAGCGAAGTTCCTTTCAGTTCCTGCTTCGCTACCATAAACCGACAGAACAAAGGATACAAATTACACCATTACTGTCCTCGTCCAGCATTGTAGCAAAATCCTTTTACAGTTATTTGTCGTTTACAGCTTTTGTAATAGATGCTCGTAAGGAATAATAACCTTAAGTGGTACACTCGCATCATGTAAATTATAGTTATTTAAAAGATGATTAAGTTAGTTAATGTCTTTTTTATTTGACACTCGTATTTGGCCGTCCCACGTGAAGAGCTGTGGCGGGGAAAAAGCAATCTGCTTTCATATTTATGAGATTATTTGTAATGTTTAAGTGTAATACACAATTTTTACTTTTACATTGAACTTTGCCCTTTGTGATTCAATATTTACCCCCGTATGTTTGTGAACGATACGTGGACACAGGAAAGATTGGTCAAATTTTCTCATTTTAAGTTATGTGTGTATTTTGTGTTTTCCAATGGATACCTTATTTTGCCGAATGCTGCTAAGGTAATCAGTGCCTTCTCTACTCGAAGATTAGTAAAAATTTTGGCAAATCGTTTTGAGCCCTAGTCTTTATTTTATTAATTTACTTTATTATTTTGTTGCAGCACCATTCAACCCTTCCCCGAAACATTCACAGATCGTAAAGTACTTTTCATTTGTTTAAAAAATTATATTGGCCACCTATTTCATTGCCTATTAATCAACTTTTAGAAGCCGTTAACTTAGTTAATGATAGTTCTTCTAGGATTTCAAGATTGTTCTGTAAGTCTTCTCTGTTTTCTGCTATCAATACCATGTCGTCTGCAAACAGTAGCTCCGATAGTTGAGTCCGTTTCATTTGCCAGTATCCTAATGTTAGTTTTCTCATTCTTCTTTTGGCTTTCTTTATCGCTTCATCCACTACCACTGAGAATAGCAGTGGACTCAGCACGCATCCCTGTTTGACGCCTTGACAATGCCAAACTCAACTCCACCAGCCTTACACATAAAGGTAGAAAGGCTTAGGGCTAAGTAAATAACTTAGAATATGAATTAAAATGTAATCGATTTGGTTTCTCGACCTTTTTCCACGATTTTCCAAGTAGAGATTCTGCATATATGGTATTTGAATCTGGTGTTGTTAATTTCTTTCACCTATGTTGAATTCAAGTACCTACCACGTATAACGCTTATGTCATTAAAAATCCACGAGGAAAAAGTTTTCTTGTAGTTGGCTGTATACCATATACCTATTACAAAAAAACACTAAAATCTTTAGAAAAGGCATATTTGTTAAAATCCCTAAAAATAGCTACATCACACAACTAGTTTTCGATCGGATGACCGATCGTCATCAGTGCTGACGTGATTCTAACGAGATTTGGTGGTTAGCATGTTAGAATCACGTCAGTACTGATGATGATCGGTCATCCGATCGAAAACTAGTTCTGTGATGTAGCCCTTTTTAGGGATTTTAACAAATATACCTTTTATAAAGGATTTTAGTCGTTAATGTTATTATTCTGTTGTGATGACTTTTGCGTTAAAGTTACAGCGGATGAAGGTGTTTGCTCCTTATTTGAGATGTTCTTAATCTTCTTCTTTAAGTACCATCTCCACGGCAATCATCGTATTTTAGAGACGACTGCTCTGAAAAGTTCATTTGATGTACATCCGTACCACTCTCTCAGGTTGCGCAGCCACGATATTCTGCGTCTCCCTATACTTCTCTTTCCTTGAATCTTTCCCTGCATAATCAATTGTAGCAAGCTGTATCTCTCTCCACGTGTAATATGTCCGAGATATTCCAATTTTCTTTTTTTGATGGTATTTAGGATTTCCATTTCTTTATTCATCTTTCTCAGAACCTCTTTGTTTGTGATGTGTTCTGTCCACGATATTTTAAGAATTCTTCTGTACACCCACAGCTCGAATGATTCTAGTTTTTTCATTGATGCAGCATTCAAGGTCCAAGCTTCCATTCCATAAAACAAAGTCGAGAAAACGTAGCACCTAGCCAACCTAACTCTTAGCTTCAAGTTCAAATCTCTTGTGCAGAGCACTTTTCTCATTTTGTTAAAAATTGCTCTAGCCTTTTCTATTCTGATTTTGATTTTCTGTAAGTAATCTCCTGTGGAGTAGATCATTGTTCCAAGGTATGCATATTGGTCGACTCATTCGATATTGGATCCGTTTATGAAGAGATTTTCGTTATTTCTTTAAGTTTTCGATATTCTCATAAACTTTGTCTTCTTGACATTCATTGTTAGCCCGTATTCTTGTCCAAACACTGCTATTCTGGTCACCAGTCTCTGAAGATCCCCAATATTTTCAGCAAGATGGCAGATCCGCATATCTAATGTTGTTAATGGGAACTCCATTTACCTTTATTTCAGCTGTTTCACCCTCAAGAGCTTTTTTCAAGATCTCTTCCGAGTAGGCATTAAAAAGAATTGGCGACAACACGCATCCCTGTCTCACTCCACGTCTGATTTCAATTTCCTCTGACAGCTGGTCGTTAACACGTACTTTTGCTCGTTGCTTATAGCATAAATTCGATATAATCCTGAGGTCATTGTAGTCCAGCTTCTTTGATTCCAGGATATGCATTAATTGTTCATGTCGTACTTTGTCATTGTTCTTAGTACCTAGTTGGCCGTAATTTTTATTCCCTACGATTTCTTCACGTTATAAGTTTATTGAGAATCCCCCTGTATGTAGACCGCACTTCCACCAACCGTAACGATTAATCGTTAATTAATAATACGCCGAGTAATTATCTGCTTTTCATCGCATTGTTGGTGAAAACACTGCAATTTTTCTAATCTTAGATTTTCATTCTCTTTCTGAGTTTAATTGCTTCACAGTCAATTTATCCCCGTGCGGTCTGATGAAGTCGTAATCAAAGCTGTTAGAAACTTTACTTTCTACTAATGTAGAGACCAATTAAAACCTTATGGCCTTACGTGTTATGATACCGCGGCATGCAAGTTTATTGACGAAAAGTGTGTATGTGTCAAGGGCTTTTGTTGCTATTTCTAATTTTATGTTGTAGATTTTCCGTAGTACGTTTCGACGACAGCTTGATTTCAGTTTTTCAACTGACAAGACCAGTCTTTTGTGGACAACTGCACCACATTTTTCAAAACATTTGTAGTCACACATTTGGCTCAGAGTAGCCTTCACGAAATAATACATGTATCCGGAAATTCAACATACTAATCAAAATTTCTTAGTTATAGATCTGTATCTCAGAGCTAAACCGTACCCACAAAATTGAAATTTTACAGGAAAGCAGTTTAAAAGAAATATAAAGAGTAAATTTTAAATGCAATTTTTATTTATTTTCCTTCAAATATGCGATAAACACTATTATAAGTATAAATGATACTATATTAGTCAGTTGGTCAGTTGGTCCCGATAGCAAATGTTCATGAGCATAGCACTAGAGCTGCAAATTCAATAAATTTTTATGTTAGAACAACCAACAAGTCCAGTTCAATGAAAAGCTTGTTTCATAAAGGAATTGTACAGTTCAATAATATACCTTATCACATTAAAAATAGCCATAATGCAACTATCTTTAAGAGATTATTAGTCCATTATATTAAAACTAAGACCTAGAAACCAATTGGCAATGTTTGTTGTACTTCCAGTGTTTTTATTTTTATTTTATTTTTTTCTTTTTTTATTTATATATTGAATGTTTCTGATTAATTTAATTTGACAATGCTTATTTCTTTATTTGTTTAGTCTCATGTTTTTAATTTTTGTAAAAAATTTTGTAATACTTTATGATAATTATACAGCGCTCCTTGCCTTGACAATTCTTATGTAATTTGTACAGGTGTGGAGTGCAATGTTTCTGTTTTGTGTATTATCTATTATGATAAATAAATAAATATCTATCTATCTATCTATTATATTACTTGTATTTGTTATGTTTATACCTCTTTAATTTTTTGAAAAAACCTGGAGTTAATACTCTTTGGCATGAAAACAATTACCATGTTCGGGAGATAATATAATGGTAAGTTGACACACATGAATAAATAATCTGGAGATAATACGATACATGAAACAAAATTTAGTCAAGAACACTTTTTTTTAATTAAATGAAATAAACAATATTTATAAAACAAAATGAGTAAACAAAACTAACGAAAAATGAAACTCAAAGGATCATGAGTGTTGTTCACTTACAATTATTTTGAAAAAATTTTATAAATCCTCATCTATTTACCACAGTAGGATAAATTTTTATAAAAATTACGAAATTCCTTTGGCTTATCGTAAATCACAGGCAGGGCCGCAGGAAACACAACATATCTAGGATATTTGTTAAGATCAACAGCTTGAAATGTTTTAGAACTAAAATTAGTTTTGAAAAAAGTAATCCTAAATTATCGCTACACACTTCATAGTGGACAACATCTGACATACGAAAGGTGAACAGTTGGAACAATTGTTGTAAAGAGTCTTAAAATTCTTGAAATCATTTAGTTCTACTTCCATTTATTTTTCACAGAATACTGACTACCAGTAGCACACCGCGGTTTTACATCGTTCCATGGAGTTAATACTTCTTGCATGTGCAAGTGATATTACTTACTTACTTTACTCGTCTTGATTCCATTTGGAACATAGGGCCTCTACAGTCCCCCTCCATTCATCTCTGTCTCTGGCCAGGTTTTTCACCTCTTTCCATGTTAATCCATTGTCTTCTAGCTCTCTGGTAATATTTCTTTTCCAGGATGTCATTGGTCTGCCTTGTTTTTCTGGTAATCCACGGCTTGTTTGGTTATATCATCTTCATTTTTCCTTAATGCGTGTCCAATAAACTTCCATTTGCGTCTATTTACCGTTTTGGCTATCGGCTCTTGATTAGTTTTTCTCCAAAGTTTCTTGTTACTTATCCGATTTGGCCAATATATTTGCAATATTCGTCTAAGGCATCTATTTACAAATGTTTGAACCTTTTGTATAATCGTTTTCTCCATTTTCCAAGTTTCTGCTGCATATAGCAAAATGCTCTTTACATTTGTATTAAATATCCTGATTTTGGTTTTGGTTGTTAATTTATTGGACTCCCATGTGTTCTTCAGCATATAGAACGCATTTTGAGCTTTATTTATTCTTCCATTAATTTCCTCTTCTATTCCACCGCTAGCATCAATTATGCTTCCCAAATAGCAAAACTTCTGTACATTTTCTACTTCTTCTCCTTCAATGAATATACAAATTTCTCTTTCCGTATTTATCTTCATAAGTTTGGTTTTTCTTGTGTTAATCTCTAATCCTATTTTTCTTGCTTCTTTTGTCACCTTTTCTGTTTTTTTCTGCATATGTTATCTTTTTTCGGACACCAGACATATATCATCCGCAAAGTCTAGATCTTCAAGCTGACCGAAAGAATTCCATCTAATTCCTATTTTATTTTTCGTTGCCTTCTTCATGACCCAGTAGATTAAGATCAAAAATATGGTTGGAGATAGAATACACCCCTGTCTGACTCCACTGTCTATGTTGATTGGTTCTGTGAGTTTCCCATTGTGCATGATTTGTGCGGTATAGTTTTCGTAGAACATTTTGATAATTTTTATGTATTTTAATGGAATTCCATATCTCTTTAATATTTCCCACATTTTTTCTCTGTTAATCCGGTCAAAGGCTTGTCTAAAGTCAATGAAATTTATATAGATTTTGCTCTGCCATTCTGTTGTCTGTTCTACAATGTTTCTGCAAGTGATATTAACTCCACTAATACTACTGATAATACTTTTATTTTGCTCTGGGTATTAAGTGTAAACGACTAATTATTTATATGGGAAATAAGCCACAATTAAAATGAAAAAAATAATTTTATTAACGTTTCGACGCCCAAATCGGGTGCCGTTGTCAAAATACAAAATATTACTATAATATATATGTAAACGACTGTTTAGCTCTAGCTCGGAACTAAGGACTTAATACACTTTAACGTTGCCTATCTTTGGAACCACATTAAATAGGATTTAATATGGTATCGCATATAAAAGATGTGAAGTCTGTTACGTAGAAAGTGAAATAATACAATTTTTCAAAAAATGGAGTTAATATAGTTTCGCTCTGAGGTACAGAAATGTTTTGCTTTTTTCTCTATGTTCAGTTTTACTTTACACTAAATTGTTTTTCGGCCAACGTTGATAAACACTATCTTCTTCTTATTCTTTTTGTGTAAACAGAACTCTGTTTTCAATAGGTCTCCAGTAAGTTGTCGTTCCATCATTTTCATGTTCTTCCCACTGATCGTCTTCCTATAGGGCTTTTCATTCACAGTCATTTGTTTCGAGCTTCTGTCATATGCCGTATAATCCGTGTGTATTAATATTATACACAGATTATACAACATATGACAAGCTCGAAACAAATGACTATCGATGAAAAGCCCTATTGGGAACCGTCACTCGCCGTCTTTACAACTGTGTTTCTTGTCACTCGGTTTACATGATCATTCCATTCTACTCTTTTATTTTCTACCCAGACCTTAATGTTCTCCACCGTGCATCTCAGTCTTAAATATATACTTCTCCGTCTGTCCCGCAGTATATTACCATTGATTGTTTTAAGGGTTTTAATCTCTGAGGTTCCTAGCATTCTTTTAGTCCTGGCTGTATCTGACTGTATCTGCCGCGTATGTCATTATTGATCTGATGAATGTTTTGTAAATTCTGCGATTCATTTCTTTCCCCATATTTTTATTTCTCTATATATTGTTTCATTCAGGGAATCTCCGGCTCTGTTTGCTTTATTCACTTGATCTTCCACTTCTGTTTTAGAGCTTTCCGTGGCTAGACAGTGTGATGCCTAGGTATTTAAACTCCATTACTTGTTCTATGATTTGACCCTTATCTAATTTACATTTTAGTAGATTTGCTGTTATAGCTATGGATCTTGTCTTTTTGGGGAAATTAACATGTTACAGTTTGTCAAACTTAATGCTACGTTTGACAAAGTATACATTTACTGGTGGTTATAATTATGTAAAACCCCCTCTGTGGCTCAGTGGTAAGAGCGCCTACATTTGGATCGAAAGGTCCGAATGGTCGTGAGTTCGAATCTCACCAGGGTCAGAAATGGTTCGTTTATTATAAATTAATAAATGAAAATAGTTTCTGTCCTTGTGGGATCGGTACTCACCGGAGGGACCGCAGACGTTCGGATACAATTAGCGTCTCTTTGCAAAGACAATGACGTCGACTTTGCAAAGTAACAAGACATTTACTCAACACACACACTACACATTACTCCCCTGAGTTAGTGATAAGTTATAGTCTAAAAATCATTATGAAATTGACTGGCCAGTTGGTTGTGAAAACCAGTGCCAATAAAACACAAAACACACACATAATTGTGTAAATTGGTGCAGCATACTTTGTAAATGATATTCATTTTCAGCGAGAGATTAATATTGCATAGTCTGCATAACAGATTATTTTAAGTAGCTATCTACCATTTTGTATCCTTTGTAGATCTTCCTTTTCTTATTATTTCATCCATGATCAGGTTGAAAACCAGAGGACTCAATGAGTCCCCCTATCTACCCCCCTACCATTGCCTCAACGCTTTAATTGAGTGAGTTAGTTTTTCTTCTACTTTTACTTTTATTATGTTGTTCTGGTAAATATTTTTTGGAATAAACATGAAAGAAACGATATTTAAAAATGGCCATCAATGCATAGCATTTGCAGATGATCTGACGCTATTAACAACAAGTGAGAAAGAACTACAAAAGTTAATGAAAAACATAGTAACAGAAGCCAAAAAATTTGGACCTAAAATAGATGAAGAAAAAACAAAAGATATGATAATGATAAAGAAAATAACATCATATTACAAATAGATGGAGAAAAAGCATACTTGTTTCAAAAGAGTCAAAGAAATTAATTACCTGGAAGCCAAAATAGATGAAAATGGTCATTAGGAAGTGGAGGGCCTGAAAAGCCCTAAAAGGAAATAAAAAGTATATAACATTACGAACATTAATAAAATCCAAATACGTAACAACAAAACAAAAATCAGAATTTATAAGACTGTTATCAGAGCTACATTAACATACGCATGCGAAACATGGGTGTTCAAAAAGTCAGACACAGAGCGTTTAGAAAGATGGGAGAGAAAAATGCAAAGAGCAATATATGGAAGTGTGAAAATAGAAGGCCAGTAGAGAAGAAGAATCAATAAAGAATTGAAAGAACTGTATAAAGAGCCAACGATAATGATGGCAATCAAATTACAGAGAATACGATATTTGGGGCACATCGAAAGAATGGGACGTGCAAGAATGCCAAAAATGGTAGTCTCACGATCACGAAGACCAACACAAAAGAGAAGGAAAGGCAGACCAAGAAAAAGATGGAAGGACAGTGTGTACGAAGACCTGAAGAAAAGTAACATTGAGAGATGGAAAAAACTAGCATTGGACAGAATGAGATTGATGGAGGTGGTGAAGGAGTGTATAAAAAGACTGAAATGAAATTAGATAAAATTTATAAGACTAGAATAAAATGTAATCAGAAATGTAAACGTTTTCGCTCTAGTCCTACAATAGTATGATACAACTGATCCAAAAAAGGCATAAGGAAAAAGGTCCTATGCACAATTGTTCTAAAATCAACGGTTCCGAAGTTACGGAGGGTGTAAAGTGGAGGGTTTCCATAATTTTTTTACATTTTTTGGGCAAATTATAACATTATTATTGAGGAAACTAATTTTCTTAACAGGATTGTGTTTTCTAAATATAATTTGCTATTTCAATGGCCCGTGATATGTTACTGTTAAGCCCTTGAAGGAACGTCTGCCTCACCACCTTCAAGAGGCTTCTACAGGACTAGACCATATAAATCTCTGGTACGAAGAAACTCTGAACTTTCCATGAACAATGCCGCATGAATATCTCTCCAACAGTAAAATTTTCGTTTTAAATTGAATGTAGAACATTTTTGTATAGAATATTGTTCACGCTAAACCGCTTAGGTTTAGACATATTGACGAAAAACGTAAAAAACTAGTAATTTACCGACTTCCCCCTCCCCTCCTCCCTACCCCCAAACCCGACGCTCAAAATGGTGTAACTTTTTACTGAACAATATGTGGACCATACAGAACAATTTGGCGTAGGAAGAAAACTTTTATTTTGGATGACGGGGTTAACCCTTTTTTTGTACCAATTATACTATATTTTATTAATGTTCGTAATGTTATATACTATACTACCTCTGTACTTTGAAACCGTTAGTTTTAGGAGGATTGTGCATCGGAACTTTTTTGTTTGAAATTCAATGTAGGCCATTTTTGTATATAACGTTGTTCACGGTAAACCGCATAGTTTTAGAAATATTAACGAAAAACGTAAAAAACTACTAATTTGCCCACTTCTCCCCACCTCCCCCAAACCCGACGCTCAAAATGGTGTAACTTTTTACTGAACAATAAGTGGACCATATAGAACAATTTGGTGTTGAATGATAACTTTCACTTTGGATGTCTGGGTTTGGGTCTAGTTATACCATACTACAAGGCCTGTTGAGCTTAATAAACATAATAAAAGGTGGGCGAAAAGGAGCGCCATATGTTTATATTTTATGTAATTCAATCCGTAGGATGTTTGTATATTATTGATTATAGTACGTCGCCGTCGCGACGCTAAATCAGATCAGATATCGGCGTCAAGTTACTTGGCGGCGTAGGTCGTTATACTTGACCTTTTGTGTTTATATCTTTTTAAAATCGATCAAAAACTGTCTGTGCCACGGAATTATGTAGAAAAGATGACACCAAATTGAATTTAGAACAAATTTCTTTATTTTTTTTCGATTCAGACAAAGATACTGATTTAGTAGAGTACATAAATTTCCTTTAGTGAGTATAAAATTCACACTAATCGTGTAAATTTTAGTGTTAGTCGATGGTCTTCAATACACGCTGTACGCAGCCTACTGCGTCTATTGGATACCACCGGCTAATTCGGTGGTCACTTCAATTCACCCCGTAATTTGAATTTGTTTTAGAATTACTCTTTTTTAACTATTTTCGGTTGTAAGACAGTTTTTGTCCTTCAAAGTTTATTCAAAGTAACAAAAATGAACAATTTTCCTACGGCGTGACGTACGAATCCCACAACGCCTATTGGAGACCACCGCCTTATAGTATGATATACTTAATCCAAAAAAAAGGCATAACCCAGACATCCAAAGTGAAAGTTATCCTTCAACACCAAATTGTTCTACATGGTCCATATATTGTTCAGTAAAAATTTACACCATTTTCAGCGTCGGGTTTCGGGGGGAGGTAGGGGAGAAATCGGTAAATTAGAAGTATTTTACGTTTTTCTTCAATATTTCTAAAACTGTGCGGTTTAGCGTAAACAATGTTCTATACAAAAATGTTCTACATTGAATTTTAAATAAAAAAGGTCCTATGCATAATCCTAAAACGAACGAACGGTTCCAAAGTTAGGGAGGTAGTATAGTATAATTGGTCCAAAAAAAGATCTAACCCCGTCATCCCAAATTAAAGTTTTCGTCCTACACCAAATTGTTCTATATGGTCCACGTATTGTTCAGTAAAAAGTTACACCATTTTGAGCGTCCGGTTTGGGGGAAGGGGAGGGGAAAAGTCGGTAAATTAGTAGTATTCTACGTTTTTTGTTAATATATCTAAACCTAAGCGGTTTAGCGTGGATAATATTCTATACAAAATATTCTATATTAAAGAAACGAAAAAGGTCCTATGCATAATTGTTTTAAAATCAACGGTTCCGGAGTTACAGAGGGTGTAAAGTGGAACCCAATCTGAACTTTCTATGTACAATGTCGCATGAATACCTTTCCAATGGTAAAATTTTTACATGTAGAACATTTTTGTATAAAATATTATTCAGGTTAAACCGCTTATTGGCGAAAGATATATTGGCGAAAAACGTAAGAAACTACTAATTTGCCGATTTCTCCCCTCCCCCTCCACCAAACCCGACGCCCAAATTGGTTTAACTTTTTACTGAACAATATGTGGGCCATATAGAACAATTTGGTGTTGGAGGAAAACTTTTATTATGGATGACGGGGTTAGGTCTTTTTCTGGACCAATTATTATACTATACTACCTCCGTAACTTTGGAACCGTTTGTTATAGCGAGCTCGCATACCAAAGCAATATCCTACATCGCATGTGGCATGCATCGCGAAAAGATACGCACTGAGTGTCACATCTTGTTTTCGGTGACTTTCGGTGGAATTTCGTTCACCGAATACCAGATGTGACACTCAGCGCGTATCCTTCCGCAATGTATGTTATGCGATGTAGGGATATCGCTTTTGGTTTGCGAGCTCCCTTAGAAGGATTAATGCATAGGACCTTTTTTGTTTAAAATTTAAAGTAGAACATTTTTGTATAGAACATTGTTCACGCTGAACAGCATAGTTTTAGAAATATTGACGAAAAACGTAAAAAACTCATAATTTACCGACTTCGCCCCCACCTCCCCTACCCTAAATGGTGTAACTTTTTATTGAACAATAAGTGGACCATATAGAACAATTTGGTGTTGAATGATAACTTTCACTTTGGATGTCTGGGTTTGGGTCTAGTTATACCATACTATTAGCAAAATAATTGTTTAGCACGAGCCCTGTGCTTACTGAGAGCTATACTCAACTAAAGATATGGTTTGAAACGTGACTCGTCTGAGAAAATAGAGTGAGTTTTATTTAGTCGACCTTCCAATCCGCTCGATTAAAACATAAACATATTTTCGTATATAATATCACAAGAGAGAAAATTTTGCCGGCAATATTTTCAACTGGTATAAAAGTTTGTTGCCTGGCAATTTTCGCGAATTAAATTTTGACTTAAATCACGAGACGTCAGTAGAGTGATTTTGTCAAAATTTCATAAGCGAAAATAACCAAAAGGCAACAAACTTGAATGAAACCAGGAGAAAATTTTGCCGGTAAATAATTTTCTCTCGAATGATATTCGACAAGACTATTTCACGAGTCAATTAATGCACCATATCAAAGAAATATAATCTTTATTTATTTGTTATTACCAGACACTTTCGTGACGGATCTGTCATAATTTTGTCGCTGAGAAATCACGTCGCTAAGGAGTTTTGTCAGTAGGAAACAATGCGTCGCTATGAAGTTTTATCAGTTAAAAACAGTCTAGTGACTAGTGAAATAGTCGCATAAATTGTATTGGAATTTCATACCAAAAATCTTGGGCTAAAAAAATTAATTTTTAATTAGTATTATTTTAGTATGTATTATTTTCTGTAGGCCTAATAATTATAAGGCATCCTGGATAGCTCTTTGCCTGTCTGGCTTTGTGGTTCCATTCAGATCTCCTCAGTGCAGTGTCCTTCCCTGAAGGAGCTGTGTACTCGTAGATATAGAAAATCAGTAGTTACTAAAATATGTTAAAGCAGCTTTCGTTTGAAGTTTGCTACACCGAGTTAAAATTCTAGAGTAAATTAAAAATATAATTATATATTACCTACTATTTTATGCGATAAATATATATTGTACAATAAGAGAGAAAAAAGACATATTTCTCACGAGCGCAGAATTTTGTTGAGCGCAAATCAAGCGAGGGAGAAATATGTCATTTTTTCACGTGTTGTACACTGTACTTTTTCTATAGATGCGTTTTTGTCAAGAGTTCAAACTTTAAAATTAAACAATTTAGGTGCTTTTAGGTATATTATACAGGGTGCGCCAAACCTCTGGTTTTCTTTGATTACGGCTAAACTATGAGATATACAAAAAAAATTTTATAACAAAACTAATGTGTATCAAAGAGGTCTATAATTTAAAATTATTTTCAATTATACAGGGTGAGTCAGTGAGTATGAACCAAAGTTTTATTTTTTTAAATGAAACACCCTGCATATTAAATCATTTTTGAATATATTATTTAAAAATATGAAAAATTTGAATAAGGTCTTATAGGCCTGAAGTTAATAATTTTCGAAATATTTACATTTTTATTGAGAAAAATGGTAATATTTATAGGGTTGTGGATTATGTTTCCAAGGAAATAAAAATTTAGGTGATAGGTCAAAGTTTTTAAAATATAGTGTTATTTTTAAATAATTTAATATTTTTTACTTTTAGCCATAAAATATACAGTGTGATCACTATTTGCAAATACAAAATTTTCTCATTTTTTTTTAAATGGGACACCCTGTATATTAGTTTTGCGTTTTGTAGTAAATATTACAACCTTTCTTTTGGTATACGGTTGTATGTACCTAGCATGTTTCGTTTTGTAGATATTTTAAAAAAACTATAGATTTTACGTTTTTGCGGATTTTTTATTTAAAAATTTTTTTGCAAAAAAAAAAATTATAATCTGGTTTTAGAAACATACACTAAAATATAAAATATGAAAATAAAAACGTAATTAAAGATTAAAATAAATCGTATCCTAGTACAATTCAATTGAATTTAATAACTTTAAATTATTTTACAAAAAACATTTTACCATATTAATGAATGCATAAATTAGTTACTAAATTAAATAAACAACCAAATTTTAAATCAACCGTAGTAATTCTTCTACCGCAGCAACTTTCCTGTACCAAATTAATTGTTAGTTATATTGTATTTACGAGTAAGATCAGTTAATAACTTTTTAATTTACCTACATCTTGAGAACGTATAAAGTATGCTTTGAAACAAATGAACGTTATGGAAGTATATTAAGAAGTAAATAGTATCTATGTACCTACTCGTGTCACAAAAGCTGGTAATAATTTCTAATGGTTTCGCCCAAAACAAAAATGTCATATCCAAAAATTTTTCGGTTAAAAAATTAAAATTTAAAATATAAAAAATTGTTACAAAAATTTCAACTACAAAAGTATTACCAGCTTTTGTGACACCAGTAAATACTATTTATATTAATAAATAATTTGGCTGATACATTTAACATTCATTTGTTTCAAAGCATACTTTATAATAATTTTTATATTCTCAAGATGTATGTAAGTAAATTTAAAAGGTAAATTAAAAGTTTAACTAAATACAATTTAACTAAGAATTACTTTGGTACAGGAAAGTTGCTGTAGTAGAAAAATTACTACGGTTGATTTAAAATTTGGTTGTTTATTTAATTTAGTAGCTAATTTATGCATTCATTAATATGGTAAAATATTTTTTGTAAAATAATTTAAAGTTATTAAATTCAATTGAATTGTACTAGCATACGATTTATTTTAATCTTTAATTACGTTTTTATTTTCATATTTTATATTTTAGTGTATGTTTCTAAAACCAGGTTATAATTATTTTTTTGCAAAAAAATTTTTAAATAAAAAATCCGCAAAAACGGTAAATCTATAGTTTTTTTAAAATATCTACAAAACGAAACATGCTAGGTACATACAACCTGATACCAAAAGAAAGGTTGTAATATTTACTACAAAATGCAAAACTAATACACAGGGTGTCCCATTAAAAAAAATGAGAAAATTTTGTATTTGCAAATAGTGATCACACTGTATATTTTATGGCTAAAAGTAAAAAATATTAAATTATTTAAAAATAACACTATATTTTAAAAATTTTGACCTATCACTTAAATTTTTATTTCCTTGGAAACATAATCCACAACCCTATAAATATTACCATTTTTTTCAATAAAAATGTAAATATTTCGAAAATTATTAACTTTAGGCCTATAAGACCTTATACAAATTTTTCATATTTTTAAATAATATATTCAAAAATGATTTAATATACAGGGTGTTCCATTTAAAAAAATACAACTTTAGTTCATACCGTCGTTCTGACTCACCCTGTATAATCAAAAATAATTTTAGAATATAGACCTCTTTGATACACATTAGTTTTGTTATAAATATTTTTTTGAATATCTCATAGTTTAGCCGTAATCAAAGAAAACCAGAGGTTTGGCGCACCCTGTATATGCCTAAATTGAAATAAAATACATATATAGACATATGTAGGTATGTATTTAATATTCTTAAGAGGAAACAGTAGCGATCAACAGGTAGCAACAAACGCGTTCCAAGATTGCGGCTCTAATTTTGAATATTTTGTCGAGATATTTGGCACACATATTCGTAATATAATAAAGAATGGCGGTACAGAGCCCAATTTCAGGAATAAGTTGGTATGTGGAAATTACTCTACAACTAAATAAAATATTGAAAAAAGGAGCCTGTACCGCCATTAAGAAAGGCAAAAAAAAATACACTTTCTTCAAATAAACTTTTTTATCCCATGCCTAGATTTTGTGTAATCTGGAACTACTAAAAATCGATTTTTTGATAACAAGAAATCGAACGTCACTGACTTGGCAACATTTCGCGCCTTTGTGTATAAAAATTATTGTTTTTGATAGTATAAACGTCACTGTCAGTGTGGCGAATTACCGACGCACTGTTGCCTCACTTTTGAAAGTTCGCAGAACTTTCGCAATATTGCACCGCGTTTGTTGCCACCTGTTGATCGCTACTGTATCACCTTAATATTTACATATATATTCTTTATTTGTTTAACATTATAATTATTCAGTTATATTTGACAGTTTTAAAAGGTAATTTTTGGTAAGTTTTGCTTCAACACATTTTGTTTGACAAAAATAATTGTGTTTGTATTGTGCATGTTACCACGGAAACGGCGATCATGTACATATATGGAAAACCAGCAATGGCCGACTTTTCCCACTGTGTGAGAAATCTTTCATTTTGAATGTACGTAAGTAGTGACAGAAGTGGCACATTGTATAACATCCATAGAAAAAACATATTTTTAATAAGAAGTGTATAATACATATACCACTTTTTGTTTTCATAATTATTTAAAGCATTAATAATTTAACCAACTTTCAATTATTCTCACTCCCAATTCCATTAGTCCATATAAGAAACGGCATAATACACATTTTCTATTTCGGTGATGTTCTAACATAATGGCATCGGTATTTAGTTCACGCAGTCATCCAATTCATAATAAATGTATTTTTATTCTAATTAAATAAAACACGTGTTGTGCATACAGTGCTATAAGTTAGAAGAAGAATATCATGTATCATTTTCAAACAATCGCTGTTGCGTGTGAGCAATCTAGACATTGGTTGCGTTGTAAGAAATTCTTCGTAGCAATAAATCTTTCTGGGTAATATTTTAGTTTTTTTATTAGATTAGATATTTATTTATTTATCATAATAGATAATACACAAAACAGAAACATTGCACTCCACACCTGTACAAATTACATAAGAATTGTCAAGGCAAGGAGCGCTGTATAATTATCATAAAGTATTACAAAAAATTTTTACAAAAATTAAAAACATGAGACTAAACAAATAAAGAAATAAGCATTGTCAAATTAAATTAATCAGAAACATTCAATATATAAATAAAAAAAGAAAAAATAAAATAAAAATAAAAACACTGGAAGTACAACAAACATTGCCAATTGGTTTCTAGGTCTTAGTTTTAATATAATGGACTAATAATCTCTTAAAGATAGTTGCATTATGGCTATTTTTAATATAATAAGGTATATTATTATTATTATAAGTTTACAGCAAAACGATTCCTTGAATAAAAACATGAGAGGTACTATTTTATTTTCTATACAGTTTTACACAGTATTTAGTTGTTCACTAAAATAATAAAAGTGGGTTGGCGAAACATATTTTCTGCATCTATTTCTTGTTCTTTAATGTTAGTTTTTTCCTACTGGTCTTCAGTTGATCTGTAAAAGTGACCAAAAGTTTAATTATTTTTAACCGAATTTACCGATTTTACCGAAAAGCTAAAAAGCAAGGATTCTAATATTTTCAGTCAAATCTATTGTTTAGGCAATTATTTGTGTGTATAAAAAGCACACTTTCAGGTCCGTGAAGTTGGCCCGAAAAATTCGGAAAAAAATGTGACTGATGCCATTCGATTGTCCATTGATTGTCCACGTTTGTCCACAGTTTTATTTCGTTAGTCCACCCATCAATTTTTTTATAAACAAAAAATTTTTTTTGGGCTAACTTCACAAATCCACAAATTTTCGAAAATTCAAAAACTCTCTTGCTATATTGTTTGTCCATGTTTGTCCACCGCATAATTTTGTTTGTCCACCCACTGATATTTTTAAAATAAAAAAAAATTATATATATTGCTTACAGATAATAGTTTGTCCAACCCCTTAAAGTGCAAAACGACCCCCCTGGAGATTGTAATTATTTTTTTTTGCTGATCGATCAGTACGCTACTGGTTTGGGTCTAGTTATACCATACTAATATGTATTTTCTGTTTAGATAAAACCTATAGAAAATTGATATTTACATTTTGTATTAAAAGAATAGCGTTTGCTTGTTATCACATTTCGAATTTCGTTTACAGCCAATGGTTTTCTCATTCCCTTCGCAATTATGGAAAATTCCCCACAGCAGGTTCATAGCTGATAGCAATCTACGAAACTAGGACGATCAGATTTGATATTCCATTTAACTGTTAACTCTGTTGTAAAATTTGATATTCCTGTTCACCATGAACTTTAGAGTGCGGAATTCGAAATATTCTAGTTTAAAGGTTGACAACATAAAACTTGGTAGTAGTTTCATATCACCACAACATTTGCATAGCATATATGTAACTAACATGTAAAGTTAATATGTGTTACCTGATTCTGTTAGAAAGGTAAACGAGAAATAATTTCACATTTATTGTTTAAATTTTACATGCACACTTAGGAATTAAAGAATACTATTTTTATAAGCGAAAGTATTGCTTTAATAGTCTGTTTTTTCCAAAATATTTGAAAAAATTTTAAAAAATAGATTAGTAAGTTTTTTTGATAGGTTTAGTATAATATCGGATTGCCAATACGGTTTTAGAGAAAGAAAATCGACACAAGATGCGATTTGTAAACTAACATCACAAATATCAGAAGCTTTTGAGTCTAATAAACGTAGTTTATGCATATTCGTCGATCTCTCTAAGGCGTTTGACACGATATCTCACGAGATCTTGTTGAAAAAACTTGAGAAGTATGGTCTGAGAGGAAGGGTTTTGACATTACTAAAAAGTTACTTAACTGACAGAAAACAATTTGTAGAAATTGATGGTGTCAAAAGTGATCCTGAAGTAATTAATTATGGCGTACCGCAATGGATCGTTTTAGGCCCTCTACTTTTTACACTATATGTTAATGACATGCTCAAACTAAAAACTGTTGGAAACATAATTAGTTTTGCTGATGACACTGCAATTTTTTATAAGGCAGATAATTGGGAAGATCTTAAAATTATAGCAGAACAAGACTTTAAAATTATAAAAACATGGTTGCAAATAAACAAACTCACATTAAACTATGAAAAAACTAAATATATACCTTTTGCAATATATAAAAATTCTCTGCCAACTTTTAATTCATTAAAAATAAATAAAAAACAACAAATATCTAAAGCAGAGCACATAAAATATTTAGGAGTTTTAATTGACAGGCACCTTAAATGGGACGTACAAATAAAAAATATTATAAGAAAAATTCGAGGACTGCTACCAAAATTCCGTTATTTAAAAGAGTTTTTGGATGTTGAACAGCTTAAAATGCTTTACCTGTCTCTGGTACAATCTCATCTTGTATATGGGATTTTAGGATGGGGTGGAGTAGCTGATTGCCATCTGGTGACCCTTCAAAATACTCAGAAATGGTTTCTTAAACTAATATATGGAAAACGAAAAACATATCCCTCAGACCAACTTTTTCATGAAACTCAGGTTCTTGATGTTCGGCAATTGTACTGCTTAGAGTTACTTAAAAATATTCATAAAGATAAAATTCCTCTTAAAGTAAAAGTGTCAAATTATGAAACAAGAAGAAAATTGAATGTCGAATGTCTTCACACTTTAAAAACAATCACGCAACGGTCAATTAAATATTTTGCTCCAAGAATTTACAATCAATTGCCCATAAATTTTAAAAATATAAAAAATTTTTGTTTGTATAAAAAATTAGTTACTGCTTGGGTAAAAGAAAACAGGGAGTTGTGTAACAATTTAATAAATTTAAATTATACTAGATAAAAAAAACATAGAAATTAGATTAGAAACTGTAAAATAAAATAATGATTTGTAAAAAAAAAACAATAAACATAAACTTGTCAATATTAGACAGATTAAGTCAACAAGCATGTTTATGCTTTTAAGACTTTTTTTTTACGTTTATTTTAGTGTAAGTAAACCGAAATTGTAAATTATTGTAATTACTATTGATTTGAATAAACGTATATTATTATTATTATTAAAAATAAAATTATTAAATACATAATATAAAAAACAAAACTTTATTGGGACCAACTTACTGGTTAATTCGTGTAGTGTTGGAAAATTCTCGAGAATGAAAAATCGGAGAATATTCTCGAGAATATTCTCGATATGGAGAATTTTCTGAGAATGAACCCTACGACGCGCTTAGGGATATTGTTAAAGATGAAATAGGGTATTAAGAATCATGAAATTATAATGAGACGAAACAACAGTGTTCTTTATACAGAGAGAGTCTGTAAAGTGGAATAAATTCAATATCTCAAATACTAATTGTTTTTTTGGAAAATGCTCAGACCCGTCGATTAGTATTTCAAATTGTCCTTTTTGACATTCAATAAAAATGTATACAGGGTGTCCCAATTTAGAGATATGACGTCATCGTCGATTTTCTTAAATGGCAACACTGTCATTTTGATAGCTAATTTGATAGGGTTTGTAAAGTTATACATAACTGCAAAATATCAAATTTTTATTCTCTACCATTTACAAGATAATAGAAAATAACAAAGTTATATCTGTAATTTGGAATATATTCAATAATTAAAATACTAACTGTTTTTTTGAAAAATGCTCAGACCCGTCGATTAGTATATCAAATTGTCATTTTTGACATATAATAATAATGTATACAGGGTGTCCCAATTTAGAGATATGACGTCATCGTTGATTTTCTTAAATGGCAACACTATCATTTTGATAGCTATTTTGATAGCGTGTGTAAAGTTATACACATCTGAAAAATGTCAAAATTTTATTCCCTACCATTTACAAGATAATAAAAAATAACAAAGTTATGAAGAACAAGAAGTAATCAAATAATAATTGAATTTATTTATTTCAATTAAGCAAATGCTCATAACGTTGCCCATTGACAATTTGACAATAATTGAGGGCAACATTATGAGTTTTTGCTTAATTTATTGAAATAATTAAATTCAATTATTAGTTGATTACTTCTTTTTCATAACTTTGTTATTTTTTATTATCATCTAAATGGTAGAGAATACAAATTTGAAATTTTGCAGTTGTGTATAACTTTACACATCCTATCAAAATAGCTATCAAAATGACAGTGTTGCCATTTAAGAAAATCAACGATGACGTCATATCTCTAAATTGGGACACCCTGTATACATTATTATTATATGTCAAAAAGGACAATTTGATATACTAATCGACGGGTCTGAGCATTTTTCAAAAAAACAGTTAGTATTTTAATTATTGAATATATTCCAAATTACAGATATAACTTTGTTATTTTCTATTATCTTGTAAATGGTAGAGAATAAAAATTTGATATTTTGCAGCTATGTATAACTTTACAAACCCTATCAAATTAGCTATCAAAATGACAGTGTTGCCATTTAATAAAATCGACGATGACGTCATATCTCTAAATTGGGACACCCTGTATACATTATTATTGAATGTCAAAAAGGACAATTTGAAATACTAATCGACGGGTCTGAGCATTTTCCAAAAAAACATTTAGTATTTGAGATATTGAATTTATTCCACTTTACAGACTCTCTCTGTATATAAAAAAATACAAAAACAAGAGAAAACACAAATTTTATTTGATAAAAAAATGAAATTTTCTTCTTAACAGCAAATAATGGATGTGGTGATCTAATCTGAAAAGGATTAGCCTCAGATTCAGAATATGTTTCTATCATTAGCTCATCCTGGTCATCTACATTCTGCATTTCAATGTACTGATGAGAAGTTGTGGGATTTTGCTTTTCACGAGACGCCAGCTCAGTCATGGCTTGGTCTACGTCTAACAATTGTAAATTGTGAGCAATAAAAGTTTCCTTACCAGCCTGTTCAGCAGTAAGCCGGTTTCTTTTAGAGGAGTGGATTAAACCATAAGTACTGAAACTTCTCTTAGTTGTTGCACTGGATGAAGGCATATTTAATATACCAACTGCTATTTTGGTTAATTTTGTTCCGAAACATGTACCTGTTCATCATATGACTTGATTGTGTCTAGTTTTTCAATTGATTTTACAGAGTATGGTTTTCCAAAAAAATTCCTCCTTAGATCAATAAAGTGCCAAATCTGCCATTATTTCAGCCGAGTCATCACCATATTTTAAAGTTGCTAAAATTATCTATAAATTCAGTTATCTCAACTTGTTCCTCTCTGCCTAAATGAGCATCATTCTAAATATTTGCACGTTAATACGGTTAATATAGCACCAAAACAATAAATACTGACACTGTAAACACCCTAGCTACTGGTTCATGGGATTCCCCAGCCCCGGCTACTTCGATTTTTGGGGATTTTGTCTAAAATCGCGTGATTCCCCGGCCGGCCAAAGAAAAGGCATTTCATGAGCGGAGCGGCAAGTAGGTGTTTGTCCTTCAAGAACAATAATGTTTGGGATGCAAAAAATATACTAGGTGAATAATTGGCAAAAACAATATACATACATTTTTTTTAAATTTTAATAATTTGATCCATATCTAGTATTTATTTTTATTTCATTCTTCTATTTTAATTCCAACAAAAAATGAACAATGAGATTTCTACAAAGTGATAAAATATTTTTATACTTTATAGAAAGTCGCAATTTACCGCAATTCCTCTGTAATTTTCACACTGCACTGATTGCGGTAAACAGCACAATTAGTATGTATGGGAAACTTATTAAGAACAAAATAGAAAATGACTATAAAGATTACGAAGCAGAGGAGCAAACTGGCTTTAGACTTAGCTGTCCACAGCAGACCACCTGTACTCTATTACGCAAGTTATTGAGAAAAAAACATCCGTCAATAAAGAAGTTCACCTGATGTACGTACACTTACAAAAAGCATATGACAGTGTGCCCTCAGCAAACTATGGTCAACCCAACAGCAAACCAACATTAAACATAGTTTTATCAAAGCAGTCCAAAGTCTGTATAATGGAACGACTGCAAAAATTAAAACTGGATCAAGGATGTCTGAAGGATTTAAGGTCACGAAAGGATTGAAGCAGAGTTGCTGTATTTCGCCTACCCTTTTCCAAAATTTATCTGAAACAAGCACTAAAGCTGTGGAAAAGAAAATGTAATGGCATGGGAATCCCTCTCAATGACCAGAGAACACTATACACTTTATGTTTCGCTGATGACCAAATTCTGATTGCTCAGGATCATGACGACTTGAGTTACATGACGCGGATGCATAGAAGAATTCAACAAATGGGGTCTCGAAGTCAACATTAAGAAAACTGAAGCCATGTGTATTGGACGGACAAAGCAGTCCATTACATTAGGCGATGGAGTAGAAATTAAACACTGTGATGAATACAAGTTACCTGGGCATGAAGATAACTCAAGATGGAACACTCCATGCTGCTATAAAAGACAGAAACATGCAGGGAAGGAAAAACCATATCCATGATGAACGGCATTCTGTGGGACCAAACAATATCTAAAGCGAACAAACAGCTCATATACAATACCATACTTAAAAGTGTACACTTTACTTCATAATCACATATGGCAGTGAAGTTTGGCAAATGAAACAAAGATCAGAGAAAATGTCACTAGTAACAGAGATGGACTTCTAGAGAAAAGCAGCACGCAAATCAGGAAGAGATCGGATACCAAATGAGAGAATACGAGAAATAATGGGATACATACAATAATTAATGACATAAAAACAAAACAACTAATATGGTACGGCCATGTACGGAGAATGCCAGATGACTGGATTCCTAAACAGATTTTGGCATGGACACCACAAGGGAGAAGAAAAAGAGGAAGGCCGAGAAGAAGCTGGAGGGAGGGAATTGAAAAAAAAAACTAAAGGAAAGAGAAATCCTCCAGGTCTATGGCTAAACAGAGAAGAATGGCGGTTAGGAATCGGAAGGCGTCGGGGAACGCTGTAAACCGATAGTAGTAGTAGTAGAAAGTCGCAATTATTTCTACTTGACGGACGTTTTAGATATTTTATAATATCAGGTGCCATCTGGTGTCCTTAAAGGAAAGGGACATACAGGAGCGGTTATATATTATTTCGCAATTTCCTTTCTTTAACAATCATTTTTGAAAACGATTTCTGTTAATCATCTCTTAAGGAGGGGACAATGTTACGTCAGCCCCTTGCCTATCGATCATCAGTCCGAAAATATATATAAAGGGAAATTTAATTGTAGTAGTGCCTAAGGGCTGGTACTTTCTGTCCCCATTAAAGCCCGGTTAGAGGAAGTTAACAAAAAAGTTATTATTACCAAAATTGAAGCTAATAAAAATGAAATAAACTCCTTGATAGAAAAACCTATTAATGTTAACTAAACGTAAGTTATAGGTAATTGAATGTATATTCTTTTAGGCGAGTACCCAAATCTAAGTATTCAAGCTTAAATAACGGGAAAATTATGCATTTTATAACATAAGCTAATTAAACATTTGTCAAAGTACTTATGGTAGGGGAGCCCAAGCGGGAATTTTTGCAGTTACTCGAGCGCGTCAGATTAGCATATGGGGAGAAACCTGGTACCCTGCAGCTGTACCTCTACCATATATTGGCCCTTAACACAGGGGAGTTCGTTAAGGGGGGCCCGAAAAAAAATCTATCCTTAAAAAAACTCGAAATTGTCAGATTAAGATAAGGTAAGTTAAGTGCATGCAAAAGAGTGTATATTTCAAAAATCTGACTATTTGAACCGGGCGTAAGGAAATGGGTGAGTCCCAAAGTTTCACGAGAAAAAAGCGAATATTTCGCGAAATGAATGACAGATCGAAAAACTAAAAAATATGTGCTCAATATTTTTTAAAAATCTATCGAATGATACCAAACACGACTTCCCAAGGAGAGGGGTGGGGGTAAATTAAATATTTTTAATACGAATCCCGCGATAGTTCGCGAAATGAACATCAGATCGAAAAACTGTAAAATACACTTATTCAATATTTTTGAAAAATCTATCGAATGGTACCAAACACGACCCCCCACGGAGGTGGGGTGGGGGGTTACTTTAAAATCTTAAATAGGAGCCCTCATTTTTTATTGCAGATTTGGATTCCTTACGTAAAAATAAGTAACTTTTATTCGAAACATTTTTTCGAGTTATGGATAGATGGCGTTATAATCGGAAAAAATGATTGTTGGAAATGAAAAATTAAATAAAAAAATGGCAAGCGCCCACTAAAATGGAAAACTTTACTTAATTTTTTTGATTTTAGGACCTACTCTTCACAACCCAATAGGTCCCCAAAGCGCTCGAGTCACTGCACATTTAGCATACTTTGCTCCCCTACCATTATAAATATCTATCAAATGAGCTCCAGAACAAGTTGATAGCATTAAAATTTATGCTCCAAAAATGTTTCAAAATTTATCTTTAAAATTTTTTTTCCAAAAAATGTTGTTTTTTTTAATAACTCCGTTAATTTTTAAGGTATCAGATTTGCCTAAAAACCATTTGAAAGATAATTCCAAGTGCTATTAAACCGCATTGAACCTAATCTTTTAAACCTCTTACTTTTTTAAAAATAAAAGAATAAATGGCCCCGATTACATGGTTCTCGCAGCAAAATTTAACCTTTAAACGTTTCTATCTCTGTTATTTTTAACCTACACAAATAGTCATCCAGGTAAAATATTTGATACAGAAAAACTAAAATTTGGTTACATATCATTTTTTACGTAGTTATATTGAGTATTTTTGGAGTTATTATCGCATATAATATCACAAGAGAGAAAATTTTGCCGGCAATATTTTCGACTGGTATGAAAGTTTGTTGCCTGGCAATTTTCGCGAATTAAATTTTGACTTAAATCACGAGACGTCAGTCGAGTGATTTTGTCAAAATTTCATAAGCGAAAATTACCAAAAGGCAACGAACTTGAATGAAACCAGGAGAAAATTTTGCCGGAAATAATTTTCTCTCGAATGATATTCGACAAGACTATTTCACGAGACAATTAATGCACCATATCAACGAAATATAATCTTTATTTATTTGTTATTACCAGACACTTTCGTGACGGATCTGTCATAATTTTGTCGCTGAGAAATCACGTCGCTAAGGAGTTTTGTCAGTAGAAAACGATGCGTTGCTATGCCGTTTTATCAGTTAAAAACAGTCTAGTGAAATAGTCAAAATCAAATGAAAATTACGATAATTTTAAAAATTCTGATTTTTTTTAAATAATATATTTTTTTCAATAATATGCATTCTAAACGGGTAAAAATTGTTGAAAACATTACTTATGCTAATCGGAGGTAAAAACCTTCACTGACTGCACTATTTGGATTATATTATTTAATCTGAGTAAAAATAAATAAGATAATATGGAGTCCCGGTATCCGAACCAGAAATATACAGGGTGTAACGAAAATACAGGTCATAAATTAAATCACAAATTCTGAGACCAAAAATAGTTCGAATGAACCTAATTTACCTTAGTACAAATATGCACATAAAAAGTTACAGCCCTTTGAAGTTACAAAATGAAAATCAATTTTTTCGAATATATCGAAAACTATTAGAGATTTTTTATTGAAAATAGACATGTGGCACTCTTATTGCAGGAACATCTTAAAAAAGAATTATAGTGAAATTTGTGCACCCCATAAAAATTTTATGAGGGTTTTGTTCCCTTAAACCCCCCCAAAACTTTTGCGTACGTTCCAATTAAATTATTATTGTGGTACCATTAGTTAAATTCAATATTTCTAAAACTTTTTTGCCTCTTAGTATTTTTTTGATAAGGCCGTTTTTATCGAGTTGCGGCTTCTTTTTTAATAAGTTTACATAAAAATTTTATGGGGGTTTTGTTCCTTTAAACCCCCCAAATGTTTGTGTATATTCCAATTAAACTTTTACTGCGATACCATTAGTTAAACACAGTGTTTTTAAAACTTTTTTGTCTCTTTGTATTTATTCGAGAAGGCACTTTTTATCGAGATATTACTTCTTTTTTAATATGGTTCAAAATATACCTAAAAATGTAAATCATAAATAAATTTTCATATTACAGTAAAACCTCGATATAACGGACCTCTATTTAACGGACTTCGGATATAACGGACAAGAAAATCCGGTCAAATGTGAAAAAAATTAAAAATGTCTCTGTATTTTACAAAGAATTTCAATAAACTTTTTATTATAGCATAATGCGGACACATTTCTAATTATAAAAAAACAGTACCTATAAACATCAAAAGTGCAAACAAAACTTTAAAAAAAAGTTTGTTGATTTATTTTAAACCTATTTTTATATAACGGACTTTCGCCTTTAACGGACACCCCGTCCCCCCAATTAGTCCGTTATATCGAGGTTTTACTGTACCTACTTCCTAGTCTCCATAATCGTACTTAGCCATATACAAATATGTGGTGGATTTGACAAATATTCAAAATATCTCGATAAAAAATGACTTTTCGAAAAAGTACTAAGAGGCAAAAAAGTTTTTAAAATATTGTGTTTAACTAATGGTACTACAATAATAATTAAATTGGAACGTACACAAAAGTTTGGGGGAGTTTAAAGGAACAAAACCCCATAAAATTTTTATGGGGTGTCCAAATTTCACTATAATTTTTTTTACGATACTACCACCATAAGAATGCCACATGTGTATTTTCAATAAAAGATCTCTAATAGTTTTCGATATATTGGAAAACATCGATTTTCATTTTGTAACTTCAAAGGGCTGTAACTTTTTTTATGTGCACATTTGTACTAAGGTAAGTTAGGTTCAATCGAACTATTTTTGATATGTGATTAAATGTATGACCTGTATTTTTGTTACACCCTGTATTTTCTACTATTTCAAGATGTCTGAATTCTTTTTTAGAATAAAAATTCATACCAAATCGACTTACCTGCTATTCGTAAAACTGCTCTATCGGCGCTATCTAAAGCAAGAACTGCTAAAGGTTGTTCTCTAGTCCACTCCTGTAAGGTTGGGTCCTTATCAAAATCCATTATTCACAGCATATTTCCCCTGAAAGTAAAAATAAATTAAGTATATACTTTTAACTACCGCTTCCACGTGGTTGCGTCATACGCGTAAATATTTCATCCACGTAGGGTTTATTTAAGAGGGTGCGTTTTTAGGTCGTCGGCCTCAAACTAGGCGAGTCTCACTCTAGTATATCATATTTATTTGTGTATTCTGTTTTGGAATAAGTACATATTATGAAATAATTAGTTGTTATTGATTTAAAGATAAACTAATGTATCTTATACAAGGATCATCCTCACATCTGTCAATAAACTAGATACAGAAATTCTATAATAACTCAAAACTAAATTCTTAAGGGGGTAGGCGCAAAATCTTGGTCCAATGCTATTTAAATGCTTTCATTTTTTTCGAATCCTGAGAAAACTAATAAGTATTTTTACTACGTTTACAATCTTATCGACATCCGGATCAACTGTTACCCAAAAAATTCGTGTTCTACGGGTCAAAATACATAAAAAGAACTTGGGTAAGTCAATCTGAATTAAGGAGGCCGTTATACCCCCACTGGCGAGAGGACTAATATTTTGAAGAAGAAGCCACATCTCGATAAAAGGTGACTTATCAAAAAAATACTAAGAGGCAAAAAAGTTTTAAAAACACCGCGTTTACCTAATGGTACCACAATAATAGTTTAATTGGAACGTACACGAACATTTGGGGGGTTTAAAGGAACAAAACCCCCATAGAATTTTTATGTAAACATATTAAAAAAGAAGCCGCATCTCGATAAAAATTGGCTTATCGAAAAAATACTAAGAGGCAAAAAAGTTTTAAAAACGTGTTTAACTAATGGTACCACAATAATGAATTAATTGGAACGTACACAAAAGTTTGGGGGGTTTAAGGGAGCAAAACCCCCATAAAATTTTTATGGGGTGCACAAATTTCACTTTAATTTTTTTTAAGATGTTGCTGCCATAAGAATGCTACATGTCCATTTTCAATGAAAAATCTCTAAGAGATTTCGATACAGTAATACCTCGACTTACGCTACCCCGACTTACGCGAACCCAGAGTTACGCGATTTTCAAATAATTGTCACCACAGCGATCCTCCCAGACGAAGAATACCTGGTCAGACTAGTGATTAAGGTAGTCCAGGAAGCCATCCAAGATACCAGACAGACGATCAGGTAAAACCACCATACAATTAAAAAATCATAAAAAAAAGGCGTAAGCCACTTGTCAGTGTAACAAAAATGAGAAAACTTCTGTTGGAGTGAAAGTAAAGAGAAAGATATACTCCAACAGAAGTAAGGAAAAGAAAAGAAAAGGCTAGGTAGCTAAATAGTTGTGTCTATATTGAAAATAGAAATGAAGGGGCTTCTCCATTGAAGCCGAAGTAGGGAAAAATAAAAAAAAATACTACTAAAGTGCAGTAGTACTGAAGAAAGGGGGGGTTAGAAGGGATAGAAGTAGAAGTGGGAAGAGACAGAGGCAAACTGAATAGAGTTGGCTAGCTATAGATGCAAGAGAGCAACTTGACACTCAAGGATGGATACGGCTCATTTGCATGCCTGTCGAAGAACAGTAGCTCTATATAGATAGTAATGATGACTAGAAGATGAAATAATAAAATAAGAATAATGTACTGAAAATGAATGGAGATGAATAATGACTAAAAACGAACAAAATAAATAAAACTAACTAATCATGGGCGCCATGAAAATGATCTTCGATCATTTTCCCAGGTATCTTATACTGCTGTCAAATATTAAATATATCAAACCTGTAATAATGAACATAAAGGAGTAGTAAAATTCATGATATACAAAATAAATAAATATTTATTAAAATAACTACTAGATTTTTAACAATCTCTGAGTTAGACAAGCATATATCATGTAACTCTAAAATGACATAAGTTATACAAGAAGCTATATATATTTTAAAGATAACAACAATAATGTTATCTGTTATAAACTTAAATACCTCTTAAAATTACATAAGTCTTCTACCAAATGGTTATAGTACGCTTGCTACGTACAACTAAATGAAACCGACAAAGATGAAAATAATACAAATAAATAGGCCCAAGCCTCACTAAGGGAAAATACAATAATGAATAAATAAAGTTAAATATACAATTGACTAAAGTAGAAATGAAGTTGAGATAAATATCGACGATGACCTAAATTAACCGAACAAATGGAATAAAGCGAATAACAGTAAAATATTTGGGAAACAAGCTAGTAATATTACAAAATAAATTTACCCGAATTACATAAACCAATATCAAAGCAATAATAAAGTATTAAAAACCTTACATCCAAAAATCAACATAAAATTAGAGCGTCAAGCCATTGGACGGAGCCCAATAGACTCGGTACAATGGCTTGGAGCCAGGGTTGAAAAAAAAAAAAAATTTTTTATTTTATACAAAACAAACGTTTTTTTTTTTGTTTTAAACGTTTTTTTTTTGTTTTAAACATGTTTTATTTTTCGTTTTTAAATTACGTGTTTTAAACAAATAAAACGTAGAAAAAAACATTGTTTAAATCATATTTCTTAAAATGAGAAGGATCTGTTTAAGGAATTAGGCAGCACAGATACATATAATAACTTATGGCTGTTCAGCCCATATTATGAACTTACTTGCCAACGATATAGAAGTGCCAGGAATAAAGAACAGTGTCAAAAAATTGCAAATATTTCAGAAATGTACATTTTGCTAGCGCAAAATTCCGAGAAACTGGTGATTTTGCTCTTGTATTGCATTAGGATGTTCGTTGGAATACTTTATCGGAATGCTTAGAAAGTTAGTTGAAAAACTGGCCAATATTATTTCACATTTGCTCTAAACAATAGAATAAGTATTAAAAAAATTAGAAAAAAATCCTTTGTAAAAGGTATAAAATTTTTTTTTATTAAAATCCCTTAAAAGGGCTACATCACATGGCAACCAGGATAATGCCCTGAGGTAATGTATTGAAATTTCCCAACACGTGGGATCCAAATGGACCGCGATAGTCGTGACGTCAAAACGTCAAAAAAGTTTTCCAAACTAGTGTCTAGGTACACGCTAAAATGTACGCAAATAAAAAAGTTAAACTTCATCAAGCTAGTGACTATTTAGCGTGGGCAGTGACTGTATATTTTGATACACGCTATTTTGATGTGTTTAGTGTTTGTTTGATAGAAAACTATTTATTATGACCTTTAATTCTACCTAATTTTTTTATTTGTGTACACGTTAGCGTATACCTAGACACAACGTGTTTGGAAAAATTTTGACGTTTTGACGTCACACTATCACGGTCCATTGAGTTGTTTACATTTCAATGACTTAATGGTAACTGAATGCGAAATGAGTGATGTTTCTGAAAAAACCCCTTTTTTTTCAGAAACATCACTCATTTCGCATTCAGTTGCCATTAAGTCATTGAAATGTAAACAACTCAATTTGGATCCCACGTGTTGGGAAATTTCAATACATTACCTCAGGGCATTATCGTGGTTGCCATGTGACCATCACAGGGCTTTTTATTGAAGTATGCACTTTTAAGGCATCTATATTACATGTAAAGGGTTTTTACCCGGATATTTTTCTTTTTCGTTTGTGGGTCAGCTAGCATCCAGTTTATCTAACACTGATGATGATTTTTTATAAAAATCGAAAACGTTTTGTTGTGATATAGCCCTTTTAAGGGACTTTAATAAAAAAAAAATTTATACCTTTTACAAAGGTTTTTTTTCCAATTTTGTGATTGATGGTATACAGCCAACTACAGGAAAAACATTTTATTTTCCTTGTGGATTTTTTAGAATAAGTATTGATAAAGATGTAACAAAGCTTGTAAATGATACAAAGTTAAAGGCAAATGTCAAAGACTAGGTATTTATAAAAATTAAAGTATATTGCAGTGCAGGGACAAAGTACCGGTGTTACCTTAGCCATAAATTCCATCCATAAATTTTTTTTTTCATATTTTCACAAAAATTTGGTATAAATTTATCAAAAATGAATAAAACAGATAATATTGACAAGAAAAATGTTATATATGTTATATATGTTTGGAAAAAAAATTTAAACGGGCGATGTATTGACGGTGAGTAGATAATGCCACTCAAATTCAAAAATCCTTTATGGATGGTACGTTAGTCAACTTTTTTTCTCAGTTTTTTGTTAAATTTTCAAAGTAAATATAATAAAGCATAACATATAAAAAAATCGTGATGGAGGTATTTTCCAAAACAAGCGAAAAAAATTCTGAAACTTAGATGTATTGCGCGCTATTCGTTAATACGTCTCAAATTCAAAAATCCTTTATGGATGGTACGTTAGTCAACTTTTTTTCTCAGTTTTTTGTTAAATTCTCAAAGTAAATATAATAAAGCCTAACATATAAAAAAAACGTGATGGAGGTATTTTCCAAAACAAGAGAAAAAAATTCTGAAACTTAGATGTATTGCGGGCTATCCGGTAATACGTCCCAAATTCAAAAATCCTGTATGAATGGATCGTTACTCAACTTCTTTTCTCAGTTTTTTGTTAAATTCTCAAAGTAAATATTTATAATAAAGCATAACATATAAAAAAACGTGATGGAGGTATTTTCCAAAACAAGAGAAAAAAATTCTGAAACTTATATGTATTGGGGGCTATTCGGTAATACGTCTCACATTCAAAAATCCTTTATGGATGGTACGTTAGTCAACTTTTTTTCTCAGTTTCTTGTTAAATTCTCAAAGTAAATATAATAAAGCATAACATATAAAAAAATCGTGATGGAGGTATTTTTCAAAACAAGCGAAAAAAATTCTGAAACTTAGATGTATTGCGCGGTATTCGTTAATACGTCTCAAATTCAAAAATCCTTTATGGATGGTACGTTAGTCAACTTTTTTTCTCAGTTTTTTGTTAAATTCTCAAAGTAAATATAATAAAGCATAACATATAAAAAAATCGTGATGGAGGTATTTTCCAAAACAAGCGAAAAACATTCTGAATCTTAGATGTATTGCGCGCTATTCATTAATACGTCTCAAATTCATAAATCCTTTATGGATGGTACGTTAGTCAACTTTTTTTCTCAGTTTTTTGTTAAATTCCCAAAGTAAATATAATAAAGCATAATATATAAAAAAAAACGTGATGGAGGTATTTTCCAAAACAAGAGAAAAAAATTCTGAAACTTAAATGTATTGCGGGCTATTCGGTAATACGTCTCAAATTCAAAAATCCTTTATGGATGGATCGTTAGTCAACTTTTTTTCTCAGTTTTTTGTTAAATTCTCAAAGTAAATATAATAAAGCATAATATATAAAAAAATCGTGATGGAGGTATTTTCAAAAACAAGCGAAAAAAATTCTGAAACTTAGATGTATTGCGCGGTATTCGTTAATACGTCTCAAATTCAAAAATCCTTTATGGATGGTACGTTAGTCAACTTTTTTTCTCAGTTTTTTGTTAAATTCTCAAAGTAAATATGTATAATAAATCATAACATATAAAATAAACGTGATGGAGGTATTTTCCAAAACAAGAGAAAAAAATTCTGAAACTTAGATGTATTGCTGGCTATTCGGTAATACGTCTCAAATTCAAAAATCCTTTATGGATGGTACGTTAGTCAACTTTTTTTCTCAGTTTTTTGTTAAATTCTCAAAGTAAATATAATAAAGCATAACATATAAAAAAAACGTGATGGAGGTATTTTCCAAAACAAGAGAAAGAAATTCTGAAACTTAGATGTATTGCGCGCTATTCATTAATACGTCTCAAATTCAAAAATCCTTTATGGATGGTACGTTAGTCAACTTTTTTTCTCAGTTTTTTGTTAAATTCCCAAAGTAAATATAATAAAGCATAACATATAAAAAAAACGTGATGGAGGTATTTTCCAAAACAAGAGAAAGAAATTCTGAAACTTAGATGTATTGCGCGCTATTCATTAATACGTCTCAAATTCAAAAATCCTTTATGGATGGTACGTTAGTCAACTTTTTTTCTCAGTTTTTTGTTAAATTATCAAAGTAAATATAATTAAGCATAACATATAAAAAAATCGTGATGGAGGTATTTTCCAAAACAAGCGAAAAAAATTCTGAAACATAGATGTATTGCGCGGTATTCGTTAATACGTCTCAAATTCAAAAATCCTTTATGGATGGTACGTTAGTCAACTTTTTTTCTCAGTTTTTTGTTAAATTCTCAAAGTAAATGTAATAAATATACTTTGAGAATTTAACAAAAAACTGAGAAAAAAAGTTGACTAACGATCCATCCATAAAGGATTTTTGAATTTGAGACGTATTAACGAATAGCGCGCCATACATCTAAGTTTCAGAATTTTTTTCGCTTGTTTTGAAAAATACCTCCATCACGATTTTTTTATATGTTATGCTTTATTATATTTACTTTGAGAATTTAACAAAAAACTGAGAAAAAAAGTTGACTAACGTACCATCCATAAAGGATTTTTGAATTTGAGACGTATTAACGAATACCGCGCAATACATCTAAGTTTCAGAATTTTTTTCGCTTGTTTTGGAAAATACCTCCATCACGATTTTTTTATATGTTATGTTTTATTATATTTACTTTGAGAATTTAACAAAAAACTGAGAAAAAAAGTTGACTAACGTACCATCCATATAGGATTTTTGAATTTGAGACGTATTAACGAATAGCGCGCAATACATCTAAGTTTCAGAATTTTTTTCTCTTGTTTTGGAAAATACCTCCATCACGTTTTTTTTATATGTTATGCTTTATTATATTTACTTTGAGAATTTAACAAAAAACTGAGAAAAAAGTTGACTAACGTACCATCCATAAAGGATTTTTGAATTTGAGACGTATTAACGAATACCGCGCAATACATCTAAGTTTCAGAATTTTTCGCTTGTTTTGGAAAATACGTTCATCACGATTTTTTTATATGTTATGCTTAATTATATTTACTTTGAGAATTTAACAAAAAACTGAGAAAAAAAGTTGACTAATGATCCATCCATAAAGGATTTTTGAATTTGAGACGTATTACCGAATAGCCCGCAATACATCTAAGTTTCAGAATTTTTTTCTCTTGTTTTGGAAAATATCTCCATCACGTTTTTTTATATGTTATGCTTTATTATATTTACTTTGGGAATTTAACAAAAAACTGAGAAAAAAAGTTGACTAACGTAACATCCATAAAGGATTTTTGAATTTGAGACGTATTAATGAATAGCGCGCAATACATCTAAGTTTCAGAATTTTTTTCGCTTGTTTTGGAAAATACCTCCATCACGATTTTTTTATATGTTATGCTTTATTATATTTACTTTGAGAATTTAACAAAAAACTGAGAAAAAAAGTTGACTAACGTACCATCCATAAAGGATTTTTGAATTTGAGACGTATTACCGAATAGCCCGCAATACATCTAAGTTTCAGAATTTTTTTCTGTTGTTTTGGAAAATACCTCCATCACGTTTTTTTTATATGTTATGCTTTATTATATTTACTTTGAGAATTTAACAAAAAACTGAGAAAAAAAGTTGACTAACGTACCATCCATAAAGGATTTTTGAATTTGAGACGTATTAACGAATACCGCGCAATACATCTAAGTTTCAGAATTTTTTTCGCTTGTTTTGGAAAATACCTCCATCACGATTTTTTTATATGTTATGCTTAATTATATTTACTTTGAGAGTTTAACAAAAAACTGAGAAAAAAAGTTGACTAACGATCCATCCATAAAGGATTTTTGAATTTGAGACGTATTACCGAATAGCCCGCAATACATCTAAGTTTCAGAATTTTTTTCTCTTGTTTTGGAAAATACCTCCATCACGTTTTTTTATATGTTATGCTTTATTATATTTACTTTGAGAATTTAACAAAAAACTGAGAAAAAAAGTTGACTAACGTACCATCCATAAAGCATTTTTGAATTTGAGACGTATTAACGAATACCGCGCAATACATCTAAGTTTCAGAATTTTTTTCGCTTGTTTTGGAAAATACCTCCATCACGATTTTTTTATATGTTATGCTTAATTATATTTACTTTGAGAATTTAACAAAAAACTGAGAAAAAAAGTTGACTAACGATCCATCCATAAAGGATTTTTGAATTTGAGACGTATTACCGAATAGCCCGCAATACATCTACGTTTCAGAATGTTTTTCTCTTGTTTTGGAAAATACCTCCATCACGTTTTTTTTATATGTTATGCTTTATTATATTTACTTTGGGAATTTAACAAAAAACTGAGAAAAAAATTTGACTAACGTACCATCCATAAAGGATTTTTGAATTTGAGACGTATTAATGAATAGCGCGCAATACATCTAAGTTTCAGAGTTTTTTTCGCTTGTTTGGGAAAATACCTCCATCAGGATTTTTTTATATGTTATGCTTTATTATATTTACTTTGAGAATTTAACAAAAAACTGAGAAAAAAAGTTGACTAACGTACCATCCATAAAGGATTTTTGAATTTGAGTGGCATTATCTACTCACCGTCAATAAATCGCCCGTTTAAATTTTTTTTCCAAACATATATAACATATATAACATTTTTCTTGTCAATATTATCTGTTTTATTCATTTTTGATAAATTTATACCAAATTTCTGTGAAAATATGAAAAAAAAATTTATGGATGAAATTTATGGCTAAGGTAACACCGGTGGACAAAGTCCAAACAAATACTTGCACTAAAGCAGAGGCTACAGAGATATGGCTAGAACTTCCGAAGCATTCGAGTCAAGGAGTTTATGAAAATGGCTTTGATCCTGGCTCATTTCTTGACAAGTTTGCTTGCTCATCGCTTTAGTGGAAGTAAATTTAGTCAAAAACAAATAAAAACTGGTACAGAATATGTAGAAACTTCACTTCACATCCAGAAGCATTGCCAATTATTATTAATTACCAGGCAAAGTGTGTACCCTTTAATCCATATATATTTTCTAAACATCTAATGTACAACCATTGGCATGGTGGCGATCTATGGTCATACAACATAAAAAAACTCTTCTCATCATACGCTTTAGTCAATTCCAAACTATGTAACCGGCTAGACAATGTCAAAGCTGCTAAGTTGGTTTCAGTTTTTAAAGAGCTTAATTCTATAAGTGATCACGTGGCTGATAAAATTGATGACTTAAATTACAAGATTACGATGAGACTAAAACAATTTGAGAAAATTATTAACTCTTGTATGCAAATTGTTTTGAGTTTTCCAATTTTTGTTGTGTTCCCATTATTAATAAATAAAAATATATTTGTTACAAAGTCTGTATAATAATATTTATAAGCCTTTTTTCATATTTATGTACTTATTATTCACAAAAAAAAAATGAAAAAAAAACGCTTGTTTAATTTAAGTGTTTTAAACATGTTTAAAACAGTTGTTTAAAACAAAATGTTTAAAACAAAACAACCCTGTTTGGAGATCAAGCAAGCAATTTTAGTTCCCGCGGATAAGTAATTACGAGGAAAAAAGGCTTAGAGCGCTTAACGCTGGCCTAGTTTTTCATTCGATTAGGGTACCACATTGAAATCGTATTACCCAGGGTTCCATTGTGAAGAGCATTTGGCTGATAGTTGTGCCCCTATCGCGCATCAGCGTGCTATAGGGGGGAAAGGGATGGCCTGGGGCATTGGAGCGAGGTGGGGTGATCCCTGTATTTATACTCTGGCCAAAACACCTCGCCCCAATGAATTGTTACACCCGAATGTCTCTTTTTCGAAAGGGTGAACATCTCCCACAGGTCGGGTTGAATCAAATTGCTTGCTTGCTTGCTAGAAGAATCAGTCTTGCAACAACCAGCTCTGGGCTCCCAGACCAGTCAGTGGATTGAACAGGCAGGCCGACCTGATGGTGAAACTCCGTATTGAAGAGATTCGCCGCTCGTAATTGAACGGTAGCCGTGGAGTGAACAGCTACCGACAGCTTCGATCAGAATCGTATGGATGCCCGTATAATTATTAATATTTTGATTGCGTGACTGTTTGTGCCTTACAATGTAGTGAAGTGTAACGATATTTTCTTTTGATAATAATAAATATGATTTTATTTTTCTTTTGCAGATATCCATAAAGAGGGATTTCTCCGCAACGGCGTAATATAGAATTACGTTTTATTTTGTTATTTTAAGTTCGAGCTGTATACAGGGTGTCCCGGAAAATAGTGCGTTCCTTAAAGGTATAGGTAGAAGGCACCATGTAGAACAAAAAACTCTTATAACATTTTTTTCTAAATGCAACCGTTTGACCAAAAAATTAAAATGTATTTTGGTAGGCAAATTTAAATCTGACAACTATGTGCGGTACGCAAATTTAAGCATAGACAGTCCCATGTAAATAAATAGAGATAGAAGATAGATAGTAAACAGATAGTTTTAAAGAATCCTGTTTAGTGTCAATGCCGAAAATGTTTTCGAATAGTGAGTGTATTACCTATTATGTTATTACCTATGAATGGTGTTTGTGAAAGGTTACTTGAAACATCTATTCGGTATAATAATTATTTTCAAGTAAGTACAACTTAGTTATTTCAGTTCACAAGTAAACAAATTACTGAGACATTATCTGGTGTATTTAAGTTCCACTGTAAACTATTAAAACTATGTAATTCAGTTAAAGCCCTCAGCAATACTTAGCATTCAACCCATTTAAACCTTACTAAATACATAATACTAGTTCAGTTAAAAGATGTGTTTTTATGTTAAAAGATGTGTAATTCGTTTAAAATTATGCAATATGTATTTCAATACATTTCAAAAGAAAATAATTTTAGTAAACAAATAGTAAATACGTAAGTATTACCTACTATTAGGTTGGATTATTTTAAATACTGTTAATCACAATCACAAACGAGTTCTTATTATGTTATTATTCCGTAGTGCGTACGATGTTGCCAGTTTATTAAAATTTCCAAACATTAAAATACAGGTATATGGAAAATAATGTTAACTTTTTTTTGGAAACGGTTAACTTTAGAAAAAAATGGTATAGGACTTTTTTGTTCCAAATTGTGTATTCTCTCCATACCTTAAAGGAACGCACTATTTTCCGGGACACCCTGTACAAACATATTGAATATATTTACTTTATTTTTAACCTGTGTTTTACTGAGTCTGTCGTCCTGAAAGAGGTAAAGGTTACAAAATCAAAGATATAATTATTGGTATTGAATTTTCCATCTATCCAATGGCACTACAGCCCAAATCAAGCCTTGGCCTCCTTCAACAAGCTTCTCCAATCATTTCGATTTACCGCTGTTCATTTCCATGAACGCGTTCCCAAGAAGTTCCTGGCATCCTCATCGACTTCGTCTTCCCCTCTCTTTTTAGGTCTTCCAACAGGTCTTCTTCCATGCATTCTTGAATTTAGCAATTTTCTGTGGATTCTATTCTCATGCATGCGGACCACGTGCCCTGCCCACCCTAATCTCTGCAGTTTAGTGTATTGTGCTAGAGCTGGTTCGCTATATTGCTCGTATATTTCTCTATTAAACCTAATTCGCCAGTTGTTATTTTCACTTATTGCGCCCAGTATCCTACGTAATATTTTTCTTTCAAACACATCTAATGTATTGGCAGATTTCTGTGTCACCACCCATGTTTCACAGCCATAACCTACTATGGGCCTGATTTATTGTTTTATAACCCTGAGTTTTCTTTTCCGGTGTACGTCTCGCGATTTGAATGTGGCCCATCGCGAAATAGGCTTTATTTGCCAGCACAAGCCTTCTATTTATTTCCGGTTCTTCTTCATTGCTTGCGACCAGATCAATTTCTAGGTACGTGAATCTATTCACATGTTCTATATCGCCAATAAAGTGTTGTTGCGCCGGTCTATTTGATCTGGTTTGTATGAGTAGTTTTGTTTTATTTGTATTTATTGCTAGCCCTACTGCTTCTGCACTCTGTTTTAACTCAACGTAGGTTTCTTCCGCTGCATTTATTGTTCTGCTCATTATGTTTATATCATCTGCGTATGCTGCTAATTGGGTAGATTTGTTTGTAAGTATGTTATTTCCGCTCACCGTCAACCGTCTAATTACATATTCAAGAACAAAATTAAAAAGCGTTGGAGCCAGTCCGTCGCCTTGTTTCAGTCCTTGCGTTATCGTAAACGCATCAGTGATCTGTCCTTGAATACATACCTGTGCTTCTGTTTCTGTCATTGTCATTTGCACTAGTCGTATTAATTTTGATGGTATGCCAAATTCTTCCAATATATTAGGTAGAATTGTTCTATCTATTGAATCATAGGCTTGTTTAAAATCTACAAAGAGATTGTAAACGTCCATGTCATATTCCCATGCTTTGGCTAGTATTTGTTTAACTGTAAATAGTTGGTCAATGGTAGATCTATTTTGCCTAAACCCTGCTTGATATTCCCCGATGAGTTTTTCCGTGAGAGGTTGAAGTATTCGATTAAGGATGTTTGTGAATATTTTGTATCCCGAACAAAGTAAAGAGATGCCTCTATAATTCTGACACAACAGTTTGTCTCCTTTTTTATGAATAGGGCAGATTATACTTTTCTTTCATTGTTGGGGGATTTCTTCTTCTATCCATATCTCTCGTATTAGCTGGTACATCTGTTGTGTCAAATTTCTTCCTCCTTGCTTGAGTAGTTCTGCCGGTATTTTATCTATTCCCGGTGCTTTATGGCTTTTTTGTATGTGGATTGCCGTTTGGACCTCCTCTAGCGTTGGGGGTCTAGTTAATTCATTTTCTTCTCCATCTTCCCACAGCTTTTGTTGTTGTACCTGCTGCCGTGACTGCTGCTACCTCTGCCTCTCTTGTTGTAATGGTGGTTGTGCCCCTTTGCTTAATACTTCCTTAAAATATGTCATACAGGTTATCTCAATTTCGTCCATATCGCTAATGATTTTACCCTTCTTATTTTTGCAGAGGCTAGTCTTCGGTTTGTATCCCTGTCTTAAACGTTTGATAAATTGGTATGCACTACGTGTTTCGTTTTCCTTAAACTCCCTCTCTATGTTTAGTATCCGTTGGTTTTCGTACTTTCTCTTTTTCTGCCTGCACAGTTTATCTGCTCTTCGTCTTTTGTTCTCAAATTCTGTTTTTCTCTCTAGTACATCTGAGTATGTAATTCTTATGTGCTTCATTTCTTTCCTGTATAGCTTGTTTGCATTCTTCATCGAACCATGTTTCTTCTCTCCGTTGTGTCTTTGTTCCTAGGACTTCTTTCGTTGTGTTTAGTATGGCACTGCTTGTGGTGTTCCATTGATTTTCTATTGTGGAGTCTGCTCTGTTTTCTTCTAGTAATTTTTCATGCACTGTTCTCTCAAATCTTTCTTGTACCTCAGAGACTTTTAGGTTATCTCAGTTTAGTTTTTCTTGTTTTGGATATTTTTCCTTTACCTGTCGACTGATTTTGCATCTAAACCGTGTCTGTACTAGTAGATGGTCTGAGTCACAGCTTGCGCCACGTCTGCTTTTTACATCTAATATACTCTGAATTATATACATTGAATTTTACAATGATCTAAATAAATAGGCTAATAAATTTAATTGATACAATATTTAATTCTGTAAATACACTATTTAATGTCTTGTCATATAGAAATAAGTAAGTATGTATGACCAATATTAAATAATTTCCTAACATAGCGATCGTATTACGAATAATGCTGACTCTTCCAGTCGCTCATAAAAAACCATAAAACTCATAAAAAACTATTTACGAACAACAATGAGTCAATAACGGCTTAATAATTTGTTACTAATTTCTATAGAAAATGAAATGTGTAATGACTTAGATATATGTCCCATCAATAATTGGACATTAGCTAATGGATTTAACCAAAATCGCTTAAATAAAATATGACTGCTTACTGGGTTACAGGATGTTTTATTTAAAAATTTAAAAACTATTTTTTCTCAGTATTTTGAAACTATTCGACGTATCGTCTTCATACTTGGCAGAAAGTGTAGGTATTATAAACCCTATGAAATTATGATAAATAAACGTTCCTGGCTACTACCAGTGGCGTACGACAGGGGACAGCGAATGGTTGATCCTCCCAAATTCTACGCCACTGGCGAAATTGCCATTTTAGCGCAATTTTTCGATTCTCCAATACTCTTTATGTAAATAACGTGCTCTTTACTCGTAACGATAAAGTTATTAGTTTTCGAGATATTTGAAGTTAAACATGTAACGGCACAGATATTTTGATTAATGTATTGTGCCGCTTAATTTTAAACTTCAAATATCTCGATAACTAATTATTTTATCATTAAGACTGAAGAGTACATTATTCATTCTTAACGATAAATTCATCAGTTTTCGAAATATTTGAAATTAAAAATTAAGCGGCCCAATACATTAATTAAAATAACTGTGCCCTTACATGTTCAACAACTTCAAATATCTCGAAAACTATTGACTTTATCGTTACGAGTAAAGAGTACTTTATTTACATAGAGAGTATTGGAGAATCGAAAAATTGCGGTAAAATGGCAATTATTCCGCCAGTGGCGTAGAATTTGGGAAGGATCAACCATTCGCTGTCCCCTGTCGTACGCCACTGGTAGTAGCCAGAAACGTTTATTTATCATAATTTCATAGGGTGTATAATACCTACACTTTCTGTCAAGTATGAAAAGGATACGTCGAATAGTTATAAAATACTGAGCAAAAATAGTTCTTAAATTTGTAAATAAAACACTCTGTAACTCAATAAGGAGCCATATTTTATTTTGATGTCTTCTATTAGCTAATGTCCAATTAATTATGGGACACCCTGTATAATAATATTTAGTTTAACTTCTTGTGAACATACCTACGTAACTGTCAGAAAAGTTGAATTTAGTAATTATTTTATTTACATAAATATAACATGCAATGAGAAAAAAATGAATGGACTTCTATTCCCCTATAAAAGACGAAAAATATTTAGGATTATTTATAAATACGTTGTCCTTTGTTTGTACATACAATCACATTCTTCCTCACCCTCTTTCACTCCGAATGAACGTGGAAAATGCAATGTGGAGATTGAGACTAAATAGTTTTCATGAGAAAAAATGATACACCGATGAGGTAACTACACCGATGAAATCTCCATACAACGAGGAGTCAGACAAGGTTGCATTTTGTCATCAACATTGTTAAATGTTTACACGGACCAGTTATTTAAAAAGCCATATGGCCATATGAGAGACAGCCATATGGAATAAAAATCAACGGGACTAGATATGCATATTCATGAGGTAGCAGAGGAAATGGGCATTAAAATAAGCTCAAACAAAACCAAATTTTTAGGTTTTAGTTGTGACCCACAACCAGATACACAGCTTCAATTAAATGGAGTCCAAGTTGAAAAAGTTCGCAAATGATCCAGACATAGAAATAACACGTAGACTAAAATAGTAACGACTTACTAGGTACTTCATCTTTATAGCAGGTATCTAATATTAAAATAATTACATATCTATTATCTATTAAAGGCATCTTAATTTTCAATCCGAAAATATTTAATCTTGTTAGTTTAGTCATTACAAACATCGAGAAAATGCAATTGACTTTGTATTTTTATTTAAGTAGGTATAAGTATTTGACTTATTTCTTTCGCGCCATTACCTTTTTATTTCTCTAAAAACTCTAAATACTTTCTAGAAATAGTCTACACTTAAGCTAAAAATATCAATCAAAGCAATCTTGGAATGTTATTCCAATCCAATAAAATATCAGTATATTTGTAGTCTTACATAATTTTGGTATATTGAACTATGCATATTCAAGATTATCGTAATATTTATACATATAAAAGATATACTTAAAATAAATAATTGATTCACGAGTTACTTCACGTTAATCTTTAATCTTGTGTACATCTATTCCTAATCAATCATATAAAATTATAAGATGTCACATTGGGAAAACCCTTATCAATGCTATGACCAAAATGGTATAAAATAGAAATTGTCTCAAATACTTTTAACCGCGTTTACTGAAAGGTGTATTATGTACAAGGCTCTTGAATAAAGATTCAACATAATCATTCAACCAATCACGTCTACAACTAGACATAGGCCTGCCTCAGTTTCTTCCAATGTTCTGTACACTGGACTGCTTGAAAACAGTTTCCCATTCCATTCCATGTAGTCAATCCATTCCATGATTCGCTACTACTTTCACGTCTTTGATCCATCTAGTGTTCCATCTTGTGTGCTAGTGCTAAGTGCCTTGCCATAGTAGAGATTGCAATTGCCGAATCCAGCATCCAGCAATCCAGCTGGATCCAGCGCTTTTTTTTACATGCTGGATCCAGCAAACTGTGCTGGATCCAGCAGCGCGGATCCGCAAACATGTCAAATTCGAAATAGGTTACTTAATGTCTTCATTAGCCTCTTTGTTCAAAGCCGTGAGTCGGCAACTTGCCATTCTATGACGCTAGCAGTAGCTCAGTATGCTGAAAAGCTTCTACAGCCTAAAAGTTTGCATCGATAAAGCGTTGATAGACATTGATTCTGAGATAAATTCTCTGCTGGCGAATGGTCAATAATCAATGAGTTTATCGCCACTTTTTAACCGGTGAAACTGGCTGTAAAAGCTCTTTGCAGATGATAGTTGACTTTTATAACGGCCGACACAACCTTGAAATTAGTGCGCCTTAGTGCCGATATATCTGAAGCACTACGCAACAGAATCGCGGAACGGTGCCTCTTTGAAATTACAGGTATTCTTTTCGTCAAGATATAAGAAATTTGACCTGACGCTGGTGGGATGTCCCTACCGATTTAGTATCATAATAAATAGTTGACGTTACTAATCCCTCAATTGTCTTTGCTACGGGTGGCAATAGTTTTGGAACAGCTACTAGGGCCGTACTTTATATTATTTACAGAACTGACTCGTTACCTATCAATGCAAATAAATTATTAAAATTAAAATTTCTAGACAATGCATTAAAAATTTTGTTTACTGTAGACGAATTCGTTTAGTCATCTGAAATTAACTTGCTTGGAATCAATACAAACAAGAACCTAGTTCCAACGCTTAGTATGATCTACGATCAACTTGTTAAAGACTATTCCATTACGTATTCGCCTTCAACTTTATCAAGATTTTTGAATCCCATTGGTTTTCGATACAAGAAAATTAATAAGCGATCATCAATAATGGATTCTCCTCGTCTAATTAAATGGAGAAATGAATACTTGGATGCTATACATTTAGAGATGAAGGAAGACCGATATTTTATCTAGATGAAACATGGTTCGATACCCACGATACTGCTCAAAAAGGTTGGACAGACGATTCTATTAAATGTGCACCCAATTATCCAATTAATAGAGGTCAGCGAATAATTATTCTGAACATTGGATCCAAAAATGGCTGGCTTGGAGGGGAAAGTTTTTTACTAACGGCAAAAAGCATTAAAGATTTAAAGCTGGACTACCATGAAAATATGACGAGTAGCTTGTTTAAGGAATGGTTTGAAAAGAAGGTGTTGCCAAATTTGCCTCCAAAAAGTGTAATTGTAATGGATAACGCAACGTATCACAGCGAACAAATTAGAAAAATCCCCGGTGTAGGTTCGACAAAAAAACAGATATCTGATTTTTTGTATGACAATGATTTGTACTTTGAAGAAACATATACAAAAAAAGAAATGTTGGAAGTTCTTCACACAAAAGTGTTTGAGAAACAATTTGTTATAGACGAATTAGCCAAACGTGATGGTCATAATGTATTGCGATTACCTCCTTACTACTGTGTCTTCAACCCCATTGAATTAATCTGGAGCCAACTTAAGGAAAGTTTACGGCGAAACAACTGCTGTCCCAAATTTAGTAGCGAATCGGTGTCACATGTTGTAGAAGAAATAAAAAAGATTTCCCCAAAACTGTGGCAAAATTAAACCACATATTAAAATGTGTGGCCACATATTAAACCAATAATTATAACATTAGTTAACGATTCTAGTGAAGATGACAGCGATAGTGACATAGAGTTGTAATTTGTATTTATTTTTTTCCGTCTAAACTTCAAATTTTATTTTTCTATGTTATTTTTTATTATGTTATCTTTTTAATTCTGATTTTTGCTACCACTCTTTTAATCTTTTATTGTTATTATCATTAATTTCCTTAATTTCTTTAATTTGTTCATTTCTCTTATTTCATTGTACATAATAATATACCTATAACTACATAGATATAAATACGTAATAAATATAATGATATGATATTTATTATTCCAACCCCATTAAAATATTATATCTACTTGAAGACTTGAATTTTTTTTTGTTAAGGGGATGGGTACGAACTTTCGGCTTTAAGCCGTTACGTTATTACCGAGGGCCGAAAGTCCCTGAAAACTTCTATAATGTTTATTTTAATTAGTTACAGGGGTGAAAAACTAAGAGAAAATTTAGTGTGATTTTTAATTTCAAATATCTCATTCAAAAGAAACTTTAATTCATTCCAAGGGACTTTCGGCCCTCGGATAAAGTAATTTTTCATTCTGCGTTTAAATTTTTCAAAAATACTTACATATTAGTTTTCTCAGGATTCGAAAAAAATGATTACATTTAAAACACATTGAAAATGTTGACAGGCGTCAAAATTTTGCATTTGTTCCTTTCCCCTTAATTTTAGCGAATCCGCTCCTGGAGGGTTTGTTGTTTGTTATTATGATACTAAATCGGTAGGAACATCCCACCAGCGCCAGGCCAAATTTCTTATATCTTGACGCGAAGAATACATTAGTGGACTTACAAAATCCAAAAAAGTATGGCGAAGGACTAAACAATCCTGGTTATTTCCTCATGCCGAAAAAGAATGCAATGCGACATGAAACGAAAAATTTGTTGAGCCGTATAAATAAACAAGTGATTGTGGAACCAGTGCAAGAGGACATAATTGAAGAAGATGGGCCAACTAATCTGGAGCCCGTGAATTTTACTGGAACAAGAATTTAACACTGAATTGAAACGAGAAAGAGAAAACTTTTATAACCAAAAAAAACTGATTCTCAAAAAGATTACGAAAAGATATTGTAAAAGGAAATGGCCATTTATGAGACCGAAGGAGGGAAAGGCGATCATTTGTCCATGGTCTATGACTATGACTATTTAATGATCTTAAAACCGACCAGTATAGAGGCCGAAAGAGCTTTCTCCACAACCAGCTATAGGTGCAGTTCTGTGCGCAGTTTAAGCCTATGTTTTTTAAGGTCTCACTTCAAAAAAAAACTAAATAATTCATGTTTCTGTTGTTTAGAAATTTAGAATACAGACAAAAAACATTGAAATCGTGTTTTTATTTTGATTCCACATTCTGGATTCAGGCCAATCTTGCAAAAATCCAGCTGGATTGAAAATGCTGCTGGATTGCAATCCCTACTTGCCAGTTCCATTTAAGCGTCCTGGTCCTTTCGATGACGTCTTGAATGCCATCTTGATCTTTGTCTGATTTGTTGGTTTGATATGCGGATAAAGAGTTTATTGTTAACCGATGGATGGATAAAACGTATGGTGGTGTGGACGCTAAGGCAAGAAGCACTACGGAGCAGAGGACGCCCAACAACCAGATGGACTGACGTCCTGAAGCGTGATAGTAGTAACTTGATGCAAGCCATACAAGACAGAAACAGATCGAGAGCTGAGGGAGACCTATGTCCAGCAGTGGACGCATACAGGTTGATAATGACGATTATAGAAATTGTGTCTTGTAAGTTGTCTGCGATTGTCTGTAATGGACAAATGCCAGGACCAGTGAATATGTCATTTTGTGCCATATCCAGCCCTCAAGCCCGCCTGTTCTTCAAGCTGAACTCTTGCTACTATTCCTGCATGGGCGGCATGGTAAACATTCATTACTGAATAATTTTGCAAAGCCTTCTTCCATGCAGCAAAATGGAAATTTTGCCTTTTTACCATGTTTCTTTCAGGACGATAGGTACTTGAATCTTCGTATTGAACTCTATATTCATTAGCCTGTATAGGATTTTTTATGTCTGAGGTTTGCCAAATTTTTTATACTTATAACATTTGGTGTTCGCTTATTCTAATATTTAATTGTCTTGATGTTTAACCCAAACAAAAGTTTTTGCCTTGCTAAATAAAGTATTTTATAAATATAATCCTTCGTTCTTTCCTGTTCGTGGTCGTTCGTCGTCAATGAAATATTTTTATATATCTATGTTTGTTGTTTTAAATTCTATATTTATTTCTTATCATTGTAGGGTTTTCGGTAAGTGTTTTAAATTTGGTATTCTTTTTCTTCAAATGTTTCATATATGTACTTAAATGTTTTAGGACAGGATCTTTAATTCTGTCTTATTTATAAATAAACAAAACGATAATAATATTTATTGCAATAAATCTACTTACTTATGTTAAATTATTCTTTTAATAATCCTTTTATTATAGTCGTTGTTCAACAACTATAGTGGTTGTTCTTCTTCTTCTAAAGAAGAAGATAAAACACTCAAAATGTACCTACTAAGTAATAATAATATCGCTGTTGTAAATAAATTTGTGTATCTGGGCTCTTTTAGAACTATAATAATAAAATAAAATTTCGAAAGAATAAAATATGGAGAAAATATAGAGAAAAATAATCTTATGGAGAAAAATAAAAAGATTTTAAATGTATTTGGATTTACTGTTGGATAAGAATGCTGAAAATGGGTTACCGAAGAACAAATGAATATGTACCGAATCAGCTAAAGAAATAAAAAACTAAGCACACAAATATCAGAACAAATAATATAGTATAACGATACGCTTTAATTACTATTTTTGCTAATTTTATTTTTTAATAACTTTTCTCAAAACGGTCATATAAATTCACATTTAATATACAAACCAGATGCAGACGTTTTACGAAGCCAAATGTATTTATAACCATATTAATATGTTTTTGGTGTGTTCAGTTTAACAAACTGAATTCCCCATAAATTAATTACCTTATCAGACCTTATGTCAACTTCTTACAGAAAGGTTCTCAACTTTTAAAACGCAGATGTTAGTAATTTATTGCCTTTCTAGCCATAATGTAACACCGCAAGCATCATGACAGAATAGAGTGTTGTGGTCTGCAGTCTCTTCACAGCGGGCGAACGATTCAGACACACCCTCGCTAAAAACCCTTACGAGATAATAAACGAAGCACGCTTGTTTACCCAAAATAAATAAATATATTACTGTTCATTGTTTACACTTATTTTTAATTGATTCCGTAACCTTCCGTATACCATTCATAACAATGGTATATTTTGAACACGTTGTTCTAAGTAATGGTATTGAAAATCTGACAATCCAGGAAAAGGTAGAAGGCAAAAGAAGTGGAAGCATATCTCCCACACGATACACGGACCACATTGTTGCCACTCCATTGTCAGAATGTGCTAGAATGACAGAAGGTAGAGAGAAATGGAAGAAGATTGGAAAAATCTACTACTAGCTTGACGAGATCACGATACTTGCATCAGGTTAACGACTAAGAAGAAGAAGTCAGATCTTAATCTGGTATATAAAAAAAATGAAAAGTAAGAAACTCTCTTTGGAAAAGAAAATGAGGATCATAATAGAAAACATTGATTCTGGCAGCTGATATAACAGTTCCATGAACTTATGACTTGAATGTGTTTAGGAAATTAGATATTTTACAAACAGCTGACCATTCATACAATTTTCAAGTACATTTTAATGACCAGTTAGAACACTTTGCAAAATCGGCCTTACGTTTGTATATTTTGTAAAAAAATGATAATCAGTCCTTGAGACCATTTAATTCTGGTATTAACCTTTAACTAACCGAGTATCAAGTTATAACATAACTCACACGCGTACTTTGTATGCCACAAGAAAATACACTTAAAAACAGCGGATTTGTTTTTTTTTTAAATACACTTAGTTGTTTGTTATAAACCTTATTCGGCATCAGTGAATACTTGGAGTTCCTTCTCAGTAAGCCAATTGGGATTTAGAACTGGAGAATCTGATTCCGTGATAAATAAAAATACTAAAAAAATTTTTTTTGAAATGTGATTTTTTGCATGAAAAAAGTATTGTTTATAAATAAAGATAAGTATATTTAGGACTACCAGTTTGTCCAGCCCTCCGCAGCGTTTGTCCAACCCTTTAAAGTGCGAAATCATTTTTTTGGCTTATAAAACGTTTATTATACATTTTAGGGAAAATAGTTCAAATAAATAATAATGTTGATCACAAAAACTTCTTTACTTTTTGAGGGATTTTAGAAAAACCTCATTTTTTTGAGGGATTTTTTAGGTTTTTTTAGACCGGTAGAAAATCTTTTAGATTTTTGCATTTTAGAAATGATTGAGATAATTGCCAAAAACCATAATTTTTGCTGTAATTATTTATAAATGTTAATAACTTTGTTTTTTTATGCGAAGTAACCATCTAAAATTAAGAAACAGCCCTAATTAAGAAATAAAAAAAAAATTACAGTCTCCAGGGGGGTCGTTTCGCACTGAAAGGGGTTGGACAAACGCTGCAAAGGGGTGGACAAACGGATAGTTGTGATTCTGTCCCCGAATTAACGTTTAAATACGCTCTTAAGCGGATGTGGAAATAGTCCGAATTAAGAAATAAAAAAATAATTACAATCTCCAGGGGGCCGTTTCGCACTTTAACATACATACATATACATAATCGATTGCCTCTTTTACCATTAGGTGTCGAGGATTCCTCCTTTATATAATACTCTCTGCAAATTTACGCCACTTCTTCCTATCTGCTGCTAAAACTTTTGCTTCTTGCCACCAGTGCCGGCGCTAGGATATAAGGCGCCCGCCTGCAAAACTAGCACAGGCGCCCTTCGTTTTTTTTATTTAATTAGATTTAGGTATTTCAGTTTTTGGAAATGGTACAAAATTTAAATGAGATGTAAATAGGTAAATATATTCTCCTTGTTTCGATGTTTACAAAATTATCAATAACATTAATATCTAATTTATTACCAAACACAATTTACTACAGTGAATGAACGTAAAAATCAATACTTTGTTACCTCCGATTTCGGTGACCCTTCATAAAATTTCATGAAAATTGGTGAGTGGTTAGAAGATACCTAAAGAAACAAAAGTGGCATGGTGCCAACTTGCGATTTTACGCTGGGGATGAATGCCACCTCTTCTCTGAGATTAAAATTGTTTTATTAAAAATAACGCCAGAAATCGATATAGAGACAAATTCTAATCAAAATTTGGCTATATAGCTATTAAAATAAATCAATACTTTTTAAGTGGTTTTTCATAAATAGGTAACTCAAAAGCTATAAATCTTTACCAAAATTCAAGCTAATAAAAGAAATTAATTTCTTACTTGAAAATCCTTTTACTATTAATTCATCTGAAGCTATCAACTTCTTCTGAAGCTCATTTCATAGGTATTTCTGAATACTTTGATAACTGTTCAGTAAGTATATTTTATAAAATGTATTGTTTTCCGTTATTTAAACTTGAACACTTAAATTTTCAAGTAAGGAATTTTTTCGATTTTTTATTACCGTCAATTTGGAAATGGGTAATGAATGATACTTATTTTGTAAAAACTTTTGAGTTATTTATGAAAAACCGCTTTAAAACATGCAACTTTTTCACGAAAAATTAAAATCTTAAATAACTCAAAAAATATTGATTTATTTTAATAAATTTATATGGAAAATTTTACTTAGAATTTATCCCTCTATCGATTTATGTGGCTATTTCTAATAAAATAATTTTTATCCCCGAGAAGGGGTGGCATCCACCCCCAGGGTAAAAGTGCAAGTTGGCACCAACTCACTTTTGTTTCTTGACGTATCCTCTAACTACCCATCAATTTCAATGAAAATATATCGAGGTTCAACGAATCGGAGGTGAAAACCTTTAGTGACTCAACTAATTTTCTATTTAAATTAAAGCTAAACTATCAAGTCTAAACTAGATTTTCTTTTCCATTTCTTCTTTTTTAGCTCTTCTTTTTCGATTTTGCACCCCGGATAACTTTTTTTGAATCCATTTTTATTTAACTACACACTACTTAAATTAGATAGGTCACAGGGGACAGAAACAGTTTCAGAAAAATGTAGAACCATGTTTATTTTACCACAAATCATTAACGTTCTCTCCTATAACTGATGACACAAAGATTATAAACAACTTCAAAGAGATTTAAAGAAAATAAACAAAACATCCCCAATACCTCAGGGCAAAGATGTTTGGTTTTTAGAAACATTATATCTTCACCAATAAATTTTATTACGACACCGTAGGAATACAATTCTATGCGTTGTATACGTTTGTATATTTACGTGTGTGAGGTGCAAAAGTAACAAACACAGGTTAGTGATATCTGGAACTTAAACCATATTTAAAATAGTACATTATATACCGCGGGACTGAAGTAGTACATTTAATCCTGAAGGTAAAGTTTATGGCCCGACCGCAGGGAGGGCCATGATTTACCTGAAGGATTAAATGTACTTCAGTCGCAAGGTATATACGATACTTTTCGTACTTCCGGTATGATTTTATTAATTATTTCAATAATTTCAATCAGTTTTTTCTCTCTTCAACTCATTTAATAAACTGTCTGTAAAATAAGTTACCATAGTAACATTGCGTTGTGACAGTTATAATTTAGAAACATTGTCATTACTAGTGTCATTGTAAAGAAACATTGTTATTGATAATTATTGGTATCATGAGTGAAGAAGGTGTATCTGATATTGATAAAAGAGCAGCCGAAGTAGGTGAAGAATTGTTACCACCGAAATCTAGAAAACTATACGAGCAGCAGTACGATGCTTTTAAAAAGTGGTGCCGCTTAAAAAATGTGAGACAACCTACTGAAAATGCGCTGTTAGTCTACTTCGATGATAAATCAAAAGCGGTTTGTGCCTCAACTCTCTGAATTACTCAATGCTGAAATCGGTTATTAACATTAGAGAAGATATTGATATAAGTAAATTTCCAAAATTATTAGCTTTTTTGAAGAGAAGAAATGAGGGATTTAAGCCAAAGAAGTCAAGAATTCTCACGTCTGAGCAGGTTAAATTCGTTTGTTTGTGATTTAATCGTTCCGGGAGTTTCGTCAATATTTAATCCCGGAGGGATTAAATGTGACACTTTAGTACCTGTCACAAGGGAGTGAAGTTGTCACTTTAGGCCCGGAAGTACGAAAAATTAATTTTTCTATTTTAGTATATTATATGATGCCAGCAGAAAAAAGCTCATTTTGGCGCCCGCCTGCAGTGCATCCCTTGCAGGCCCGTTATCGCCGGCCCTGCTTGCCACGATGTTCCTCTTTTCTTAAGTATTTCGTTTACACTAGTGTTCCAGCTTTTCCTTGTCTGCCCCTCGTGCTTTTACCCACTGCTTTGGCCTCCCATGTCATTTTCACTTGTCTGTCACCACTCATTCTTATCATGTGTCCAGCCCATTTTAACTTCTTTTCTTCAACTCTTTCGTTGAGCGATTTTACCTGTAATTCATGTCTTATATCTTCGTTTCTTTTGTCTAATCTTCTTGCTCCCACCACTTTTCTTAAGTATCTCATTTCTGTAGCTTATAATCTTTTTCTTTGTCTGTCATTGAGTACCCAGTTTTCTGCCCCATATATTGTAATTGGCATATATACGGTTTTATATACTGTCATTTTGGTTTTTCTCGATATTTCTTTTTTGTTTAGGAAATTTTTATACAGTGAATAATAAGTTCTCGTTGCCAATTTTATTCTGTTTCCAATTGCAATTTCATCTGCTTGTGTACCTTTGTTGTTTAACATTATTCCCAAATCCGTTTCGCACTTTAAGGGGTTGGACAAAAGCTGCGAAGGGGTGGACAAACGGTAGTAGTTGTGATTCTGTCCCCGAATTAACGTTTAAATACGCATTTAAGCGGACGTGAAGTTAGCCCGAATTAAGAAATAAAAATATAATTATTACAATCCCAAGGGGGTCGTTTCACACTTTAAGGGGTTGGACAAATGCTGCGAAGGCTTGGACAAACGGGTAGTTGTGATTCTACCCCTAATTAACGTTGAAATACGTTAAATACGTTAATAACGGTGAACTTGTCCCGGGTTGAGAATTAAAAAAAATAAATTAAAGTCTTCAAGGGTGTTGTTTTGAACTTTAAGGGGTTGGACAAACGCTGTGAGGGTGTGGACAAACGGGTAGTTGAGATTCTGCCCCCGCAGAAACATTCATTCTAATGGAGTATGAAGTACTTTTTCAGCAGTACTGTCCTATTATCCGTAAGCGATATACATACATTTTTTTTATCTGTGGATGGACAAACAAAATTATTTGGTGGACAAACATGGACAAACAATATAGCAAGAGAAATTTTGAATTTTCGAAAATTGTGGATTTGTGAAGTTTAGGCCGAAAAAAAAATTTTTGTTTATAAAAAAAATTGATGGGTGGACTAACGAAATACATAACACAGTGGACAAACGTGGACAATCAATGGACAATCGAATGGCGTTGGTCACATTTTTTTCCCGACTTTTTCGGGCTAACTTCACGGACCTTCAGAGGACATTCGGACTTCTGACTAAAGAATAGTAAGGCTGGTATGGTAAGAATCCTCAACTGGAGAAGACCAAGTGGACGACCTCGACTTCGGTGGCGAGATAACATAGAAGGAAACCTTAAAGTTATGGCCATGGAGAATTTGATGGAGACCGAGATAATTGGAAGTACAGTCGGCTAAAACTCATGAAGGGTTGTAATGCCTCGGTGTCAGTAAGTAAGTAATAAAAAAACCCTTTATTTAAAAAAAATCAGGATCCTATTAGAAACTATTGATTCGTGAAGATGATATAAGAGTTCCATGACCTTATGACTTGAATGTGTTTATGTAATTACGTATTTTACAAACAGCTGACCATTCATACAATTTTCAAGGAAATTTTATTGACCAGTTAGAACACGTTGCAAAATTAGCCTTGTATTTTTTTGTATTTGTCAAAAAAATGATAATCAGTTGAGACTGTTTAATCCTGGTATTAAAATTGTTAGGTCTCATAACCTTATCAGTCTATTATCATAGTATCATATACAAACATGCTTAGCATGCCATCAGTGACAGTCGTGGGAATATTTTCATTTTTAATAGGTACAAACCAAGCGAAAATCCCATTGTTACAAAATTACGTTTACGTGAAACTTGCAAAAATTGCCGGAACTGTCCGATTAATGGAATATTTATGTACTTATTGGCAATCACCTGATAGAAAATTATTTATAAACTTGGCCTTTAGTTAACAAAATATTCTATTTTAAGCAAAGGAGAAAGGTTATCAGTCATAAAACTAGAAAAATTCCTGACAAACTCACCTCCAAATCGAACCTCCCAAAAACACACTCAAAAGCACTAAAAAAATCACCCGAAAATAGTCCGAATTTTGCGTTTAACTTCACAGTCAACTATTATTATCATTTCATAAATCAACTCAACGTAATCTTTATAACAATATCCATTTTTAAAAATTGATAAAAGCTGAAAGTGTTCCACAGTTCACTAACGTCGCTACTAGATTACTATTATCCCGGCTGGAGTGAGAGACCGTGTTCCAAAATTAAAAACAAAACACTGTAGGGGTCGAAAAAGGGTATAATTTAACCCAGAATCACAAGGGTGATTCACCAGTTTTTAGGTTATGTCGGAAAAATCAATATTTGAACGCACACTACTGATTAAATATCGTCACTTTTCACTGAAATGTATTCTTGTATTTGTATCACACCGGCTGTCTTTGTGTCGGTAACGAAGGGCACACCGTATTCGCGTATTTTCGAAGTGCTTTTGTTTACAAGTTACAAGATGCCGCAATCTACGGGCATGGAATTGGTTCTCGTCACGAAACGAATCGAGAGAAGGAACTGTCGTTTGTTTTTGAAATGCAACGTTGCCGGCGGGCTTCCAGGCAACAGCGGATGTATCGCTATCGCGTTGATAAAGTAGTGGACGATGGGATTGCTTTAAATTAAAAAAAAAATGACAGTATAGGTAATTAGCATACATATTTAATTACTTATATTCTAATTTTAAATAATTTTAAATAATTACGAAATAGAAGATGATTTATGTTGTAGTACATATATAATTCTAAAGGAACTACATAATTTTGAAATATTGAGATCTGTTGAAAAATTTTGCTTAGATAATGAGTAAAATTAAACTTGTTACAGATAATATCTGTAAGGAATACTTAGACTTAGCATGTAAAGAAAAAGAAAAAGGGATAATCGTACTAATAAAATGTTTTTACTATTCGTTTTGAAATTGCCTTTACTTTACTTCTCCTTTTTTAGGTGCGTGTCCGTATTCATACGGCCGTCATCATGTTTACAATTTTGTGAATCCTTTATCTATCTAATCTAGTCCATTAAAATGTTACATTTTTTAGGCCGTACCTTGCATTTCTTAGAGGAGTCAATTTTATTTCTTTAATGTGTAGGGGGGATCAGTAGAAGCTTAAGTTCAAGTTTTTGGGGTCGCCATCCTTGTCCCCCGGTCGCCATCTTGGAAATGGGGTGCAAAGGGGTTTCGCGCTATATCTCGTAAACTACCAACCCTACGGAAAATCTAATTAAACATAAAATGTAGCAAATTAAATTTTCCACAATTTTGTTTTTATCACTTTTTATCGTCAAGTGACCAACAAAAAAGATATAACGAAAAATATGTAAATTTTTTTTAACAAGTTTCCTTTTGAAAGTTATAACTTTTTTTCAGTTCATTTTAAAATAAAATAATATTATAGCAATTTTGTAGAGGGTTTTTCAGCGAACAATTTCCACTATAAAGTTGTTTAATTCTATTTATTTATATAGGTTTTACAGCGCTCCAAACTTGACCAGATTCTCGAATGCTCATAGGGATACAATAAAAACAAAAGTTAGGCTTATTTTTCTATCTATATATATTTTTTATTCATACAATTTATTATGATTTTAACGTTCCTATGCTATTAATAATCTGTTTTTGACCTTTCTTCCCACTATAAAACTTATAAATCTAAGCATAATATATAGAAAAGGCCCAAGAAGTTGTTTGAGGACAAATTCGCCGCTTCAGAAGAAGAATGACGCAACCGCAAAATGCAAAATTCTTAAGCAGAGCAAAAAAACGATTTTTGATATCAAAATCATAAAGTATAATAAAAATTAGCCATTGACCACACCGTGGTCAGGATCTCGAGATATAAGCGTTTTTTGGGGTGTGCCGCTTGTATATGAAGTAACATAACTTTTTTCCTATTATATATTTTGACTTAAAATTTTCCAAAAAACTTCTTCATGCACTATGTTTTATTGTTGTGTTGGTTAAAATTATAAACTAAAAAGTTTGTCACTCAACTTTTTTAAGTAAACATGAAACTAACGAAATATGATGACAAAATGTTAATAAATTAACAACTCCTTTTTTAATGTGTTTAAACATTTTGGACAAATTTCATTGTTATCTACATACTTCAAAGATGACACAGTAAAATTTTTAAACGGAAATATTTACAGCGACCAAAGATACAGCGAGGTAAAGAAAAATCATCAAAATTGATTTTTGGCATTTTTGTATAAAATTTATTTTTTTAACATGTTCCACCAACTCTAGATAAAAATAAACTTCATATTCGGATTCAGCGACCTCGAAAACATAAAAATAGACCAAAATTGATCATTCACCTTAAATTTGATTTTCGTGGTTGGCATAACGGTTAATGCCGCTCGTCTAATATTCAGGGTGTCCAGAAACTCTACCGACAAACGAAGACAGGAGATTCTTAAAGCAGATAATTTTAAGATAATTTAACCCAATTCACTTAGTCCGAAAATGCTTCCTAAGGGAGCTAGAGCTCTTTGAAGATGATGTCTTGTAATTAGTTTTTCTTAAATACCTCCAGAACGCTTCTCTTTAGAAAAACAAAAATTGGTACGCGTATTTATATTCAAGATATAAATCTAATCCATCCATTGCACATTTCTAGTGCCGATCATAGGCGTCCGTTTTGGGTAGGGCAACGGTTATTTTATCGCATAACTTTTTTATCTTTAACTTTTATGCATTTGTGACACTGGATTATTAAATTGTGAAGTATTCTAGTACTAAAAGGTACTCTTGTTTTAAATCAGTAGGACACACCGTTTTCTAGAAAAATCGATTTGGAAATTTTTCGCTTTTTGAATTAAAAAAAAAATTCAAAAAAAAACTGTTTAGAAAGACGAAAACTGGTACATTTATTTATATTTCAGAGATAAATCGATTTCATTAATTGCGAATTTCTAGTACTGGTCATAGGCGTCCGTTTTGGGTAGGTCAACAGTTATTTTATAGCATAACTTTTTGTCTTGAATTTTTGAGCATTTTTGACACTGGATTATTAAATTATGAGGTATTCGAGTACTAAAAGTTACTCTTACTTTATGTTGGTAAAATACTTCGTTTTTTGTTGAAAAGTTCTTTCAATTTTTTTCAAATTCCAAAAACGAAAAACTTTCATATCGATTTTTCTAGAAAACGGTACATCCTACCGACTTAAAGCAAGAGTACCTTTTAGTACTAGAATACCTCACAATTTAATAACCCGGTGTCAAAAATGCATAAAAGTTAAGGACAAAAAAGTTATGCGATAAAATACCCGTTGCTCTACCCAAAACGGACGCCTATGACCGGTACTAGAAATTTGCAATGGATGTAGTCGATTCATCTTTGAAAAGTAAATATGCATACCAATTTTCGTTTTTCTAAATAGAAGCGTTCTGGAGGTATTTAAGAAAAACTAATTTCATGACGCCATCTTCAAAGAGCTCTAGCTCCCTTAAGAAGCATTTTCGGACTAGGTGAATTGGGTTAAATTGTCCTAAAATTATCTGAAGAATCTCCTGTCTTCGTTTGTCGGTAGAGTTTCTGGACACCCTGTATAGATAGAAAAGCTACGAGAATTCGAGAATCTGGTCAAGTTTGCAGCGCTGTAAAACCTAGATAATAAGTAAAATTAAACAAATTTATAGTGAAAATTATTTATTGAAAAATCCTCTACAAAATCGCTATGATGTTATTTTATTGTGAAATGAACGTAAAAAAAGTTATAACCTCCAAAAGGAAATTTCTTACAAAATTTTCTCTTATTTTTGTTTATAACTTTTTGTTGGTCACTTTACGATAAAAAGTAATAGATATAAAATTGTAGAAAATTTAATTTTCTTCATTTTATGTCAAACTAAATTTTCTGTAGGGTAGCTAGTTTACGAGATACAGCGCGAAAGCCCTTTGCACCTTTTTTTCCAAGATGGCGGCCGGGGGACAAGGGCCTCAACCCCAAAAACTTGAACTTAAGCTTCTACTGAACCCCCCTACACATTAAAAAAATAAAATTGACTCCTCTAAGAAATGCACACTAAATGTAACATTTCAATGGACTAATCGGCTTCTGCGCGAAATAATTCTTCTACTGTGGAATCACACCATTGTCTAATATTACGTAACCATGAAAGTTTCTTTCGACCAATCCATCTCTTTTCGTCCACTTTTCCTTGTATTATAAGATGAAGTAGATGGTAGTCGGGTCCTCTAATTATATGGCCGATATTCTGTTTTCTCCTCTTTATGATGGTTATGAACACACTTTCCGAATTCATCATTTGAAGATAGTCCAGAGAATTAAGGTTTTTGTCGGGACACTTAAGCAGCCAGGTTGCAAATGGGTTTTTTGGGTACTATATACCTAATACATTATAAATACAAAAATGCCCGTCACAGTTCTGACGAGAATATTAGTTATTAACAAATAAGCATCAAAAATGGCATTTTTTTCGTTTAAATCACTACAGGTAAAAATAGGGTAATTAAATATCTTACTTAGAGTATTCATCTTTTAGTAGATGACCAAAGGTTCAAAATGACAGTTTTTGAATTTTGGTCCGATCATTTGTTGCTTCGCTAATTGCAAAATAAGACTAAAATTTCGAAAATAAAAAATTTGCTATACCTTTTGCGAAAATTAACTCAAGACTTTGATATTACATGAAAAGTTGAGACAACCAGTACATATCATGCACAAAAAATTTCAAGACGATTCGTCAATTAGTTTAAATTTTATTCAATTTGTTTATCCAAAAGAGCATTTTTTGCAATTTTATTGTTCAGAAAATAATAATGATACAGCAATTCCGTGGAAAGCACATGAAAGAAGAACACTTATGTTTTCAAAGCATTTAAAAAAATTTATAAAAAGTCATTTTTATCAAGAGTCATTTTTGGCTTAAAAACAATTTAAAAAGCTTTGTTAATGTTGACTGTAGAGTAAATCTCAGTGGCGGCTCGTGACCTCAGTATGTGGGTAGGCGACATGTATCCACAAATTCTATTTTTTCTAACTTCATCATCAAATACTTATTAGATAAAAAAATATGTCCAGCTAAAGCACTGTCAATAGTTTGATTATTTTTTTCTAACCGTTTTAAACCCAATTGTTTATGTTCTTTCGAAGATTCATATTTTTTGACACTAGCTGATAAATTTTTCAAATCTGAATATCCCTGACTCATTCAAACATTATTTTGCTTCAAATTTGAGAGCAACAGACAAGGCCAACAAAAAAGTGAATTTTTAAAATAACTTCCGCTTTACCATTTATGGTTTTCATACCATATTGTTTTAAACGATCTCGAAAATGGTCGATTGTCTTTCTTCTTAGCTGTTGATAAAAATTTTAAATTTGGTAAAGGCCGGCTCATTGAAATAATTTCTAATCTTTCATGATTTTAGCGCCTTCAAAAAGGCGTCTCGATCAAACTGCAGGTTATATCGTTTAAAATATTCATTTTATTTTACTATGGGTGGTTTCACCAACGACAAATAGTAGTTTATTCGATGAATAAAAATATTCGGCCAATAAAACTAACACGCCTACGTTTCACCAACGTCAAATATGACATATTTTATTTGTCTCAAATAAAGATTTACTCTACGAATAAATTGACAAGTTAACCTCGCTTTAAATTTTAAATATCTAGGTATATAATTAAATGTAACAAAGAAAATTCGTCATTTTAACTTTAAATTATCAAAATTAACACAATAAAAATAAATTATAATCGACTGATAAATTTTATTCCACCAATAACTATTCACAGATTTATTTGTTGTTGGTGAATTATTAATAAATTAAAATACTCTTCAATAGACCAATCTTAAATTTGCCTGCTTATTATTCACTTTTCATAAACAAATTTATATTGTCCTACCTAACCTACTAAGTACTAACAGCCCAAATCAAAAAGCAATTTAAATAGTTTCACAACACACAAGAGAATCAACTGAGATGTGAGCGACTTTGTTATGCTGAAGGCCTGTAGGCTCCAAAATCTGGTGCCTAACTTCCTACAAAATTCGTGGAAATTATGGCTCAGTACCAAGGGCTTAGCTGGCGTAAAGAGCGAGATGGCACATCAATTCTGTTGCATCGTTGTTCTATTCTAAGCGCAGTTTAAAAGTGGTTATCTTATTTCAGTGGTTTTCAATATCAAATCGGTCAAAAAGGATGAAACCAGGATAGTGTATAAGTGACCCATATATTTTATGTAGATAACGTGAAGGATTTAAAGTCGATTATATGACTACAAATAAATGAAAGAAATAATTCCGTACATTGTTCTGGAATTGCAACTCAACAACCATTATAGTCCTAATAACTTACGAGATAAACTGAATTGATTTCTATATTGTGCAAACAATTCACTGACCAGCTCGCCAACTTTTGCTATTACTTATCTCATGAACCAAATGATTCCAGCTTCCTTTATCCTCTTTAGATTTATTTTTATTGTATTTCAATGCCCAAAATGGAACTTTGCCAGCATCTGTAGATTGTAAATGCAGAATGCAGAAATAAAAATAAAAACACTTGACCCATTTATGACTTCACTACAACCCCTATGAAATAGAATCGTCCGTGGTGCAGAAAATTCTTCCTCCTCTTGCAGCAACAACGGATGTAGTGCTACCGCTTCGATAAAGTTATGCTCAACATCTGTAAGATTTTAAGCAGGGACTTGAAGTGAAGGATTTTTAAATTGCAATTTAATTTGAAAATTTCATTTATAATAAAGTATAAATTAAGATATTTATCTCGTATTCACTGGTTTACAAACACAATACGTGAGTAGGTAGTTTTTGACATGCAAAGCTATAATGAAAAATAAATGACTTAGATGGAATAATAATATTAGATTAAACTGATCGAGGATACATTCTAGAAATAAATAATTTTTTTTTAGAAGAAGTGTCGCATCAAAGTGTTTTTATGCACTACGTGGAATATTCGATATAGAAGCTTCTGAATCTATTTATAGAGAAGTTATACGAGGGAAGTGAAGTATATATTATACAGAGAGGGGCAAGATTATGAAATAAACTATTGTATTCGAAAATGGGTGATTTTGGAGAAAAATCCCGAAACAGGTCGATTTTTATTTTTAAATTATGATTTTTTGGCATATATATTATACTAGTGACGTCCTCTATCTGGGGGTGATGACGTAATCGATGATTTTTTTAAATGAGAATAGGGGTCGTGTGGTAGTTCATTTGATGGGTTATTTAATTCTCTATTCAGTAATATAAACATTAGCATAATTATTTACACAGGATGGCAAAACAATAATTCTGGAATTAAATTAATTGACACAAAAATAACAATATAATATGTAATTTATTTAATTGAAATTACCTATTACTACTGTCAGAAAATAGAAAAACAATGTTTATTTGACAAATAAACATTGCTTTTCGCTAAAATTAAATGTTCAAGCTACTACCGACCTGCCTTTTCGCAGTTTGAACATGTAATTTAATCGAAAAGCAATGTTTATTTGTCATATAAATATTTTTTTCTGTTTTCTGACAGCAGTAAAATGAATTTTGAATTAAATAAATTAAATACGTTCTACTTTTTGTGTGAATTAATTTAATTCAAAAATTATTTTTTTGGTCAGCCTATATATGTAAATAATTAAGATAATGTTTATATTATGTACTAAAAAGAGAACTGAAAAATAGGGTGGTGCGAAAAAAGTCAAGTTGATAATCCCGTATCGCTATAGTGCGGAAAAGTTGCGATTGATAATTACAAGAAAAACAAAACAAAAAATATTAAAATCGGACTTTATCTTCCGATCCCGCAACGGACCTAAAGATTACAAAAAAAATTAAATTTTACCTTTTTTTCGGAAAATTTTTATTTATCCTCCATGTACGTTTTATTTATCGCTATAGTAGAATTTATTTACAGTTTGCATGGTTGAGTAATAAAAACAACAGTTTTACGCATCTAACGAATATCTTCCGATCCCGCAAGGTCAATCAAAATCTATAAAAATTCGAAATTTTCGATGATTTTGGTGAATTAAAAAACATTTAGTTATCTCATTTTTCTCCTTCATTGTGAAGTTTTTCGCTTGTTTATATATTGTATGACAATACTTAAACAACCCAGAACTCACAACGAGGAGGTGGTTGCACTTCTAGCTCCACACACACCCTTCTCTCCAACCAACCAATGAGTGTGATTTTTACATTATTTACATAGTAAATTTTTTTTCATGTTTGTATCCAGATTTTAAACGTCAAATTTGTATTGTGATTTGGTGGTAGAACCTGGCAGCATGGACCTTGATTAAGGTGTTGCCCTTATGAATCCATCTCTTGATTGGGGCTCACATACATTAGACCAGGGGCGACCAACTTAATTGGACTCGAGTTCTACTGTCTGCCTTTCTAATTCTCTGCGATCTACCGACTAGGAATTTTCGTAATATTTAGGACGGGAATAGGTGGGTAGGTAGATAATTTTTTCTTGCCATCGATCGACTGACCTGCATTAGACGATGCTTCCTTGACCAACTTTAGGCACTTCTCATCAGATTGCGTATGTCAGGGATAGTTTTGTACATTCCAGTCTGGTATGTCGACCGATGTAATGCAACAACTTATATCTTCATTTGACACTTCGAAGAAGTGGTGGAGAAGATAGTTTTGCAACAGTCTGCAATAGTTTTGCAACATTATATTTCAGTCTATTATTTCAGTTTAGTCCCGTGCTTCAAAATATCAAGTACTAGGGAGAAAGGAAACACATTAGAGAGCTAGGGCTAAGGAGAGTGTTAAAAGCCGGATAGACTAAAGCCAAGGGCAAACGTATTAGAAATTTCATCCCTCCTACTTTAAATTTTTGAAGCACAGGACTACACTGAAATATTAGATTGGAATGTTGCAAAACTATCTGCTCCACCAGTTCTTCAAAGCGTTTCAAATGAAAATATAAGTTCCTCACGTCATATCAGGCAACACGTCAGACTGGAATGTACAAAACTATCCCTGTCATACGCAAGCTGCCTAGCGGTACGTAGAGTTGGTCAAGGAAGTATCGTCTAATAATGAATGTATGCGGGACCCAATCAAGAGATGGATTCATCAAGGCAACACTTAAATCAAGGTCCATGCTGCCAGATTTTACCACCAAATCAAAATTCAAAGTTGACATTTAAAAGCTTACGCAAACAAATGAAAAAGAAATGTACTATGTAAATATTGTAATCATATTGGGCAGCAGCCCGTTGAAAATAAATAAATAAATAATGTAAAAAACATACACTCATTGGTTGTATGGAGAGAAGGGTGTGGGTGGAGTAAAAAATGCAACCACCTTCTTGTTGTGAGTTCTGGGTCGTTTAAATATTAATATACAATATCTAAACAAGCGAAGAGCTTCACAATGCGACAGAAAAATGAGATAACTTAATGTTTTTTAATTTATCAAAATCATCAACAATTTCAAATTTTTATAGATTTTGATTGACCTTGCGGGATCGGAAGATACTCGTTAAGTGCGTAAAACTATTGTTCTTATTACTCAACCATGCAAACTCTAAATAAATTTTACTATAGCGATAAATAAAATGTACATGAAGAATAAATAAAAATTTCCGAAAAAAGGTAAAATTTCATTTTTTTATAATCTTTAGGCCCCTTGCGGAATCGGAAGATAAAGTCCGATTTGAATAAGTTTTGTTTTGTTTTTCTTGTAATTACCAATCGCAACTTTTCCGCACTATAGCGATACTGGGCTATCAACTTGACTTTTTTCGCACCACCCTACTGAATAACCTTTCAAATGAACTATCACAAGGACTCTATTCTCATTCAATTACGTCATCACGCCCAAAGATGGATGACGTCACTAGTATGATATACTATGCCAAAAATTGCAATTTAAAAATAAAAATCGACCTGCTTTGGGATTTTCCTCCAAAATCTTTCATTCTCGAAAAAATGAATTTATTCCATAATTTTGCCCCTCACTATAATTATATGACTTCATTACCTCCAATGAAAAATGAATGAAGAAAGTCATGTCAAGCTTCTTACAAAATTCGTAATGAATTTCGAGAAAAGTGTCCTGGCAAGAAAAGTAAAGATATTCATAATTATATAACCTACCTATATAATATTATATAGGATGGAAACCTATTTTTAATCTTCTTCTTAACGTGCCTTATTAAATCTGCTTGAGATTGGTTATTAACATGGCATAACTCTCTATGTCTGGAGATATTCTGAACAGTTGTTCGACTGTCGGTAACATGGTCTATTCTCTTACATTCTTCAACCACGAGGTTTGCTTTCTGCCAACTCCTTAGAGTGCTTCGACTTTACCCATCATAACTAGTCGAAGAATATTACACTGTTTCCCCACATTATATATTTAAAATTTATATAAATTATATATCTAAGCATTATATGTCCAAGAGATATATTATCCTGGATTTCTATGGAAGAAAAGTTTTTGCTCTCTCGAGAACCTGCTTTATTTTTCTCTCAGCTGTCCACGGTATTGTTAGTAGTCGTCTATACAACCACAAAAAGCCTCTAATAAACTATTAAGAGTAGATACTTTTAAGGTCCATGCTTCTACACCCTATAAGACAATTAACAATGTCTAACATTGAATCATGCAGTTTTAAAGTTGAAGTTTTAAGTTACCGTTAGAGAAGGATGCTTTCCATTAATTTTTACACCGTATTCCAAGTTTTGCAAAGCACCATTAAATATTCGATCTGATACAGCACACAAACCTGCCTGACTCCTTTTAGAGTCTTACACTCTTCTGTTGAGTCTACAAAATTGTATGAGAAGTTTTCTTATGATAGATACCAGCTGTTTCTCTGGTTTTTTTGAACATAATAATATTGAATGCGTCATGTTTGTAATCTAACTCTTCCATTTCAATGCATTTATCCTTCTCCAATTTTTTTTCGCGATCTTTTCCTCTTTTTTGTTTTATTAATTTCTGTTTTATATTCCTTGATTCTTTATTATTCTGTTGTTCCTTTGTTATTTTCTCTGCTCCACCAATTCAAGAATTTCCTTATTGGATAACCCATTGTTGTTTTTTTTTGTCTTCAATTATTTTTAGTATTTTTTCTATCATGTGTGAGATATTATTTTTCAACGCTTTCCGTATTTCTGCATCATTATTTTTATGTATTATTTTACTCAGCTGATTATTTTGATCTTCTTCTATTTGTTTTTTGTTATTCTCTGTTATATTTATTTTTGGTGTTTCGTGACTTTTTGAGATTACATTTGATGTTTATGATTGGTCTGCTCTTAGAGGATTTACAAATGAAATTCGATTGGTACACTTCCATCTGAATCCATTTCTGTTCCGTATTTACTTTTTTTTGTTCCTTATTTCTCATTTTTTTAATACGGTCTCATAACGGTTTCTCATAAGGTCTCATTTTTTTTTCACTTATTGTTTTGCCAAATTGAGAACTTGCTAAATTTGCTTCCTATGTTTTTTTTGTACGAAGTAATTTGTAGGTTATGTAGCTACGTGTGTAATCTGTACAACTCATTTAATTTAGAAGTTTATTCCATGTTATTCCACTCCACTCCATTGAAAAAAAAATTGGCATTTATTTACTTAAGGACACACTACGCGGCACTGCTCGATTGTTTAAATAAAATGTAACAAATCTGGAAGCGTAAAATAACATCTTTTGATCTTTTCGGGCTTTACCGTCTCCGTATGAATAATGTCTAAATAGTAAGATGTCGTCTCGCAATGATATTTTCTATACATAAATATGTAGCAGTTATTGTTGTAATACTTTATTTAACTATTTTAACTTGGCTATATAATAATAATATCGCATGGCATTTTTGCCGGGGAGATCCTTTCGGACAGTTCCTTCGCCATTTACATCTTTAACCCTGTTTCAAGTAACTAGTGCAGATGTACACTAGCCCAGGGGAACCGACGGTTTTACGTGCTCTCCGAGGCACGGTGAGACGGCTCGTGTCATTATTGGAAATGAAAATGGTTTGTCTTTGGCAGGGCTCGAACCCACGTGCACTGGTGTATGAGGCCAGCGAATATGCCGTTACTCCACGGCCGCTCACAAAATGGCTATATAGCAGTGTTACATAGCAAGTCTGGACCTGGACCATGCTTAACACATTGCCTGCCAGAAATACTTTCATAATATGTGCCTTAACGGGTTACCATATACGTAGTTTTTTGTATATAGAGACTTGCCACTTAGTTATTTCGTCAAAATTAATGTATATTTAAAAACTATTCTTCATAGGCCACGTTGTTCTCTTAGTGTGCATTTAAAAGTGCCGTTAATAAATAAAAATATAAAGTGTTGGTCCCATGGTAAGGCAGTACTAGTGTTGGTCACATTGGACCAACGTGGCAGGCAAACAAGATTAGTAGTAATCTTATAAACTCTATTAAAGAAACGGTTTATTAGCAAATCGGATATGTAGATACATAATATATTCCCCGAATCATCAGTTACAGAATAGATTTATATACAAATATTTGCCTGATACATATTATGGCTTAATAAACTGAAATGCTTATCCTATATTAATATTTGTTCTGTTCAGTCATTCCAACGAAATTTTTAGAGCATTTTTAAATACATAAAATTGCAATTACTGATTTCTTTAAACAAAATATGTAAGATGATTCAAACATATTTTGGTTTTGCCAATTATCGACAAACATATTTTGCTCTTGTGAATGTACATAACAAGATAGTTACTATTAATTAGGTATGTTAAAAATAAACGGTGCTGGGTTAACAATAGAAAAAAATATCCCAAATTATACTTCAATGACAAGAGCGCCCATATAAAAATTTTTAGGGGGGCCAAACGTATTTTTTGACAAAAATGCATTTGTCTATAGATGTATATGCAATACAAATTTCCGTATTTCTGCATCATTATTTTTATGTATTATTTTACTCAGCTGATTATTTTGATCTTCTTCTATTTGTTTTTTGTTTATCCTCTGTTATATTTATTTTTGGTGTTTCATGACTTTTTGAGATTACATTTGATGTTTATTATTGGTCTGCTCTTAGGATTTACAAATGAAATTCGATTGGTACACTTCCATCTGAATCCGTTTCTGTTCCGTATTTACTTTTTTTGTTCCTTCTGAAATTCTACGATTAAGGTCTCATTTTTTTTCACTTATTGTTTTGCCAAATTGAGAACTTGCTAAAGGCTATAGCGGGATAAGAGGGTCAAAATTGCACCAGGCTCGATTCAGTTTTGGGTTTAGCCATTCGAAAATATATAATTGAAAACTAACTCAGCCAAATTTTCAAGTCCCTAGGTGCACCGGGGGGTCCGCTATGGAAAAAAAATGTGTTTTTTTGAAAACATTTTTTTCCAGACGCTGTATTGCTGCAAAAAATCTGAAAAAAATTATGAATGCGTATCTTAATAACACAATGCTGCCTGATTTTTTTCAGATTTTTATCTTCAAAATTGAGCGCAGGAAAAAATTTGAAATTTTCAAAAAATTTTTAGGTTATGTTGTAAATTTTTCGCCAACTTTAAAATATTGTTATTTTATGTATTTTTTTTTCATTCTTTCGAATGGCATAGGCATCATTATCATTTTAGATATGAAAAATACCTAAAAATAAAAAAAACTGTTTTTTTGTCATTTTCTGAAGTTTTTGACTCATAAACTCAACAACATACAGCTAAATTAATCATTATTTATATTTTTATATGTATTGTTACATTTCCAATCAAAATCAGCTATTAGAACTTATTTTTTTTCCTACAGCATGCTCAAGAACCCCGTTTTTCGGCGTTTTTACTAAATAGCCTCAGAAATGAGTAAAAAAAATAATTCTTTTAACGTTTAAAAAATTAAAATTTTATTGTTCTCGATAGAATGTAATACACTTAATACTTAAATAAATTATTTTTTTTGTTTTGCACGATTGTTTGAATTTCATATATATCGTCCCATTAAGGGTACCCTGGTATAGCCTTATAAAAAAAATCAATAAATTAATTTTTTTTAACGTTTTAACGTTTAAAAAATAAAATTTTTGTAGTATTCGATAGAAAATGTTGCCCCTTTATAAAAATGCTTGTTGCGGTTGTGATTTTCAAACCGCGTTAAGGTTAAAAAACGCTCGGCACTTTGGTGCCGCACTTTGGTGCCGTACGCAAGGAAGCGCTTCTAGCCACGTTTTTGGAAAAAACTCAGGATAAACCAGTCCTCAAGTACCCACCGTCGAAGCCACTAACTACTTACGTAATAAAAATATTTTTAAAATAATAAAATAAGAAAATCTACGGTTTCGTTTTGATTAAAAAGTAACAGGATCCCCAGGAGCTAGGTGCTTTGGAAAAAAACGTGTTTTTTTGAAAAAAATTATTTTTAGACGCTGTAGTACTGCAAAAAATTTGAAAAAATTAATGAAGGCGTATCTTATCAATACAAAGCAGCCTGATTTTTTTTTCAGGTTTTTAGCATCAAAATTGAGCACAGGAAAATTTTTTGAAATTTTCAAAAAAAATTTAGGTTATGTTGGAAATTTTTCGCCTACTTTAAAATATTGTTATTTTGTGAATTTTTTTCCATTCTTTCGAATGGCCTAGGCATCATTATCATTTTCGACGTCGAAAATACCTAAAAATCGAAAAAAATGTTTTTTTCTGAAGTTTTTGACTCATAACCTCAACAACATACAGCTAAATTAATCATAATTTACCTTTTTTTATGTATTTTTATCTTTACCATCAAAATCAGCTAATGAAACTTATTTTTTTTACTAAATAGCCTCAAAAATCAGTAAAAAAATAATTTCTTCAACGTTTAAAAAATTAAAATTTTGTTGTTATCGATAGAATGTAATACAATTAATACTTAAATAAGTGATTTATTTGCACGATTATTTGAATTTCATATATAATAATATCGTCCCATTAAGGGTATCCTGCCATAGGCTTATAAAAAAATCAATAAGTTAATGTTTTTAACGTTAAAAAATAAAATGTTTGTGGTGTTCGATACAAAAAAAAAACCACTCCTCAAGTACTGCCGTCGAAGTCACTAACTCCATACGTAATAAAAATCGTGTTATTAAACGTTAATGAGGAATTATTATATAAATAAATTACTAAATTATTTGAATTATTTAATTGCTTAAATAGTGCAACCTACAGAGTGCAGTGTTTTAAGGGATTAATAAATTAATTATTAAAAAGTTACTGCGTACTCATGAAATTACAAAATTCAAATTCAAATTAATATACAGTATGATGCAAAGGAAAGGAATAAATTCGTTATTTATTAAACTGTCGACTCTAAGGAAAAATCCCGAAAGAGGTCGATTTTTTAATTGTGATTTTTTGGCATATATATGATACTAGTAGTGACGTCATCCATCTGGGCGCGATGACGTAATCGATGAATTTTTTTAATGAGAATTACGGTTATTTGAAAAACCATAGTAGTAAAGAACTTTGGTTTGTATAATGGTATAAAATTTTATTAAAAAACTTTTAAAAAAATCATCCAAGAACATCCAGACTGTTTCCGATCTAGTCAAATCATCTTCAGTGACATTCTGTGTAGTAATTGAAACTAGCCCACTAGTTGATATATAGTCTTTAAAATTACATAATTTTATTAAAATAAAATTTTTATTAAAATTATACTTTTGGAATGACAAGTCAAGACGAGTGACACAGACCGAATTCCGTCTTGACCTCGAACTCGTTGTGACAAGTACCCCTTCAGTTTTTCGAGCAGGGAAGCCATGCTGCTTTTGAGCTTTAGTAAAATCCATTAATATCGACATTGTGCCGCATTTCAAAAGTATAATTTTAATGTTGTTCAGAAGCTATTTCCTTTGGCATGTTTATGATTAAATATTTATATGGGAAGTTTTAATAAATAATTATGTAATTTTGAAGAATACATAATAATATATGAACTAGCGGGCTATAGTTTCAGTAACTAAACAGAATGTCTCTGAAGATGATCTGACTAGATAGAAAATGTTCTGATGTTTTTCTATAATCTATTTGGATGACTTTTTTAAAAGTTTTTTAATAGAATTTTATACCATTATACAAACCGAAGTTTTTTATTTCTGTGTAAGTTTTTAACTATGGTACACAGCCAATCACTGGGACTTTACTATAATTTGGTTATTCGAAAGGTTATTCAATTCTCTATTCATTAGTGTAAACATTACCATTATTAGAAAGGACTAAGTTTTCAATCTAATAGCACATAAAATAACATCAAAAATATTACTCTATATCCCACCTGATTGAAAACAATGCAAACATTACCCTTATTATTTATATATACAGAGTTACCAATTTTTTTTTTAAATAAATTAATTTACAAAAAAAATAATGTATGTAATTTATTTAATTCAAAATATATTTTACTTTCAGAAAACGGAAAAAAATGTTTATTCGAAAAATAAACATTGCTTTTCGCTTAAATAAAATGTTCAAACTTCCAAGAGGCAGGTGGCTAGCAGGAGCTGGCTTGAACAGTGAATTTAAGTGAAAAGCAATGTTTATATCTCAAACATTTTCTTCTGTTTTCTAACAGCAGTAAAATATATTTTGAAGTAAATACATTACTTAAATTCTTCTTTTTATGTCAATTAATTTAATTCAAATTTTTTTTGGTCACCCTGTATAAATAATTGTGTTAGTGTTTATATTAATGAATAGAGAACTGAATATCCTTTGAAATGAGTTGCCACACGACCCGTATTCTCATTTAAAAAAATCATCGATTACGTCATCACGCCCAGATGGATGACGTCACTCGTATCATACTCGACCCGTTTCGGTATTTTTCCTGCACTCAATTTTGAAGATAAAAATCTGAAAAAAATCAGGCAGCTTTGTGTTGTTAAGATACGCATTAATTAATTTTTTCAGATTTTTTGCAGCAATACAGCGTCTGGAAAAAAATGTTTTCCAAAAAACACGTTTTTTTTCCATAGCGGACCCCCCGGTGCACCTAGGGACTTGAAAATTTGGATGAGTGAGTTTTCAATTATATATTTTCGAATCGCTAAACCCAAAACTGAATCGAGCCTGGTGCAATTTTGACCATCTTATCCCGCTATAGCCTTTGCTTCCTATGTTTTTTTTTGTACGAAGTACATAATTTGAATGTTGCGAAGCTACGTGTGTAATCTGTACAAATCATTTAATTTAGAAGTTTATTCCATGTTATTCCACTCCATTGAAAAAAATTGGCACTTATTTACTTAAGGACACACTACACGGCACTGCTCGATTGTTTAAATAAAATGTATGTAACAAGTCTGGAAGCGTAAAATAGCAGCAAAAAAAATGAATTTGGGATAAACAAATTAAATAACTTTTAAACTATTTGACCAATTGCTTTGAAATTAAAAATGTAATTTAAGCACAAGAAGTCTCAGCATTTCGTTTAATAAGAAGGTTCTAATTTAATTTATACATAAGTTATGAACACTTATAAAATCTCAAAATTTATGACTTATTTTGCAATTTTCTAAGCAACAAATAAGGATAGACATATTCAGCGAAAGCCATATTGAAGTTCTTTAGCACTTTTTAGTAATAGACGAGAAACGAGAAACGCGAAAATTTACCGTTTTTTGATCTTCATTGGTTTATAACTATGTATGTATAATGTATATCAACAAAATCGGCTGCAGGAAACATATACGTTATTAATATAGATGTCCATACTACTCAAAAAATTTTGTTTCGGCTAGGAGGGGGATATGTCACGAGAAAAATCTTATTTCTCTGGACTACATATCGCTTGTTAAAAGTTAAGTTTACGTAATGTTTTTTGTAATGATTCACGGCTCGATTTAGGAGAATTATTAATTTCATCTATTTTATTTAATACAGATGTCAGAGTCCCATTTTATCCATATTTTGGTTGGTTGGATTATTCTATACAGATGTGTAACCAGGATGGTCCTAAGGGGGGTTACAACTACTTGATCGTCTCTCGGGGGTAAGGAATAGTAATGGTGTTAAGCGTATAGAACTCAAAGTACATCCAAATGGGGGTGGTTATAACCCCCAAACCCCCCTTGGTTACGCCTATGATTGTATCTGTATGTTGAACATCATCACTTCGGTCCGGAGTTTCGAATATTTTTTAGAACATGAATGCCTGTGCCTGTGACTTCTGTGAGTTTACTGCGATTTTTCATTGAATGCACGAATGCACCAATCTTTCAACTGATTTAGAGTATCTTGTAGGCACTTTCTTGCTAGTTTTGGATACACTTCTCACTGCTCTTGCTGTGTCATCGACATATAGACTGAGAATGGTTCTCAGGGTGGTTGGTGTCTCTGCGGTGTATATCGTATGGAAAGGGTGAAAGTACTCCTCCCTGTGGCAGTCCAGCCTCAATACCTCCAACTTCAGACAGGAACTGGCCTATCTGAATCCTGAACTTTCTTGTTGCCAAATCAGTTTAAGAGGTATACGTTACGGTCAATGATGTAAATTGGATATTGACGTTAATGGCCGAGCATTGTCGTGAATGTACATTTTCCTTGGTTATTAACGACAATGCCCGGCCATTAACGACAATAACCTTAAATATTGGCCAATGTTGTAAAAACTTAACGTAAAATTAGATTTTTCATCAATAACCGGTCAATAACGACAGTGGCCAGAAGCAAATGGCCAATGCTGATAAATCGATGCCTTAGAAGCCAATTGGTGCAAGTCAATAAGTGTTTAAAATGAGATACTAACATGTTTCTGAAAGTAGTTGCAGAAATATAAGTAGTTATTAAAAATAAATAAAACGTCTTTATTGATCATAATATCATGCGTAACATATTCATAAAAACAAACAAGGAAATAATAATATTTTTATATACAGTATGGCGCAAATGAAAGGAATACATTCGTTATTTCGTAAACCAGCGAATTTAAGGAAAAATCCCGAAACAGGTCGATTTTTATTTTTAAATTATGATATTTTGGCATATATGGCATACATCACATCCATCTGGGTGTGATGACATAATCGATGATTTTTTTAAATGACAATAGGGGCCGTGTGGTACTTCATTTGAAAGGTTATTCAAATCTCTATTCAGTAACATAAACACTTACATAATTAATAAAAGGGTGTCCAAAACATTTTTTTAAATTAAATTATTTAACAAAAAAAGAAGAATGTATGTAATTTATTTTTTTTTTCAAAATACATTTTACTGTTGTCATGAATCAGATATGTTAATTTCACAAATAAACAATGGTTTTTCGCTTAAATTAATGTTTAAACTTCCAAGACGCAGGTGGCTGGCGGGAGCTGGCTTGATCATTGAATTTCTTTCTATAGTGCTTTGTTGTTTTTTTAGCACCCGGTGTTCTCAAAATATTTTTCGCTTCTTTAATTTCACTTATTCGGCTATTGTATTCGTCACAGTTTAAAAATGATTTATTGTCATCACGTTTTGACTTGACTATTAACTTTATATAATTATTAAAACGAGTGCGCACATTTTTGATATCCATGATAACACATATTAAATAAATTTACGAGTAATTTCAGCACGAAAACAATACACAATATATACACATGAAGTAAACAATAATAGTAAACCTACACATAACCTATCTTTTAGTCAAAATTTCAACATTGACCGATTAACAACGGGCATTGTCGACATTGGCCGGGCAATGATAGAAATGTTAAAAAGAATTTAAAATTATCATCAATGTCCAGTTTCTATGGACAATAACGTTAATATCCGGCCATTGTCGACAATGACCAATTCAATTGGCCATTGTCGATATTGGCCGGCCAATAACGTTATTGGCCGGACTTACGTCATTGTCCGTAACATATACCTATATGTATCAGATATGGGATATGGCGCTAGTAGCGGAGTGTTAAATAGATTCATTAATACGCAGAACCTTTATGAGGACATTTAATACCTTATTATCAACACCAAATACTAGGTAAATATTTTTTTTTAAATGTGTACTAATTATTTTTGCAATATATGTGACTCTTGGTGATCAATGTTGGTAATCAATTCATACAAATTAGTTTTCTCCGTGTATGCTACTCAATCTGCCATCTATTCAGATCGCAAATATTTCCTATCTCTGGTACTATTTGACGTTTTATATAATATATTATCCACGTTTGTAGATTGTAGATATAACAGTTAAGTTATATATTCATAAAAGACAACACACAACAGGAAACTCATATAATTGGAGTGACGCATTTCGCATTTCGCACTAATAAACCGACTAGACTACATACTAAAGTAACCAATTTTAGTATCTACTATCAGTATCTACATCTACATTCTACATAACTAATTTTGTACCCGATGATATAATAATTCTTCAAAAAGCCGACTAAACTTAATATGTATATAAATTGAAATGGCCATTATTTCCAATAAAAACGTAATTTATAACACGTTATAATAAATAGAATAATTAACAGATTTTATGAATATGTGCGTAAGAGAAAGGTCAAATAATTTATTATTTAAAATTACGTAATCGTGATGCTAACATGGAATATTTGTTAATAGTATGGCATAGTTAGACCCAAACCCAGACATCCAAAGTGAAAGTTATCCTCCAACACCAAATTGTTCTATATGGTCCATATAATGTTCAGAAAAAAGTCACACCATTTTGAGCGTCGGGTTTGGGGGGGGAGAGGGGGGAGAAATCTGTAAATTCGTTAGTTTTTTAGGTTTTTCGTCAATATTTCTAAAACTATGCGGTTTAGCATGAACATCCTTCTATACAAAATTGTTTTACATTAAATTTTAAATAAAAAAGGCCCTATGCATAACCCTTCTAAAATGAACGGTTCCAAACTTACGAAGGTAGTATAGTATAATTGGTCCAAAAAAAGGCCCAACCCAGACATCAAAAGTAAAAGTTTTCCTTCAACACCACATTGTTCTATATTCTATATGGTCCACATATTGTTTAGTAAAACGTTACACCATTTTGAATGTCCGATTTGGGGGGAGATGGGGGAGAATGTCGGTAAATTAGTAGTTTTTTTAAGTTTTTCGTCAATATTTCTAAAACTATGCTTTAGCGTAAAGAATGTTCTATAGAAAAATGTTTTACATAAAATTTAAAACAAAAAAGGTACTATACATAATCGTTATAAAATCAACGGTTCCAGAGTTACGGAGGGTGAAAAATTGAGGTTTTCGATACTTTTTATATTTACCGATTTCTCCTCCCTCTCCCCCCAAACCCGACGCTCAAAATGGTGTGACTTTTTTCTGAACATTATGTGGACCATATAGAACAATTTGGTGTTGGAGGATAACTTTCACTTTGGATGTCTGGGTTTTTGGTATGGTTATACCATACATTGCCCAAAAAATACAAAAAGTATCGAAAACCTCGACTTTTCACCCTCCGTAACTCTGGAACCGTTGATATTATAACAATTATGTATACAAGATTTTTTGTTTTAAATTTCATGTAGAACATTTTTGTATATAACATTGGTTACTCTAAAGCATAATTTTAGAAAAATATTGACGAAAAACGTAAAAAAAATTACTAATTTACCGACTTCTCCCCCATCTGCTCCCCAAACCGGACGCTCAAAATGGTGTAACTTTTTATTGAACAATATGTGGACTATATAGAACAATTTGGTGTAGAAGGAAAACTTTTACTTTGGATGTTTGGGTTAGGTCTTTTTTGGACCAGTTATATTATACTACCTACGTAACTTTGGAACCATGCATTTTAGAAAGATTATGCATGGATCCTTTTTTATTTCAAATTTAATGTAGAACAATTTTGTATAGAAGGTTGTTCATGCTAAACCTCATAGTTTTAGAAATATGGACGAAAAACGTAAAAAATTACGAATTTGGAGATTTCTCCACCCTCTCCCCCCCAAACCCGACGCTCAAAATGGTGTGACTTTTTTCTGAACGTTATGTGAACCATATAGAACAATTTGGTGTTGGAGGATAACTTTCACTTTGGATGTCTGGGTTGTGCCATATTTTGGATCAACTATACTATACTATAAGGAATAAGTTATTTATTTGTTGAATTAAATATTAGCTTTAAAATAATCTATTAAAGGGCTCGTCAGTTACAGCTAACTTATAAATTCTCAAAAAATTAAGAAATCAGATAGAAAAAATTTCGTCGTTTCTAGAAAAGATATTTAAGCGATACAGAATGACAAGAAAATAAATTCCTACTAAAAATTTAATAAAAATCTTTTATAAAAAGAATATTTATATTAAGAAAGACTCTTTCGGGCTACATCACAAAATGTTTTCGGAATGACAATTTCAATAATTACATCATCAGTGCTGCTTATGAGGTATACAATAGCGAACCACTAAAAATATCTGGGCGAAAACCTTTTAAATGGTGTAAAGTTGTTACAAAACAAAATTCTAGCTTTATTTTAAAATATTTTTTCATAATATTTGCCCAATTTGAAGTAAAACGCGCCACAAAAGAGTAACTTTGATACAGTTTGAATTTTGAAACTCTTTTGTGGCGCGTTTACTTCAAATTTAGCAAATATTATGAAAAAATCTTTTAAAATAAAACTAGAATTTTGTTTTGCATCAAAATGAAAATACATTTTCTCGCCACGTAATATTCATATCAGATCTTTTGTAGCTGGAATATTGTATGCGCCACTCATTTTTACGGCGTTTAGCGGTTTTTTTATTCTTGTATCAGGAGTTTTTCAAAGTTATTTATAAATTAAATGTATAAAGTTGAATGCAATATTTCTCGATTACACGTTAAGCTTTATAAATGGTCGCCTTTGTCGCATTATCTCCCAAATGATCTAGTGTCCATCGAATGTACACTAGATTTTTTTTTATTCGAAATAGATTGAAAAGCATATTGGGATGGCCGGTAAATGAACTCGGATTGCCCGTTGCCAGATCAAATTAGCGTCGTAATCATTACAACTACATAAACCATTTAGGGAATTATCGTTAATTGGATTATACATTTGTAGCTTAATAACTTCTAAACGGCTTAACCGTTTTTGTTCACTAAACATGAGTTTGAAACGTATTGACAAGTAGTATCTTATGCATCTAAGGTCAAGTATGATAACTGAAGCTATTACAGGAATTATTGAGCTTGAAAACCCGTTTTTTCCATAAGAAATAGATTTGATCATACTTATGAAGCCTATAACTTAAAAATTCGAATTTTCCCGGATATAAGGTATACACCGTTAGATTCATCTAGAGTCCTTCTACAAACGCTCAGTTATTGGCGTAATTCGTAGGTTGAAATTTTGAGTAATTGTCGAAAAATAAAAATTTTCAAAGTTTAGTTTTTCAGTTTTTCGGCTATTCTGAGCCGTGTGTATGTCTGATCCTGACAGCTTAGACACCATTTGAAAGCTTAACTCAACGCTATTGATTTGGTGTATTTACTCTCCTGTCTCTTCTTGAACCGAAGATATATACCGCCAAAATATATGCCGTTTTGTACCTATCAAGTCCTATAGCTGGCTTATGGGTAGTCAAAACTCACAAACTACACCGGTTCTGAATCGGCCCTCACCCCCTCTTCAAACACAGAAAAAAAATTCAGATCGGTTTAACTTTTCCACACACATACATACATACATATCCACAAACATTTTTCCTTTTTTAAATAAAAATTGACTCATATTTCTGAGCTCGGTAACTTTTGAACGGTATGACCGATTTTCAAAATTAGACATGTGTTGGAAAGGTAATGATCGCTTCTATTATAAGACGCAAAGGTCCGAGTTAAATTTTCGAATTTTTTGGGAGTTTTGGGGACGAGAACGAAAAACAGACCCTAAATAAGAAGGGCCGTAAAATCCACACCCTTGAACCAAAATGGATGGTTGATATATGAATGGGTGAGTTTTTTCCTGAATTTTGAGATGGGAGTTGGCCCAATTTTCCATTGTGCGCCAGTGTGCACATTCCCAATTTTCCACATTCCAGTGTGCGCCACTAGCGAGAACTGCCGTTCTCTGGTAATAATGTTACATTGTTATAGTTAATATTATGTGATGTTTGAACTTTTACTTGATTTTACATCATGGCAACGCGATACTTACAACTTTGTGCTTGGATGGCCCTGAGAAGAACCTCACTGGATGGACTCAGATAGCAACTGCTATTAGCAGTACTATAGGAATGCTGTGAATTTTTACACTAGGACATGGAATGCTGTTGTCACAAATTCTTCCTTAATTGCGCTGAGTTGATCTTTTATACAACAAGCCATTGATATTAATATTTGTAGACTTTGAGAAAGCGTTTAACTCAGTCCAGCATAACTCTATGTTAAGATCTCTTACAAAGTGCAGTATTCATAGTTACAAATCTCTTCTTCGGAATATAAATAGCGCAACAGCTGCAGTGACAATGTAAGTATTATGGCGACACAAACACATTTCCCTAGGAGAAGGATATTAGACAAGGAGACACCATGTCAATCTTTTAAACTAAGACACAATAATTGGGAGAATGGAGTCAACATAAATAGGGGGTTTCTGAACAACTTAAGGTTTGCAGACGACATATTCTTTATTGCAGACCGTGTAGATCATGTCTGCCAACATCTTCAAGACCTTAAGAGCTCCTTGTATTGAACCAGTGTATACCTATAAATATCTGGACCACGACATTAAATTAAGAAGAGACAATCAAACAAATAATTAATAGGTATATAAAGAGGAAATCCTAAAAATGATAAAGAGGAGAAAACAAAAATACTTCGGTCATATAATTAGAGGACCTAAATACCATCTACTTCGCTTATGATACAAGGAAAGGTGGAGGGAAAGATATGGATTGATCCAGGTGGAATGAAAGAAGCTCTCATTTTTGCGTAATATTAGTGTTGTTTTACAGTAGAAGAATCATTTCGCGCAGCAGCTGATAGAAAAAGGTTTCAGAAACTGGTAAACATGATGACGTCTGAATACGATACGGATACGGCACCTAAAGAAGAATAATCAAACAAAACATGAGAAGAGGACTAACATGGCTAGCTTACGGAAAACTGAGGGAAGCCTTTAGATCAGAAATGAGAACGTTGAGGTCAATAACTGCGAAAACACTGAGATACAGAATACCGAACGACAGAATAAGAGATCTCTGTAACATACAAGATATAGTACGGAGGGGGAAGACAGAGACGACGAGAGTGGAATCAGCATGTGACAAGAATGGACAGCGAGAGAATAGCCCATATAGCCAGGGATTCGAAGCCAACAGGCAAGAGACCAATAGGCAAGAGACCAAGAAGGAAGACCAAGAGACCAAAATCGGTTAAGAACAGGCCAAGAGGCCTAATATAAGAAGAAGAAAGTCTTTAGATCAGATATTCCCTTGTGTTTGAAAAAAAAAGGTCTTTGACTAATGTGTATTCCAGTATTCCCAGTTCTATTAAGCAGAAACATTGACCCTTACCAGAAAATTAATTAACAAAATACAAGTGGCGCAGAGAGTAGTGAAGAGGGAAGAGGTCAATGTTGAATATATTCTTCATAGATAGACAGAGTTTCAAATAAAATAGTTAGGAGAAAAACGTGTGTTACGGATTCATTATGCGTAAAACAATTACAATGCAGCAATGGAACTGGTCCAAACATGTTGCCGGATTCAAAGATGGAAGATGGACCAAGAAAATTTGGGAATGGAGACTTAGACGCGGTGCTAAGTGCATTCAATACAACCGGTACAACTGCATTCAGGGTGCCCAGAATCGGATACAATGATATTACTCACGGGACTCAAATCGGGCAAAGATGATAATTTTACAAGGCTGCTTTCACGTAGTTGCTTATAATCCTGACCTTTGTTTGAGGATCATTTTGAATTGATTTATACACTTACCGGCACAAAATTCCGCCACCCAAAATTTTTGATTAAGTTTGACAATTTATAACTTTATTATTTGTACTCCGATTTTCAATGTATTAATATCGTTTGTTATTATTCTGGTTACAAAAAAATTTTGCGTGCATGGCATTATACGGGGGTTAATGGAAGCGTTGTATTTTCTCCTAATTTTAAAAAATTCTGTGGAAAAGTGGAAGACTTGATTTTGTTTCATAGTCCTGTCATATTATCCTGGAGGCATCACTACAATTTTGTTTTTTGAATTATCCGAATATCTCTTTTTTCAAAGATTTGTACCATTTTTTGTAAATAAAAACACTGACTGACTCATAAAAATAAACATCTTAAATATAGGTTGGATTGATAAGATTAGAAGGCCCGCATGCAGCTCAGATCTCAATCTTATTGACCATTTACGGGATGAATTAAAAATAGCTATTCGCCGTCATCCTAGACCTCCAGAAAATTTGGTCCAGTTATGGCCCTGGTAGAGAAATATCGGGCTATTCCCCAGGCAACAATAACACATTTTTATTCGAAGCCAAACAGATTGCGAGCAGTCGTTGCTGCAAGAGGTGAACAAAGGGCCCCCGCTACCATATGTGCAAAGTGTGCAATGCACATGGGCGCCATCCTTTAGGGGCGCCAAAACCCGCGGTCAAAAATTGCAAAAAAGCAAAGAAACAAAAAAAAATTAATTTTAAAATAAAAGTTGAGAAATTAAATAGGATTCAGTTTAAACACACGAAATTTTATTACTAAAATAAAAATGTGTTCCATTTGAATGAAATTTTATTAGTATATCATCCAGTTACTGCCGATTTCTATTTGCGAGAACATGTCAGAAATCAGACATATTTTAATTTATTTTGTTTGTTTTATTTTGATATTTTAGCCTACTAATAATATTCCATTTACTCACGGTTTTTGTTGTAAATTTTAAAGAACCGCTTATATTGACATAAAATTTGTCATACACATAGCTAACAAGAAAAGAAGTGATACCTACTGTGCCCATGTGTGCTTTTACTCTGGGGGTAAAAGGGGGTATTCTCAGGGGAATATGCCCGAGAATACCTGGGGGTATTCTCGGGTGTGAGAAAACATTCGTTCAAAATAAGTCCGGAATTGGATAAACTGACTAATTCTAAGCAACTTTTGTTGTATAGAGATTTTCACTAAGTCAATTCTTTTCGAGTTATTTGCAAGTGGGTATGTTCATTTTTCTGCAAAACCCAGTAGAAAGCAGAGTTGTAGATAATGAAAAGTAGGTTCTTATTTGTCAAATTCCAAATCGAATATTTCAATGTGAAATAACCAAAAAATTAAGCACTTTTCGGGGAAAACTCATTACAACTCCTTTAAAATGTTTAAGAAAAGCTTTATTTATATGATCTATAAGTTTCATCGATTTAAAGTGCTCATTTTAAAAAAAAATTGGTTTTAAAGTAATTATTTTCAGTCTTGAAAAAATTTCTTTTAATCTTTAAAATTAATAAATGATACCAAAAATCTCAAGCAGTAAAAAATGTAGATTTTGCTTTTTTCAATATTTTGGATGTTTTGTTTTCCTGTAAGACAAAAATTGGAAGATATGGCTGTTCGAATTTTGCATACACTCATGATTAGTGACACGTTCAACACTTTCGCCCTTTTAGCTACAGCCTTTTCAAAAATAAGCACTTTGAACCGATGAAACTTCAGATCATATAAACAATACATAAGTAAAGTAACTTGTGGTGAAGCGATAACAATTAATTTCATTTGGGATACTAATCAGGGGGTGGTTTTCATTATTTTTGTACCAAAAAAGGAACCAAAAATATTTTTAAATTACTTACTTTTGATGTTAAAAAAATATAGCTTCTTTTAAACACTTTAAAAAAGTTGTAATGAGTTTTCCCTGATAAGTGCTTGATTTTTTGGTTATTTTACGTTGAAATATTTGATTTGTAATTTGACGAATAAGAATTTTTTTTTCATCAGCTAAACAATACATAAGTAAAGTAACTTGTGGTGAAGCAGTAACGATTAATTTCATTTGGGATACTAATTAGGGGGCTGGTTTTCATTATTTTTGTACCAAAAAAGGAACCCAAAATATGTTTAACTTACTTAGGTACTTTTGATGTTAAAAAATATAGCTTCTTTTAAACACTTTAAAAGAGTTGTAATGAGTTTTCCCTGATAAGTGCTTGATTTTTTGGTTATTTTACGTTGAAATATTTGATTTGTAATTTGATGAATAAGAAATTTGTTTTCATCAGCTACAACTCTGCTTCTACTGGGTCTACCGACTTCATACATTATTATTATTATTCATACATGGATACTTACACCTTACACCATTTTTTTTCACTTTTTTATAAACTATATATTTTTTTTGAAAATCCGTCTAAAAACTAATTTTTTTTTGTTGAAAAATGAACATAAATTTACTCGCAAATAACTTGAAAACTATTGAAAAGTATTGGCAGAGAAAAAACTTTATAGAAGAAGTTTCACCCCGAGAAGGGGTGAAACTCACATTCTAAAGTTCAGTTTTCTGGTTTATTTCAAGCACGTACCTACCTTCAAAAAATAAATAAAAAACATGATCCAAAATGCCTTAAGAGGCGCCAAAATCCTTTTTTGCACACAGGCGCCAGTACCTCTTACGGGGGCCCTGGGTGAACATACCCGTTCTTGAATTATTTTGTTTTGTTGTTAATTTTGTTTTGTTTTGTTAATTTTAGTGCGTTTGATATTTTTAATTAAATAAACCTTCAAAGCAGTGTTTTTATTTATAGCTCTTACAAGAAAAGAGATATTCGAATGATTCAGAAACTAAATCTTAGTGATACCTCCAGGATAATACAAAATCAGTCCACCAATTTTTCCACAGATTTTTTTAAAGTTAGGAGAAAATAGAACTCTTCCATTCACCCCCGTATAATGCCATCTAAGCAAAAAATTTTTGTTACCGAAATAATAACAAACGACACCAATACATGTACCTACAAACTAATGTAAGAATCTTGAAAATCGGACTACAAATAATAAAGTTATAAATTATCAAACTTAATCAAAAATTTTGGGTGGCGGAATTTTGTTCCGGTGAGTGTATTTAGGGCTTACAATACCGGGATTCCGGGATCCCGAATACCGGAATCCCGGACGATTTTTTCCGGTATTAAAAACCGGTATTTATGTAAAAATACCGGTATTTCGGTATTAAATTAGTTGATAAAAATCGAATCTATGCACAATATAAATATCATTTAAAAATAATATTAATAATTCCAAGAAATTTTTTTGAAGATCAACAAACAATTTCGGTTATTAAAATCTATATCAGGCATATTTATTACACATACCTAGCCGAGTATGGCACCATTGAGAAGCGGAGGTGTCGGCAATATAAAGCGATTGTTTATGTTTTACGTCTACTACCCTATGAATAGGTCTCATTTATACAAATACATAAAGTGTGTAACACAAAAATTATTAGGTAAATAGTTTAGATTAGATTGTTTAAGTCTGCAAACTAGCCGCAGTGTTTACAAGGAAAATTTATATATTATATTTTCAATTTTATTATTCATTCCGTTGTGTCTTGTGGTGTGTGGATTACGTGAACTTGTTTTTTGGTTTAATTTTTAATAAAATAATCCAAATAATTCTAATAAAAACCAGATAAATAAATTTTTATTAATAATACCGGTATCCCGATATTTCAAATTTCAAATATCAAATACCGGTATTCAGATTTTAGTTCGGTATTCTAAGCCCTAAGTGTATTATAGTATTGCTCATATTCTTTATTTACAAAATATCGCCCTCTAAATCACATTTAAACTTATTTATTTTTTAGGCAAATCTTTGTTCAGTTTAAATTTATTTAAATTTAAAGATTAGTGGTTCATTGTCTGTCATCTATATGCAGAAAGATATACTAAGTCTACTCATTTATCGACCGATAGATGGCACTGCCTAGACAAATTTCAAAAATTTTATCTCTTGCTATTAATATTATTATCTTAATAACAGTCATAGCATGTACCAAAAGGTTTGTGCTTTCATAATGGTAAAATATTAAATTTTATTACTTTTCCATTTTTTGTTCTAGTATTCAGATGGGTGTAACTAAATTTTGTTAAAGTTACCTACATCCGAGAGATGGCGCAGGAATTTCCAACAAACCTCCATTTTGAAAATATTTTATTAATGTATACCTAATTTTCAAAGTTTTATACTTTTCTTCATTGACATGACAAATACATATTATATCTCTTTTTATTCAGCAATAAATACTTGCATCCATTTCAACAGATTTTATTCTTTTTTATATTCCTCTGTTAGTCTCCAATTTTTAGACCCCTGCGATACACTATCTACTTTTTATTAAACTTTCATATGCAATAAATTTGCTGCGAGGTAATTACCTATCAGGGCCGGATTTAAGGGGTGGCAGGCTGGGCAGCTGCCCGGGGCCCCCACATTCCGGGGGCCCCCACAAAGCCTCAAACGTAAAAAATATCAGCAAATTATTCACATAGAATTATTTTTGTTTTGTACAAACACTTGTGACGTCCACTCCCTAAATTTAGTTGCAGCTGAGTGTTGTTCTGCTGCTACAGCATTATCTGATTTCTTAGAAGAACTATACAGTGCTAGTCAAAAGTCCGTACCCCCCCTCGTATCTTTTGAACGGTTATACCTATAATAGTGAAATTTGGAGAGAGGAAATAAACGGACGTAAGTTTCTTAACTAGTCATGACAGGTGACGTAATAGTGACAGGTAACGTTACAAATCCACTGTGACCGAGAATTTTAAATGGGACCTTATGACAAGTGATACCTCGTTTGAAAGGTATTGAAAATATCTATACAGTCATACTAATTTTGTTTGAGTTTAACCTAATTTTGATGAATAAATGAAATAAATATAAAATTGTAGTTTCGCATTTAATTAATAAAAATTCAAAATTCCGCCTATGATTACTTGTCAAACAGGTTGACGTTTGACTAAAAACTACTAGAGAATTAAAAAAGTCAACTTTTTTGGCAAAAAAATCCATAGGCGGACATTTGAATTTTTATTAAATAAATTCGAAACTACAATATTATATTTATTTAATTTATTAACCAAAATCAAAATCAACTTAAACCCAAAAAAATTAGTATGACTGAATCGGTATTTTAAATACCTTTCAAACGAGGTATCACTTGCCATATGGTCCCATTTAAAATGATCGGTCACAGTGGCTCTGTAACGTCGTCTGTCACTATTACGTCACCTGTCATAACTAGTTAAGAAGCGTACGTCCGTTTATTTCCTCCCTCCAAATTTTACTATTATAGGTATAACCGTTCAAAAGATACGAGGGGGGTACGGACTTTTGACTAGCACTGTATGTATTTTCACTTCCTCTACATATAGATAGGTACAACTTGTTAGTCAAATGTTTAAAAGCTGCATCATTAAGCGACAGCAACGCAGACTGTGGCAGAAATATTATCATTCCTAAAAGAGTAAATTCTGCTAAATGGTTATCCAGAAGTGATACCGCAAAAGCACTAGTTAAAGATTATAATCAGATTAAAGTAGACTTATCCAAAATTTCAGAAGCAACAATTTAAAACTCGTAGCGATACAAATAATTGTTTGCATAATCAAATGTGCTTACTGTAAACCAGTGGCGTGCGGTGACTTTTTCGGAAGGGGAAACGATTCAATAAGGATATAAAATGATGCGCTATAGGGGCTCTCTATCAGCAAAGTGCTTATGTGAGACGTCCTGGGTACAAGGACTTACACACTAAATCCTACCCCGATCAATGCGTGAGGCACTCTATTCCCGCTATTTCTAGTGACTAGTGACATATCATTGATCTATATTGCTAGCTCGGGCCTTGAGTCCTCGCGCCGGGCTTTGTTTCCTAAAGAAGAGTTCTATTAAAAAAAAAATTATATTCCGAGGCATTTTCCACAACTTTCAACAATATGACACTTATTTATACTTGAGGTCTATTCTCCTATCAACTTCTGATAATTGTTGAATGCAGTCTTTTTCAATGGATAATAGGGCTAAATTTCGCTTGTTGAATTTTTTAAAACTTTTAATTTGAAACTTTTAATGCATTTTAATAATGAAAAACTTCGTTCAACTGATGCAGTTGTGGCTGGGATAGTTAGTACCTACTACTTCACACAACTTGACCACCTCACACAGTGACTTGTTTAAACCAGTAGTTATAAAGAAATACCCAGATTTCTGGGTATTTCTTTATTACTAATATCAGTTGTTTCATAACAACATGTAATATTAACTGAATTAGTGAGAAGAGGAGCCCAAATTTCGAGACAGATGAACGAAAAAAACTTTATTTGATTCCTTTTTGTAAATTTTAAAATTAATTAGTGTTCTTTAAGACAATCAAAATTGAACCCTCACGCACAAGTTGTACGTGCAACTTCAGTGAGGAACTGAGTTTATTATATGCATAATTTATTTTCTACGAATAAACTCCATTATTATTATTATATTATAAACGACACTTAACTGAGAATGCAAAGCTGGGATATCAAAAGATTTTCATTATTTAATCGTAGTGAAGTAAATTCCTCTGTGGGAAATTTTGATGAATTATAATTAGAAATATTAAGATTATATATAATTCTATAAACTTTAAATCGTTAAAATTTTAAAAGTTAGAATTCATTTGTTATAGAATATTATCAAAAGGTCTCTCTCTTGCCGACATTATCAATCTTCATTATTTTTCTTTCATGCTCAAACCCCATATTTTCAGTTTTATCCCAAATATTTTTAAACTGCTCTTGTTTTTTAATTATCGTATTAATAAAGTCATCAATTTGTCTTATACAAAATGCAATGTCATTTGATTTCATCTGTAAAATGTCAAATAAAAGATCAGTAAAAGGAAAAATATCTGCAAAAAATTTAAATCGAAATACATATTCTTTAAGCGAATGTACATGTACGTACCTAACCACCGCTGTCGCAGTAACAGTCGGAAGGCGCTAGGATGCGCTAGGACGAGCGCTTCCAGAGTACCAAAATTCGCGCGACTAATGGGTTGCAGTCATTGAACCCTGACCAATTTTTACACCGGACAACTGCTTGACAAGCGGCGATTTTGAGATGCGCTTCTGTTAGGAGTGGACCGAATATGTAGTTGAATTGTGTGCATATTGATTTCGTTCGTATGCGATTAATTTTTAATATTTTTCAATGCGTATGCCTAGGTAATATGTAGATTATTTGTATTAGGGAAAAAATTTTGTTATTAAATAGGTATTAATTAATAATAGATATATTTTCTTATATCGAAGTAGGTATAGGGAAGCGGCGCTTCCCCCGCTTCCATGGACCGCACGCCTCTGATTGTAAACAGAAATATTTGCAATATTTTGGAATGAAATCTTAGAGAAAACAAACAGTCCAAGTCGTATTCTCCAAGATCCAAATATTGCCCTTAATTCAGGAGTGGCATCACTTAGATCACTTAAAGAATTTATACAGTCAAGACGTGATAGTTTCAAAACATATGAGACGCGAGGCGCGATGATAAGCGGAAGTCAAGACTATTCGACACATAGAAAATGACTACGGAATATTCGACTGACTCCACTGGATTATGGAAAATCTCCAGAGACTGTAATGACAACATCAGAGAAATTTAGGACTCAAAATTTTATCGCTATTATAGATCACCTCATTGCCTCTTTAAGTCAAAGGCTTTCTGCATATAAATGCATTCATTCCAATTTTTAATTTTTACATCATTTAGATATATTTTGGTCATGCATATATGTGCAATATTTTGGCCACGTTATGCGACACCCAGAGAGATATAATATACTTCATTTAATAATACAAGGTAAGGTAAGAACGACATGACTTAAAAACCTGAGTGAATGGCTTAACAGATCCTCTACATCCCTTTTTCGAGCTGCCGTGAACAAAATTAGTATAGCCAATTTGATAGCCAAGGCTCGATAATCAAGAACGGCACATGAAGAAGAAGACATCATTTAGCTTCAGAGCTATTATTAAAGCTTAGGTACTGACATCTGTAGCAATTATTTACAAATTTAAATGAAATCCTGGGTGTCGAACTAATACAATTTGTAGAATTTTTCAAAGAGGATATCTGCTCATTAAATATAAGCAAAAAACTTTAAACATACCGATTGCTAGAAGAAAATAATGTGAATGATGCGTTTCCAAATGTTGAAGTGATACTTCGTTTATATTTCTGATACCAACTAACTGTAGTGGGGAGAGGTAATTCTGAAAACTTAAGTTAAATACAAATTGACTTCGGACTATAATGGGCCAAGAGCGATCTCTCTATAATGAGCATTGAACACGATGTCTTAAAGCAATAAGACATGTCCGACATAGTCAAGGAATGTTCAAGTAAAAAATCTCGAAAAGTATCCGGACTACATCCTACTATGTTTATTTGTAATATTTTACTGTAACAAATTTTAATTTTAAATTTTACTGTATTTAAAAATATATTGTAGTTTTATATACATATCGGCAATTCGGTCTTCGGGAAATGAAATTCTATTTGTTATATCTCAATATTTCGTCACTCTTTTTGTGACTTCGTCAGGAGAAACTGTAAATTTATTATGATTAGAAACTAACAAAAGATTAAGTATTTCGGTACTTACAACTATTATGCCCGGTTGCACCAACAGATCTTAAGCTTAAGTCGAGAATATCATAAGAATTAATATAATATAGTTATAATATATTACGATAAAAATACCCTAATATAATAAGAGATATAATTGATAATAAGGTAAGAATCTAAAATTATGGTGCAACTCAAGTGATACTCAAGGAGGCCCTATTTATAAGTAGAGCTTAGCTAATCTGCAACTTAAGATCTGTTGGTGCAACTAGGCATAAGAGAAATAATTTAGGTTTGGAACATATCATTACATTGACTTATAAAATTATTATGTCTTCTTCTTCTTCTTTTTTGTTTTTGGTTTCGCTGCAAGGCGATTACCAGCACGATTTATAAGCGATCTTGACGTAGTCTGGCTCTAAGCCATACCAAAATCGCTGACTATGTTCTTGTAAGGAAGCTTTTGATGAGGTGTGATGATTATAATTAAATGAGATTAATTGGGTCAGGTTAAGTATGATTAAAAATTAAAACATAAATTAAATGACAAATAGCAACATAATATAACACGGATACATATAAACAGTTGAGCCTTGCAATTTGTAAGCTTATTTTGTTAATTGCTAGAAAACGCATTGCAGTTTATAAGCTTATTTGGTTAATTGCAAGAAAACGCATAATTACATTGACTGATTCTTCCGTTAAGGAACTTAGAATATTGTATATAGAGAGCGGTGTTTTGAAGTTCATGGAAATAAATTTTGTGTATATATCAAAATTAGGAATCACATTAATCGGGCATTCAAAAAAGATGTGGTTTAGATCCTCGAGACGACCACATTCACAAAAAGGATTATCTTTTATATTCATTTTATACAGATGTTGTTTTGTTAAACAATGGCCTGTGCGCATTCTAATGATGGTGGTAGTGTGTCTTCTATTTCTATATGGAAAATTTGAATACCAAGGTTTTGTAGGAAAGAAGTCTTGAATTGTTTTGTATTGCGAAGTCTTCTTATGGACTAAAGATTTCCATTTTTCTTGGTACTCTTTTGTAATTTTTCCTCTGATGACTGATAGGGCATCCTGGGAATTCAGTTGTACTTCCATGGGTACATTCAGGTCTCTTCCTATTTTTGCCAGTATGTCAGCCTGGGTGTTACCAAATATATTAGAGTGTCCAGGTATCCAGGAAAGGAGAATTTTGGTACCATTCTCATTGGCTGAAGATATAAGTTTCTTTGTTTTTAGGGCCCTTATATCTGCTGAAGCAGATATGTTACATGTTTTAATATTGGTTATTGCATTGAGCGAATCAGAAAATATTATAGCTTTCTTTAGATGTTTTGTAGTTGCGACTTCCACCGCTTGATGTATTGCTATACTCTCTGCTTTGCTTATGCTTAGAGCTCCAGGAAGTCTTGAGGAGAAATTATATTCAATACTCGGGATGCATATCCCAAAACCTACCCTTTCTTTGTTTTTTGAGGCATCAGTATATATAAAGGTATGGTCTTTCCCATATTGTTCAGTAGTCATAAGGAATTTTTCTTTAATCATCGGGTCATATTTTTTGATATTACAATTTAGAATTGGAAGTGGATTCATTAGTGTATCATAGTCTAATTCATAGCATGGAAAATTTGGGCTTTTGTATATTTTTTTAAAATATGGAAAAAAATATTCTAATGCCGAAACCAAGTATGGTACATTATTCCTTGTATAAAAATTAGGTTTGTTTATAAGTCTTTTACGTATTTCAATTAGGAGTAATATTATGGGATGATTCTCAATAATGATGATTTTACTTAAAAATTTAGAGGCTAACAATAATCTTCTATGTTCTAGGTCCATTTGGGCAGACTCTGCCAAGATTGCCAAATTTGGTGTAGACTTCATGCACCCCAAACATATCTTAAGTCCCTCAAAAAATACTGCATTGAGTTTGTTGTTGCATTTTTGTGATATTGGGTTGAATAGGAAGGAACCATAATCGAGGTGAGATCTGATCAAGGCATTAAAAACCATTAGGAGTGTTCGTGGGTCAGCTCCCCACCAGACTCTACATATTGCACGTAGGATGTTAATATTTTTCTTTGCCTTGAGTATAATATTGTCAACATGTAAGTCCCATGATAGATGCTTATGAAAAATTATGCCTAGAAATTTCACTTCATTTTTTAGAGGAATGGCTGTGTTGTTGATTTTGATTTCTGTTAGATTATCTCTTCGCCTACCCTTTGTGAACCATACAGCTTCACATTTGTCTTTGGATAAGGACAAGTCATGTTCTGCAAGCCAGTGTAATGTGTTTTCCAATTCTTTGTTTATTTTACTTACCATGCTTTGGATATCATATCCCTTAATATACAAAACCAAGTCGTCTGCATATCCACATATTTTAACTTCATTATTGCTAATACAAAACAATTCTGCTATATAAATATTAAACAAAATGGTACTTAAGGGAGAACCTTGAGGTAGCCCCTTAGTTGCCATGAAAGGTCCCAAAAAGTCACCATCATTAGATCTTGAATATAAAAGTCTGTTCTGTAAAATTTTGAACACAATATTATTTATTGCAGATGGAATATTTCGAAGTTTTAGTTTGCTATAAAGTTTGTATATATTGACATTATCATATGCTGCTTTGATATCAAGAAAGATGGCCAAAACCGATTGGGAGGATTCAAAGGCTTCCACAATTGTGGAATGAAGGATGGTCAAGTTGTCAGCAGTGCCTCTTCCTTTTCTAAAACCTGTCTGATGGTTGGTGAATGAACAGTTATGTTCTAAGGACCAATCTAGGCGATTCTTGATTAATATTTCTAATGTTTTAAGCACACATGAGGATAAAACTATTGGTCTGAAACTACTGGCCAAGAGTGGATTTTTGTGTGGCTTTAAGATATTTATAACATTATGGTTTTTCCAATCTTCAGGCAGGTTGTCACCATTTAGACAATTATTGTAGATATTCAACAGAAAATGTTTAGCTTGTAGTGGTAGATGTTTTATCATAAGGTAAGGAATGTCGTCCATACCTGGTGCCGAATTTTTTTTATTATTTACAGCATTGTTAAGTTCCCAGATTGTAAAAGGGGAAACTTGCTCGTTTATATCGTCAAGCTCAAAATTTGGATCAATAAAAACTGCAGACATGTTCTGTAGAATTTCTGTTTTAATGTTATCTGCTGGGTTATGAAATGTCTGGCCGTAATTTTTGTTATTTGAGAATTTTTTAACTTTATTCCAGACATAGGTAGTGTTAGATTCCTTATTTAATGATTCACAGAAGTTTATGAATTTATTTCTTTTTTTAATTCTGAGGTTTCGTTTAGTTTGGGCGATTATACGTTTAGCGTGTATATAGTTCTCTAAGGAAACAGATTGTTTAAAGTTTTGAATTGCCTGTTTGCGGCTTTTAATCCAAAGTGAACATTCTTCATCCCACCACGGATTTGAAGGTTTACCCTGTGTTCTACAGTTTTTATAGGGAATTGAGTTATCTGCTACTTGATTAACTACCTCCAAAAACTCATTGTAATTAGAGTTTACCGGTAAATCAAGCATTCCTGTTATCATCCCAGTGTGGAATGTATACCAGTCTGCTCTTTTAATATTTCTCATTTTGTATGTTTGTGTATAGATGCTATCATTTTTGTTAAACTCACAGTTGTTTATTATGACAAAGGTGGGGAAATGGTTGCTATTTCCACAATCTTGTATGACACCCCAAGTAGAACATAGAGCCATATTATTACTTGCTATGGCTAGATCTACAGCGCTAAGATTATTATTAGGAGGTTGAAACAATGTTGCTGACCCATCATTTAGGATAATTAATTCTTTATCAAAAATAAAATCATAAATATTTTTTCCTCCCTTATTGGTAGGACATTTATCCCATAGGGGATGGTGAGAGTTCAGATCACCTAGTATAATTAAGTTTTCTGTAGGTATGTTTTCTATTGTTGAGCTCAAGAAAGGAAGAGTTATGGCATTATTTGTATTGGAGTAAATGTTTATTATGTATAAGTTACCAATTTTTGTTGTTATGTATTGGATTTGGTCTGAGTTGTACTTCTGAATTGTAGAAAAAATAATAGATTTCTTGATACAAGTAGCTACTCCACCATATCCGTCATCTCTGTCCTGTCTGACAACATTATAATACTTCAAAGAAAAATTAAAATCTTGTTTAAGCCAAGTTTCATTAATAGCAATTATGTCAGGGTCTTCTTTGAAAATTAAGTTCGTTATGTTTTCCCTGTTTGATTTAATACTTCTAATATTCCACTGAATAATTTTTAATTTCTTTTTTGAATTCATGATTATGTGATTTGATATATGTTTAATTAATTAAAATCAGAATCAGATTTATCCTCTTGGTCCATATAGGACTCTACGTTTAATCGGGAAAATAAATGGTTTTTAAGTAAATTTAAGTTTTCTGATGATGTATTACTAATAAAATTTAGGCATGAGTTTAAAAAGTCATTTGAAGAAAAGGTATCAATATTTTGAAAGTTTTGCGATGCACTGGATTGCCAGGCTTGATTGGAGTTTTGTGATAAATTAGCTGAGGTTCTTGATTTGAAAGGTTCTGAACGAGAAAATGAGCTAGTGGGGGAAGAGGTTGGCTTTTCTGGTCTTAATTGCTGTGTATAAGTACTCTTTTCATTTGGTTGCTTATCTTGACGTTTTTGCACGACTCTCCGTTTGTTGTCGGAGTTCAGAACCACCTGTTGAAAGGAACGTTTTACTGTAGATGATCTGAAATTGTTTGTTCTTCGTTGCGATGGTTCTATGGTGTTAGAATTATTTGTACTGGTACTTGGAGTATTTTCTAATGGCCTGCTGTTATTTTTAAAATTTGGAAAATCTCTCGGGTTATAAATAAATTTATTATTTGAGATGTACGATTTTGGAATGGCTTCACTTGCCTCAAAAAATGTCAAATTTTCATACGCCATCAGTTCTTTAATATTCTTTTGCCTTGTATATTCTGGGCAGCTCTTGTCAATAGATTTGTGAGAGTCCTTGCAGTAAAAACATTTTGTCATGCATACGTCTTCATGTTTGTTTTCCCCGCAATTAAAACATCTTTCTTTCCCTTTACAGTTTGTTTTTGTGTGGCCAAATCTAAGACAGTTATAGCATTGTGTCACTGGGGCAATATATGTGTCCACTAGTCTTGGTATGCCATAAAAAAACACAGTTTTGGGCATAAGAACGCCTCGAAATGTAAATAGTGTCGTACCTGTGGGTTCATAAGAAGTTACTCCATCTTTAATTACTCTTCTATTTAATCTTTTTATATGTAAAATTTCAATGTCATTTCCTGTATCGCAACACCGAAGAAGTTCTTTTTCATCAATATCTGTATCAATCTGTCTGACGATACCTTTGCAGGTTACGAAGTTAAAAGGTATATATATCTTGTATCCCTGATTTAGAAGTTGAGTGTTCTTAAGTAGCATGTTAGCCGAGTGAAAATTGGCAAATTCAACTGAAACTCTATTGAGCCCTTTACTATCTATTTTTTTAACGTCATTAAGTTTGAGGTTGAATATATCTCGAGCTATTTTAATTGTATTGAATGTGCCAATTTTTATATTCGGTATATTTGTAGATTCAAGATATACTACAAAAGGTCCATGATCTTTTTCGGAGTATGTATTAACCTTTTTTTCTTCCTGAGAATTATTGTCGGAAGTCTGATTTTGATTTTTTTCGGAATTATTAGTCATTGCAATTTTAGCCGGAGAAGAAGTATCAGGATAAGGGGGGACTGAGCCCCCCTTCTCCTCACTCATTGTAAGAAAAAACCAGTCAATGAAGTATTAATAACTAGAAAGCAAAAAGAAATAAAAAGAGCAAGCAAAATAGCATAAAAGAAAGCCGCTTGAAAAAAAAATATAAGCAAAAATGCTCAACTTACCTATATGCAAACACTTAAGCAACAACACCGGCGGTTGTTAGCTAGGTTAAGACCCTAAACTAGTGGCAAACTTTAACTGCTGCAAAACAGAAACTGTTCACACCTCGAAAGCGTAATGTCTAGTTTAGAAATATTAAATTTTTGGAAAATATTTCTTAAATTTAAAATACGCGGTCTGACGTTTGGTATTTTATTTGACAATGTTATTATGTCTTATTTTGGCATATTTGGGAGTTATGGTAACTGCAATAAATTTTATTTTAATAGAATGTTGTCTAATATTGTACATTTTTTAGTGAATTGGTCAAAGTAAATAAGAGAAAGAAATATTTTAGAAATTTTACGGTTGAATGTTAATATTAATAGTAGAAAAATTAGAAACGACATGAATGATGATAAATCGATTTACAAAAAGTAATTAATGGTACATAGTGAGTTAGTATAAGACTGAAAGTTTTTAGAAATTTATAAATAATTAATATAGATTAATATTGGATAATTAATTGAGTAATTTTTTTGTATTTTTAAACTTTGATATTTTTTTTATTTTATTTTAAATGTTATGTATTATTTAGAATGTTACAGTACATATTACTCAGATGGTTAGTGTCAGTCTTATAGTTTATAGATTCAGGAGTTTTGTTAATGTGTACCATCTCAAGAAAAAGTCGTTTTTTATAATTGTCAATTTGTTCAACCATTTTTACATTGTTAAAATCAAATTTATGTCCGGTATTTAAGTGGTGTTCTACTAAGGCACAAGAGTTCTTTCTGATATTACAGTCACTTTTATGTTGAGTGACACGTTGTTTAAGCCATTGTTTCCTTTGATCAATATAACAACCTTGACATCCAATGCAATTAATTTTGTAAATTATGTTGCTCTAATAACTCTTGAGCAACATAATTTACCTACAAAATTAATTGCATTAGATGTCAAGGTTGTTATATTGGTCAAAGGAAACAATGGCTTAAACAACGTGTCACTCAACATAAAAGTGACTGTAATATCAAAAAGAACTCTTGTGCCTTAGTAGACACCACTTAAATACCGGACATAAATTTGATTTTAACAATGTAAAAATCGTTGAACAAATTGACAATTATAAAAAACGACTTTTTCTTGAGATGGTACACATTAACAAAACTCCCGAATCTATAAACTATAAGCTTGGGAGCTCCGGGGCAAACGTGATCTACCAGGGCCCTACCGAGGAGTTTGGGATTTACCCCCCAGCGGAATGGGGGGTCCAGAAAAATGTTTGATATTTATGACTGAAGTTTCTTGTACCGACATATTGCTATTTTAGTTGACCTACACAACAAATTTGGAAAACACCTTAGGTATTTTAAGTTAAATAATTTTGCAAGTAAGTAACATTCAATATAACATCTTTCAATTCTAACAATACAACATTCTGTTTTCATAAAAAATATACTATAATGTTAATTACATTGTTCGACTACAATGCGAAGAAAAGAAGAAAGCCTTTTTACAATACAGAACAAAACAAACACAACAGGCATACAACCACTACAAACCAATCAGAAACGAAACGAGTACTTTAGTGAGGCAAATAAAAAGGGAGCACCGGCAGAGTTTCTCAAAACAGATGGAACACGACTTCTACGGAACACAAAAAGAAGTATGGAGAATGATCAGAGGGCAAAGAAAGGAGATGAACGAATTAATAAAAACGAAACACATTCAGAAGGCAACATGGGCAGACTACTTCCGATTTCTATTTGCTAAAGGCGACGATAATGAACCACCAACACCTGAAGTTACGACAAACGAAGAAATAAACATCGAGGAGGGAGAGGTAAAGGAAGCATTAAGAAAATTAAAAAATAGAAAATCTCCAGGAGAGGACAGAATATCGAACGAACTCCTAAAGTACGGAGGACAAGATCTAACTAAACAACTATTAAAATTAATACAAAAAATAATAAAACAAAACAGAATACCACAAGAATGGAGATCAAGCATCCTAATACCCCTCTTCAAAAAAGGAGACAAATCAGACCCGGAGAATTACAGAGGGATTAACTTATTAAACACAACATTAAAATTAATAACAAAAGTGATAACAAAACAAATTGAATGAAATTATAACATTAGCAGAAGAACAACAAGGTTTTAGATCGGGAAGGTCATGCACTGACGCTATATTTATAATGAGACAAGTTCAAGAGAAATCGTTGGAATACAACAGACCGGCATATTTATGTTTCGTGGACCTTAAGAAAGCATTTGACATGGTCACATTAAAGTACGTCATCCACTTGTTATACTCGAGAGAGGTACCACTGGGAATAATTAAAACGATAGAAAACATCTACCAGAACAACACAATAAAAGTAAAAGTGGAATATGAACTAACTGGCCCAATTGAAACCGGCAATGGGATAAGACAGGAGGATTCCTGGAGTCCTTTATTGTTCAACCTGATCATAAATGAAATAATAAAAAAAGGAAGAACTAAAAATGGATACCAAAATGGGAGAAAAACAACTTAAAATAATGTGCTATGCGGACGATGCAATACTAATCTCCCAAATAAAAGAAGATGATTTACAACGTATGCTGCACCAATTCAACATAATCGCCAGAAAATTTAACATGTTCATTTCCTTAAAAAAGACAAAATGCATGGTTATAACAGCAGATCCAATAAGATGTAAATTGGAGCTGGAAGGTCAGATAATAGACCAAGTGATGGAGTTTAAATACCTAGGCATCACACTATCTAGCTACGGAAGACTCGAAACAGAAGTGGGAGATCAAGTGAATAGAGCAAACAGAGACGCAGGTTTCCTGAATGACACAATATGGAGAAATAAAAATATCGGAAAAGAAATGAAAGGCAGAATTTACAAAACAGTCATCTGACCAATAATGACATACGCGGCAGAAACACGACCTGACACAGAGAGGACAAAAAGATTGCTCGAAACAGCGGAGATGAAAACCCTTCGAAAAATCGATGGTGAGACTCTATGGGACAGAGCTAGAAGTACAGATATACGACGGAGATACAAGGTGGATAACATTAATAACTGGGTAAGAAACAGAAGAATAGAATAGAATGACCACATAAGCCGAATGACAACAAATAGGGTAGCCAGGGTAGCGAGAGACGGTTCCCCAATAGGAAGACGATCAGTGGGAAGACCACGAAAACGATGGAACGACAACTTACTAGAGGCACATTGAAAAAACAGACAGGGTCATGTCTATACAAAAAAAAAAGAAGAAGAAGACTACAATGTGGTTCCTTTCACATGCCAAGATGTAGTCTGGAGTAAATTGGTGAACACAAAGTAACTGGGACCGGGGGCTTCTATTCCGGTTGCATTTTAGTTGTTATTTCGCCAAAATGACTAATTTCCTCAGTAACAATTTATATCTTTACGAAAGGTTTTATTTTAGGTTTTATTACGCCGCAATAACTAATTTCCTAAGTAATAATTTAAATTTTTATGTTAAGGTCTCGGGGGCTCCTGCTTATCCCCCTCAACTTTATGTTGAGGTCTAGGGTACCACTTTCCCAGATAGCACAAGTACGTTTTATGGACATCCAATGGACGTACATCTGTGTACATTGGAACGTCCAATGGACGTCCCGCTAAGGTACAATGGACATCCGATGGACGTCCAACGAACGTCCAGAGTTCACAAAATTGGACGTCCATAGAACGTCCGCTACAAACGTACAGTGTACGTTGTTGAAGCTTTCAATGTACATTTTATGTACATTCAATGTACGTCTTATGGACATTTTTGTAGGGCACTTTTCAGAAAGCAATCTAGTGTCCATAATTTTTTGAATACATACATAGCAAAAAGCCTTTAGGTATAGGAAATAGTTCCTATAATACTAAACTTATACTTTAAAATATTACACAAAATACCTTTTTTATTTCTCTTTATTATAACTTTATTATGTATAATTTATTATAGGAACTTCATTAATGCACGACTGCACTTGCACGATAAACAATAAACACATGTGTAATAACTTAATAAAGACAAAATTCAGATAATGGCTCCCTATGATGCATGCACATTAAAAGAGGTTTATTTCTGTTTTTGTTGTTCCAAACGTTTCTTAGAAAGTACGGTTGTATATTGCAAGCGGGTTTGGCATTCTGTGAATTATCATAAATAAATTCTCCTTCAGTATTCCACAACAATTAACAGCGATAATCCCCTAAAAGTACCTGCCTAGTACTACCTTTTACGACCGATAGCGTGAAGAGCGACAACGTTGTCAAGAAGATTCTCATTTAGTTTGGCGGGAAATTTAACAATTTAACAAGTTACAAAATGCACATTTAAGATTTAAATTGGTAGTGTCTAATTATTGTAAGTTCTATAATTACCGATGCGCGATGTAGCTCCGTTATTCTGAAAAAGTTTACCATCATTTTATCATCATCTAATATTATATAGGTTTAATTAAAATAATTTTAGTGGTTCAGTGTTTTAATTCGATGATGAAAAAATATGTGACTACATTTATTAGAAGCTTCTTGTATTCTACTAATAATATTGCTTTGATTAAAACAAGAAGCTATATATATTTACTCATAATAATCGTTGCATTTTGTGTAAAATCTCCATGGACCACAAATGGATGTCCAATGTACGTTGAAATCAAACGTCCAATGGACATCGCGTAATGGACGTACATAGTACGTCCAGTTTTGGTCCATGGACGTTTGGACTTTAAATGTACGTTATATGGACGTCCATCGGACGTTGTGTGCTATATGGGTTAAGGTCTTTTTAAAATTGTGTCATTTGAAAATATTTCGTTTGGATCGGCTTTTAAAATACATATTTTTATTTTCCTCGTTAAAATCTATGCACGGCCAACCAAACGAGGGCCCCAGCGGGGCCCCCCTTGGCCGGGGGACCGGGGCATTGCCCCGGTTGCCCCAATGGTAGTTACGGCCCTGGGGCGAAGTGGCGATTGGAAGTCGAAAAACGTCGGAGTACCTACCTTACAAACCAACATGTAATAATACACAATAAATTTTCTTTCTTTGTAATACATATTTTATTCCGTAGAGAAAGGAGTTTACCTACCCAAACTAAATAATTAGATATCTACCAACAGTATTTTTATTATTTATTTATATAACAGAAGTCAGTATAAAATATTTGATACAAATGTCCAATATACGCATAAATTATTACAATGATACTAATATGATTGAATTTTATTTGTACTTATTTTTTAACAAAAAATAATGCGCCATTTGTAAGTTTTCTGGCCTGAGCACAATATTGCTATCTTTGACTTCTTCGTATTTAGCAACAACTTTTCTTAAATCTTCTATTTCTTTCTCATATTGATCTTTCATAACTTCTATAGTCTGAGCTTGATCTTGGATCGTCTGTTCAACGGTAGCAAATTCTTGCCAAGCGTTTTTCTGTACATCCTGTAAAGAAGAAATTGGAAACTTTACATGAACTACAGATTTAGACTAAAAAGATTTATTTTATGTATGAGTTGTTGTTAATAGAGCAACAAGAAATATATACTTTATTCCATTAATATAAAAATGAAGTTCTGCATTCACCTGATTATAGATGAAATTAAGAAAAGGTAAAAACTAAAAAAGGATATCAAATGGGAGAAAAACAACATAAAATAATCTTCTATGCAGACGATGCAATACTAATCTCCCAAAGTGAAGATGATCTACAACGTATGCTGCACCAATTACATCGCTAGAAAATTTTACATGTTAATTTCCCCACAATAGACAAAATGCATGGTTATAACAGCAAATCTACTAAGATGTATCTAAATTAGACCTTGATTGAGGGTTAGATAATAAAACAACATAAAATCCTTTATAAAAGGTATATTTGTTAAAATCCCTATACAGGGCTACATCAAAGACAGAACTAGTTTTCGATCGGTTGACCGATCATCATCAGTGCAATCCTAGAATCTACATGCTAACCACCAAAGTAAAAATATCTGTTTTTACTTTGGTGGTTAGCATGTAGATTCTAAGATTGCACTGATGATGATCGGTCAACCGATTGAAAACTAGTTCTGTCTTTGATGTAGCCCTGTATAGGGATTTTAACAAATATACCTTTTATAAAGGATTTTATGTTTTTGTAATGGTATGCAGCCAACTACAGGAAATTTTTCCTCGTGGATTTAATAATAAAACAAGTTACGGAGTTTAAATATCTAGGCATCACACTATCTAGTTACGAAAAGCTCGAAGCAAAAATGGAAGGTCAAGTAAATAGAGCAAACAGAGCCGCAGGTGTCCTGCATGAAACAAGGTGGAGAAATAAAAATATCGGGAAAGAAATGAGAGGCAGAATTTAGAAAACAATCATTATACCAACAATGACATACGGGTAAAAACACGACCTGATACAGAGAGGACAAAAATAATGCTAGAAATGGCAGAGATGAAAGCCCTTGAAAAATCGATGGTAAGACACTATGGGATAGAGCTGGAAGTACGTTCAATGGGAAAACCACGAAAACGATGGAACAACAATTTACTGGAGTCACATTGAAAAAACAGACCACGTCATGTCTATAAAAACAGAAAAAGAAGAAGAAGAAGAAGAAGAAGAAGAAGAAGAAGAGGAAGAATGTTATGATTATCAATATTACCTTTAGCTGATTTCTAAGCATATCCATCTTATTCGCCATGTCCGAACCAAGCTTTCTGACAACCTTATTTTCTTGCTGTCTTAGATTCAAGGCTTTTAACAATTGTTCCTGCTCTGCAACCATATCTTTTGCAAACTCCATGGCTTTATGTAGTTGTTTTTTAAGGGCCGTTCGAGATAAATGTACTCCATTCAAGTTGTGTTCTAGTTCTAGTTGTTTAGCTTCTAATTTTCTGAAATTAAGTAATATAAAAGTAGGTAAAACTAAGTGGTATTTAAAAATATAAAAACGGATAATGTTATTGAAGAGTAGTGTAGCACCTGGTCTTCTCCAGCGGTATTGGTAACTAAGAAAGATGCTTCAGAAGGTTCTGTGTCGACTACAGAAGATTGAATAGCGTCACCAAGAAAGACAACTACAATGGGAGAGTCCGTGAGAGGTATTACTGGTTTAATTACATCACCGGAACTGCATGAATATCAGTTGCTGTCTACATTCTGGGACCATTTCCTGTAACAACTTTAGGAACTAAGACTTTGATGATTGCTATAGATTATTTTTCTAAATAACCAAAAGAAGTTACACTACCCAACCAAGAAGCAATCACAGTTGGTGAGATCCTGATAAATGTTGTTTCGGGGTTCCACTTCCACTCCATTTCGACCAGGGGCGCAACTTTGAATTGGAAGTTTGGAAGACCATGACGGTTTTGCTGGGAATTGAGAATACCAGAATAGTACCAACTGATTCCCAGTTTTAACATTGATAAAAACAAAATAAATCGTATATATGTTACGGTAAGTATGATTAATTGGAAATTATTAATAATTACCGGTTACTATTAATACAAACAGCAGAGCTAGGTAAAAGTAATAAATATGGCCGAAATAATCACATCGACCGGTAATTATTAATAAATCCCGGATTAGAACGGTAAATGTGATAAATTTCAATTCTGTTAAGTGCGTAGAAGCTTGCGGAGTGTAGGGAGGTCACTGCGACATACCAGAGCTAAATACGGCGCATAGTGTATACTGCATACTACAGTGTTAGTCAATCCGCAGTCAGAAGCGGCCACTGTGTAATACACTATTTTAATATATTAAATACATAAGGCTAAAGTAGGAATAAAAACATATTTACCTTCTGGTACTTTATCCGAAATCAGAAGAAGATTTAGAAGCGATAATGGCAGATCATTCTGATGACGCTGACGATGGAGCAAAGGACGATGGAACTCAACAGTACAACCGAGGATTCACAGTTAGCGAATATTGAGGATACAAGTAACACTAACAGTCCAATCGAACATAATGCGTGTGCAATAATTGCTGTCAATGAGGAAGACAATGCCAGTATTGGCGTCAAAGAAAATGAGGGAGACGAAGAAGATGGCAGTGCAATTGACAAAACTTCAAAAGAAAATTCAGGAGACTCGGGATCTTGCTAAACAGTCACTTGTAAAAGAATCTGACAAAATGTTAAAGCATTCTAATGATAGATTCCCTGTTGAAAAAGTAGGTCAAGTAGAGTGCGAATTGAGAGATAGGTCTCAGTGAATGCGTTGGTAAAGATTCGAATTAGGCAGTCAAGGATTCCACCACTGCAATTATTGTAGTGGCCAATGCAATTAAAAACGCTGCAAACGCAAAAAATTAAGCGTTCTTTATAATTCTAGGTGCCACAAGAGCCTTTCCTATACACTCAAAAAAATTTAGTTCGTAGTATTGATTAACAGTGGTTACTGAATAGTATTTCGTTGTCACAACAATTTAATTTGTTGTTTCAACGAACTTTGAGACATTGACGAATTTATTTGGTTATTGTCACAATGATTGAATAATAATTGTGAGAATAACTGGAGTACATTAATCAATAACACTCAATTTATTCAGCCAATACCTTAGTTTCGTATATTTAATAAATACTGTTAATTCTGGCAGCAACTCACGTTCTTGATTTCGTAGATGACAAGCAATTACCTTGGTTTATCGTGACAACGTACAGATTTCATTAAAACAATGTACAAATGTTGTTAATATAGAGTAATATATGATTATTGAATAGATGTAAATTGATTGTTGTGACAACGAATGCATTAATCAATCTACTACTGCATTTAATACCCATAATTAATGCGTTCATTGTGACAATAATCGTAGTTGTTGAGACAATAAATGTTTTGCTTGACCATTTGAAAGTTAACGGCTTTTCCTTATCGTGATACCCCTAGCTTCTCTGTGTTACCGAAGTGCCGAATAATAATTGCATTTCGTTTTCAAGTGTAGTCCGTAGTAGAAGGAAGTTTGTGTGTGTCTATTATTGTGAAATTTCGGTCGAATTCTTTTTAAATGTATTAATTTTTTTCGAATCCTGAGAAAACTAATTATTATTTTTGAAAATTTAAATGCAAAATAAAATATTACAGTATTATCGAGGGTCTGAAGTCCCTGAGAACCTCTATAATGATTATTTTAACCTTCGGGATACGAAGACTGGGTCAAGCGTGACCCGAAATTCAGTTATTTCTGAATATTTTATGAAATAATTTTTTTACAAATCCGATTGATCGTAAGTTTTCCTTATTTGTTTCAATCTATTTTTTCGTATATAATTCGTGAACATGCAAATTGCAGTTTTTCCTCTACGTAACATCTATGATGCCGGGTCAGTCCTGAGCCGGTCTTCGGATTTTGAAGAATATTTTCAATATGTTTGTAGGTACACGTAAATCGCAGCCGTCTCTGTTTACGGGTATACGTACAGTGGAACCCCGATAAGTCGGCCTCCGATAACCCGGAAGTCCGGCTAACCCGAACCGATTTTCATCAGACAAAACAAACATTTTTTCACTTTGACTAAGTTTTTTACCAAGAAATAAACAATACTGTATACAACTGTACGTAATTTAGATGTATTGTGCATATTTTATGTATTTCATGTTTTTGCAATTATAATGGAGTTTATCTGTAAGTATACCGTGTTTTATTAATTTTTACCATATTCTCCGGCTAACTCGAATTTTCGATAACTCGGATCGGCCGCAGTCTCGATTAATCCGACTTATCGAGCTTCCACTGTATTCAAATATATGGCCGGAGCAAATTTACCTATGCCCGTTTTCTGTAAGGTATTAAAATCTGGCCGCCGGAGCGAACTAGTATATGCCCATGGGTAACCACCTTAAAAAATTTAAATACAATAATTTAGGATTTTGTTTGTTTTTTTGTTGAATTAAAGATAATGTTTAATAATACTGACTATTTAAAACATCCTTATATAAAAAAATGAGAATGGGTCACGCTTGACCCATCATCGTAATCTAAGTAAGTCAAATAATCTCCGTACTCCGAAGGTTAATAAGTCACGGGGGTGAAAAACAGAAAATTTAGTATGATTTTTAATTTCAAATAGGCATACCATTCAACAGAAACTTTTTGTTTATTCTAAGGGACTTTCTGCCCTCGGTAATAATGTAATATTTTATTCTGCGTTTAAATTTTTCAAAAATACTTATTAGTTTTCTCAGAATTACAAAAAAATAAATGCGTTTAAAAGGAATTCGATCGAAATTTTGCACCTGCGCTCTCAAAAAGGATTAAAGTGTTATACATTTTTGGAATCACTATTTCAAACGCTTTTAAATAAGCTGTCACATGACGTACTTTCCCATTAAAAAAAATCAAAGTTACGCCGCGCCTGTCACCTGAAGTGTTCGAAACATTGATGTTATAATATACTTTGATTATTTTAAAAATCGACCTGTCCGAGCGTTTTGCTTATGTGCTAAACATAAATAAGTTAATAAGGGGGTGGGTGGAGTGTAACACGTATTCCAGTACACTGTATAAGTGAAATCATATGAAAAATCACACAGTGTAAAGTCCTTTAGGTTAAGGACAAAAAAGGCGGATTTAAAAAATTATTATTAATCAATTAATATCATACATTGGGCCATTGCATTCAGTAATTATTAATATAAAATACGTTCATAGTAGGAATGAACAAAACTGATTGTAAGAATGAATAGAATTTCTTGTAAGAAAAACCTTATTTATTGTGGGAATGAACGGAATTAATTGTAACAATAAACGGAAATAATTGTAGAAATAAATGAAATACGTTAGGAGAAATAACACTGTTATTGACACAACGAATAGTCTTCGTCGGTCAATTAACGACGTTGTTGTTTCAATAAATAGTGTTCGTTGACTCAGTGAAGAGAGTTCGTAATATCAATAAATAGTATTCGTTGACTCAGTGAACAGAGTTCGTAATACCAAAAAAGTGATATTATGGTATACATAATGAATGTTCATCCATTCAATAAACGTAATACATTGGCTCAACGAACGAAAATAATGAATTGATGAACATCGCTTTGTTGTCCCAATAAAACCAAGAATTGGACAAATTTTAAGTATTGCGTTTGTTGTCTGAATTAACATTTTTATTGATATTACGTACCCTTTTCGTTGAGTGTAAAAACAGGTGTTTTACCAAGTAGGTAATTATAGTCTACTAACTTAAATCCTAATGCCTGTGTATGAGTTTTTGTTTACTTATAAGGAGTCTAGTTGAGTTTTTTTTATTGATAAATGCTGTTTAAGTGTTTAACTTTATTATCAAGTTTTGAAGCCCAAAAATGCGTTTTTATTACATTAACCAGAATTGTTAGGAAAGTATTAATAATAACCGGTAAATCTAATTATAAAGGCATTATTAATCACATTGACCAGCTGCTACGGTTACTATTAATATTTACCGGTAATTATTAATACAGACCGGATTTATCACATCAACCGTAACATATACATTAATACAATGCAAAAAAGAATACTACTTAATAAGAACACCAAACATAATTAGATATTAATATTTTACTAATGGGTAGTATCAATAAGATATTTTCACTACATCAGATTTAATTCAAAACACTTACTTTACATGCTTTTCCAGATGGCTAACATTATTTTCAAGTTTTTGTTTGGTCACAACATTACTAGCAATTTCTTTATTCAAATCTTCAATGGTTTTATTGTGCGTTTCAATGGATTTCAAAAGTTTATCTTTTTCCTGTTCGTACTGTATTTTCAATTCTTCATACCACCTAGAAATATAAATATGTATAATGTGGAGTTAAGATATTTTAGATGAAGTGGCTAACTTTCTACTATATTGAATCATTTAGCCTGATAAAACATTAATAAAAGTGACACTCACATTGGAGTTCATTATACAATAAACATACCATATGTCCATATCATATGGTATGATGTTCCATATCTCATTGATGTTCTGAAAGAATTGTATAGAAACTTTACCTCTTAAATTAAATAAGTTAAGAACAGCTCAAGACAGAGAGCAATTTGCTGTAGTTATAGCCAACCTTCAGTTGGAGAAGGCACCTTAAGAAGAAGAAAATTAAATTGGCTACTCAAATATCGGAAGGGTTCCTGACCACTAAAGGACTTAAATAGGGATGCTGTATATCTCCAGTATTATTCAATATACTACCGATATGCTATACAATCCTCTACAAATTACAGACTACAGAAATTAGAATATATGTATATCAAGGAAACTTCTGGAAGAATATAGAAAGTGGGGTCTGGCCTGGAGATTAATATGAAACCAAAACAAAGTATTAAGTACTGAAATGGACTTTTTGAGTAGAGCCGCAACACAACAATCAGAGCTAGAACACATAATAAATTACTATTTCAGGAGACAAAATGAGAGTACAAAGGAAAATAACAACAACTTTTACGGCATAGATACGGCAGATGAATGAAAGACAGCAGAATCCCTCAGAGAATATTAGACCGAATGGGATCAGTGTACCGAGTATAATTAATAATTAAATATTATCAAAAAATTGGTTGTATTTTATAGTCCATGTGGTGAGACCGCTCCCGTCTGGAAAACATTTCTAATTCGGTTTCTCTGCGGATTCATATTCAAAAATGTCCCTTTTATACAAATCTGAAGGGTGCCGGACGGAATTTTTGGGCAGAAATTGTTTAAACAATTTTTTTAAACAAATACATAAGATCACGTTTTTTTGCTCTGGAGCATATATTTTTAGGTTTTTTGGGTCATTCTAAACAAGAAAGGCATCTTTTGATTTTTCCCAAAAATTGACAGTTTTCGAGTTATGCGAAAATACGCATTTTCGAGGCTTAAAAACTCATATTTAAATTAGTATTTTTACGGGTGCCAATAACTTGGATTAAAGTTTAAACATTCCTTTTCAAGATTCCGAAGAGTGATCGGGTCTAACTTCAATTTATACCGTAGTTTTTTACTTGTTAATTATGCGTGTCCATCCGGTTTTTTGCCGGTGCGGCGCGAACTATTTTCAAAAATCTCCTATTTTCCTCCGAAAAATATTTTTTCTAGATTCTTTCGGACACTTTAAATAAAAAAAGTTTCTTGACTTTTTTCTCAAAAGTTACTAGTTTTAAAGTTATAAGCGATTTAAAATGCGAAAATGTGTTTTTTTTGTCATTTTTCGGATTTTAAATCGCTTATAACTTTAAAACTATTAACTTTTGAGAAAAATGTCAAGAAACTTATTTTATTTAGAATATCCCAAAGAATCTAGAAAAAATACTTTTCGGGGGAAAATAAGAGATTTTTGAAAATAGTGCGCGCCGAACCGGCAAAAAACCGTATGGACACGCATAATTAACAATTAAAAAACTACGGTCTAAATTGAAGTTAGACCCGATAACTCTTCGGAATCCTGAAAAGAAATGTTTAAACTTTAATCCAAGTTATTGGCACCGTTTAAAATACTAATCTAAATATGAGTTTTTAAGCCTCGAAAATACGCATTTTCGCATTTTTTAGATTTTAAATCGCCTATAACTCGAAAACTGTCAATTTTTTAGAAAAATCACAATATACCTTTCTTGTTTAGAATGACCCGAAAATCCTAAAAATATGTTTTTTGGAGCAATAAAAGGTGATATTATGTATTTGTTTAAAAACATTTTTTAAACAATTTCTGCCCAAAAACTCCTTCCGGCACCCTTCAGATTTGTTTAAAGGGGACATTTTTGTCTCATCACATGGACTATTACTTACTTTTTGCATTCGTTGACGCTAGAATTATGGACAGAAATAGGGATAAAATTTTGCATTTGATTTTTGAGCTCTGCTTGAGATTCAATACACGATTTGTTTTTCTCCTTTAAAGCCGCGTTTTCTGTTCTACTTTTGACGTATTCTCCATGCAGTACATCAAAGTCACGGGTCATCTGTTCAACTAGAAATATTATAAAAATTATTAACAAAAATAAATTAAAATCCAAGTAAGTTAGTGGCACTATTTTCGATTCTTAAACGGGCACATTCTACAAAGTTAGGCTTTTCTCGTTAAAAATATTTTGTAAGATTTTCATCTTCTATTGTTTTCTATAACCCTAATTTTTAATATTTTTTATTTTATGATATTAAGAGCTTTCAAGAAGTTAATACAGGAACAAAAACTGCAGGACAATTATTATTTTATGTGACAGAAGATCGAGAAGCATTTGCAGTGGTGATTGCCAAGGTCGGACAATAATTCTGATATGAAGAAGTTTTCAATTCTTGCAAGAAGGTTACATTTAAATAATATAATATTATAAATACCTTTTGCTTCATATATCTTTAAAACTTCTTCTAATTTATCCTGTTTCAATGAACATTTCTTAATAAGAGCATCATTTTGTTCTCTTGTATTCTTCAACTCTCTTTTCGAGTTCTCCAGTTCTACCACTAGTTTAGAACTGCAAGTTTCATCTTCGTTAAGTCGTCTGTACAAGCTTTCATTTTCTTCAATGATTTCTTTTACTTTTCCTAGTGAAAACAAACTAGTTAATAAAGTATAACACAGATGGCTACAAATTTAATAACATATTTATTTCTATATTTCTAATAATTGTATTTGAAATATGAAAATAAGCATTAAGAAGACCAAAGTGATGTCAATCCGAAAAAACCAAAATGAACCTCAACCTTGCACAATAAACGGATACATATTAGAGCAAGTCAATAAATTTAAGTACCTGAGATGTTAGATCGATAGCAGCCTAAATACTGATCTAGAAATGAGATCGAGAATAGAACAGTCCAGAAAATCTTTTGAAAAAATCAAAAGACTGCTATGTGATTCTCGAATAAAACTCGAAATTCGACTGCGTTTATCAAAATGCTACGTCTGGTCGACTCTTCTCGATGCAATTAAGACGTGGATCCTTAAAACATCAACCGTAAGTCAATTGTAGGCCTTTGAAATGTCTACCGAAAGCCTACCGAAGAATGCTCAAAACGTCACGGACATCGCATGGGCCTTTGAAATGTCTACCGAAGGCCTACCGAAGAATGCTCAAAATGTCATGGACATCGCATTCCTCAAACGAAGAAGTGCTGCATAGAATAGGCAAGGAAAGAGAACTTTTCAACGCAGTGAAAGTTAGAAAAACATTATACCTAGGCCACATACTGAGAAATAATATGCTCAACTAATAGTGAAATGGAACACTGGAAATCACCTGGAACGGATGGTATACCCAATGAACTTTTAAAATGTGGAGGCCCTGAACCAGAGGCAAGTAAACTGTCGCAACTCTTTAAAAAAGTCTTAAACGAAACAGAAACACCAGAGGAATAGCATAAGAGCATCACAATCCCCATATTTAAAAAAGGACAAAAAACTTGCCCATAAAACTACAGAGGAATAACCCTCTTAAATACAACAATGAAACTTTTCACAGGTATTCTTAAGGACAAACTGGAAAGACAAATCACTAATGCTGAAGAACAACAAGGTTTTACAAAGGGGCGATCTATAACATACGCAGTATTTATAATAAAACAAATAACAGAAAAAGCTGTAGAGTTTGGCATGCCAGCGTATATTTGCTTCATTGATCTGACGAAGGCGTTTGACAGAGTTCGCCTGGGAGACATTCTAAATATATTAATAGAAAATAAAACACCGACCAGCATACAAAGATAGTCCATAACCTAAATAACAACAACGTAATTAAAGTTAGAGCAGAAGACCAGTTCACTGAAAATATTCAAACACCGGGAGGAATTAGACAAGGAGACAGTTTAAGCCCCTTCTTGCTTAACCTACTCATGGGCAAAATTATAAACAAAGTCTTCTTCTTCTTCTTCCTTCTTGTATGTAGGCTTTAAAGCCTGTTTCTTCTTCAATATTATCCTCCTAAATTGTTTAGGTTATCGCACCACCTTTTTCTTGGTCTGCCAATACTTCTTCGTCCATTTGGTGACTTATCTCGTGCTATTCGCACTATCCTATCCTCTGCCATTCTACTAATGTGTTCGTTCCACTCCTGTTTCCGTTTTGTCACCCATCCATTTATGTCTTCTATATTGCATGATCTTCTTATGTTTTCGCTCCTCTCCCTATCCAACAGACTTTTCGCTGATATTCGTCGGAGTATTTTCATCTCTGTTGTTTCTAGTAGTCGTCTCGTTTTAGATGTGTCAGGCCTTGTCTCCGCCGTGTATGTTAATATAGGTCTAATTGCTGCTTTATAGATTCTTGCTTTTGTGTCTTGTCTTAAGTGTTTGTTCTTCTAGATTGTGTCATTAAGAGATCCCGCCGCTTTACTTGCTTTTAAGCTTTGTTGTCGTACTTCCTCTTCAACATCTCCGTAACTGGTTATATCAATTCCCAGATATCTAAACCTTGCTTCCTGCTTTATTATTTTCCCATCAATTTCGATTTTACATCGTAGTGGGTATTTAGATGTTGTCATACATTTGGTTTTTTCTGCTGATATTATCATATTGTATTTCTTGGCTGTTGTATTAAAGATGTGTGTTAATCTTTGGAGATCGTCTTCTGTCTCGGCGATTAATGCGGCGTCGTCTGCATAACACAATACTTTGATTTCTTTATTCCCCATTCTGTAACCACGACCTTTACGTACTGCTTCTATTATTTCGTCCATTATTATATTAAAGAGCAGTGGGCTTAATGAGTCACCTTGTCTGACTCCACTTTGTACTGGTATAAACTGCGTTAGTTTTCCATTTATCTTTGCCTGTATTCGATTATGAAAGTAGATGTTTTCGATGGTTTGTATAATATTGATTGGTATGTTTCTTCCATACAGTAAATGTAAGACGTCTTCGACTTGGATGCGATCGAAAGCCTTTGTCAGGTCTATAAAACATAGATATGCTGGTTTATTGTACTCAATGGCCTTTTCTGTGATTTGTCTCAGTACAAATACGGCGTCTACGCAGGATCTTCCGGATCTGAATCCTTGTTGTTCATCTGATAAAGTTGTTAGTTTATTGATTTTGTTGGTTAGGACTTTTGTGGTTAGCTTAAGTGCGGTGTTTAGTAGATTTATACCTCTATAATTGTTGGGGTCTTCTTTGTCTCCTTTTTTGAACATTGGTATCATTATGCTGTTTCTCCATGCGTCTGGTATCTTGCAGTGCAATATTAGTTTTTGTATAAGTTTTGTCATCTCTAGGGTTATACTTTCTCCTCCGTATTTTAGAAGCTCGTTGGTTATTCCGTCTGGTCCTGGTGACTTCCTATTTTTGAGTGAATTTATGGCTACCCCTACTTCCTGAAAACTGATTTCAATTTCGTGTCTTAATTCAGGTAGGTTATTATTTTGATTATGATTTTCCTTTCCTTTAAACAGTTCCGTCAAGTATCTTTCCCATTCGTTTGCTGGTATGTTATTGTATTCCTTCAATTCTGCCATTTCTTTCCGTTGGTTTCTTATGAATCTCCATATTTGTTTTTGTGTTCCGTAGAAGTCGCTTTCCATCCTTTTTGTAAACTGTTCCCAGTGTTCATTTTTTGTTCTTCGTACCAATTGCTTTGTTTCATTTCGTATTCTTCTATAGGTGTCTCTGGATTCTGGAGTGTTTGATGTTTTATACTTCAGTGTTACTATAAACAAAGTAACATCTCTTAATCTCGGATATAGAATGGGCAACAAAAGAATTGGTATGGTGTGTTACGCAGATGATGCAGCAATTATTGCTGAATCAGAAGATGATCTTCAGAGACAGCTCTTTCAGTTCTTTCAAGTAAGCCGCCAACTAAATATGAACATTTCTACCAACAAAACTAAATATATGACAATAGCAAAAGATCGGCTCAGATGTAAATTAGCGGTTGAGAACAACCCCATAGAACAGATGATGCAATTCAGATATCTGGGCATAGATATATCAAGCACTCACGACCCAGTAAAGGACCTGAGGAGTCAGATCAACAAAGCATCTGCATTGTCAGGATGCCTGCGGGAGATAGTCTGGTCAAATTCGTATATGCGCACAGATAGTAAAATTAGAATCTATAAGACTTGCATACGAACGATCATGACATATGGCATAGAAATGCGCAAAGACACCAACAAAACGAAACAGATGCTAAGAGTTGCCGAACTGAAAACCCTAAGAAAAATAGTGGTGAAAACAAGAAGAGGCAGAGTTAGAAATACAGACATTAGAGAGCAATGCAAAATTCAAGATATTGTAAGATCGGGAAGGCAGCGCAAGAGGATGTGGTACAACCATGTAAGACGAATGGATGAGAATCTCTCTCTCTCTCTCTCTCTCTCCTGTCGTTTCCCCATTACTGAGGATCGTGATTTCTTCCAATATTCCTAACAATGTTTCTCCATTGGTCTCTATCTTCAGCTGCTCTAAGAGCTTCGCAGAAGAGACTATATGGATGAGAATAGACTCCCAAAAATTGCCCTAGAAAACAACCCGCCCGGTTCAAGACCCCCGGAAGACCACCTAAAAGATGGAGGGATAGTTGGCAATCTACCTCCCAGGAAATTAACCAGAGGCAGCCTAAGAATTAAACAGATTGAAAAATCTCCAAGAAGTAAAAGAAAAAAAAGAATAGTGAAGTGAAAGATCGAGGGAAAGAGTGGACTGGAAAGAAAAAGCTTATCGTGGCTAAGAAACATCCGACAATGGACAGGGCCAAATTTTGAAAAGCTTATAAGAACAGTTGATGGCAGAAGAGTTTTCAACTGTACTAGCCAATCTCCATTGAGGAGAGGGCATTTTAACAAGAAGAAGAAGAATTGTTTTTGAATAAAAAGGTTTCGATGGTATTTAAAAATCTACGGTAGTAACAAAAAATATGCAAATATTAGGTACGTGACTTGGGCTTGGTTCTTAGATAATAACCTTGTAATAATCATTATTCATAATTACAGAACCTAAACTGAACTTAAAGAGAACCAAAAACATTCTGTTAATTTAGGTTAAGTCAAAAATGACGACAAAATAATCACCACATATAGATCTATGTAAAAGCTTCTCAGTAAAACCGTTTGGCGAGGAACAGTGGTGTATTTGGAGTTTAGGGGCCATGATATGATAAGACAAGATGATGCTGCCAGGATAGCCATGTAAAGTTTAGTTTGGCAGGGTCGCCTTGCAAGATAAGGGAGCTGGTATGTAAGAGAGAATAAACTGAGATTTCGTTCATAGGGCAGTCAATGAGGGTATGTGGCTCCGAATTCCATCCACTATATCGATTTACGTGATATTTTCACAGTAAGTAGGGAATAGCCCAAGAAATAAAGACTACCCTATGCCGATGTGTGCTTTTGTCTTGGGGGCGGTTCCCACCCCTTCTCGGGGGTGGAAAATTTTTTGCTTAAATAACTACAGAAGTTGCTACAGAACCTAATACTAAGCAAAAACCGTTCTATAATTTTCTTTCGAAAACTCAATACTTTTTGAGTTATTCCTGGTTGAAAATTGGCCATTTTCATTGAAATATAACACCTTTTCAAACGGTTTTTTGCGAATACCTTAAAAACTATGCATCTAACTAAAAAACTATATAAAACATTTTTGTAGCTTATAAAATAACAAAGAGATTCTTTTCTTTATGAATCTTCTAGTTATAACACAAAAAGAGATATGGTAAGTGAAAAAAACTTGTTTTCTTGGTGCATGCTCAAATCAGTGTATTTAACTTTAAATAACAGAGAAACGGTCGATTTTAGGTGTATAATGCTACCATAAACTTTTGTTGTGCTTGAAAAGACCTATAAATTAAGCAATATTAAATGTCGATTACATTCAACCTATGCGAGATAAACTGTAAAAAATTTGATGACTAACGTATTTTAAGAAAAAAATGAGAAGTATATTTAACCCCTCACCCACAAGAATTTAAATGTATCGTTTTCCTTCTATAATACATTTTACTATAGCGTTATTTTTTTGTTAAAAAAGTTGGGCGGGTTTAAAATGAACGGGTTTTGAAAAAAATAAGATCAAATTATTGAGCGCATTTTTAAATTTTCTTAAAAATCTTCCTATTTCTCTATGTAACTCGAAAATGATAAGAAGTGCCAAAAAAAGATGCCATACAAAAATGTAGGTTTCTTCTAGATAAACATTTTGATTTTATTTTTTATAACAGTATCTCTTATTATTTTCAAGTTACATGGAGAAAAGGAAGATTTTTAAGAAAATTTAAATACGCGCTCTATAATTTGATCTTATTGTTTTCAAAAACCATTTATTTTAAACCCACTCAACTTTTTGAACATAAAAATAACACTGTAGTAAAATGTATTGTAGAAGGAAAACGATGCATTTAAGTTCTTGTGGATGAGGGGTTAAATATACTTCTCAATTTTTTTCTTAAAATTCGTTAGTCATCAATTTTTTGCAGCATATCTCGCTTAGTTTGAATGTAATCGACATTTAATATTGCATATTTGAAAGGACTTTTCAATCACAATAAAAGGTATTGGTAGAATTATACACCTAAAATCGACCGTTTCTCTGTTATTTCAAGTTGAATACACTGATTTGAGCATGCACCAAAAAAACAACCTTTTTACCTACCATATCTTTTTTTGTGTTATAACTAGAAGATTGAAGAAGAAACAAATTTCTTTGATTTTTTATGAGCTACAAAAATGTTTTATATAATTTTTTTAGTTAGATGCATTGTTTTTAAGGTATTCGCAAAAAACCATTGAAAATATTTCAATGAAAATGGCCAATTTTCAACCACGAATAACTCAAAAAGTATTGAGTTTTCGAAAAAAAAAAATTATAGAACAGTTTTTGCTTAGAATTAGGTTCTCTAGCAACTTCCGCAGTTGTTTAACCAAAAAATTTTCCACCCCCGAGAAGTGGTGGGAACCGCCCCAAGACAAAAGCACACATCGGCATAGGGTGTGCTTTGAATAAGGAGATATTTTCAGGCTATTCCTAAAATTTCATTAAAATCCATGCAGTAGGATAGAATTCGGAGGTAATAAAATGTTCTTGCTCTCATTGACTGCCCTATCAGTAAATATATTTTATTCTCACTTAGCTGCCACACACGACGACCCTACTGAACCATATAAACCTTACGTGGCATATAAAATATGCTTATTTTACCTGTAAACTTGCTCATTTCTATTTCATATTCTTCAATGATTTCATCCTTCTCTTTAACGGAATCTTCGTAGGCGTCTAACAGGGGCCCTAAAGTGTGTCTATTTACGTTTCCCCAAATAACTGGTATATGTTTATGGTCTCGATGTACTTCTGACAGAATTTCTTTACTACTAGAAGATTCTAAGACCTCTCGTTTATGGTATGGTTCTACGACTGGTTTTGGAATGTTATTTGTTCGTAGAAGTTCTTGGTACCTCTCCAATTGCAGATTTAATCTATAACAAAATTATGAATAAAAATGAATAGAAATGAATAAAAACACAATAAAATACCGAAAGAATGGAAAACGAGCAAACTAATTCTACTATTCAAAAAAAGGGAGATAAAAAGCAGCCAGAAAACTACAGAGGTATCAACTTGTTAAATACTCCCCTAAAACTTATAACTAAAATTTTACAAGACCTAATGAATCAGAGGATAAATTCAGCAGATGAACAACAGGATTTTCGTGCTGGAAAATCGTGTTATCATCATCATCATTCAAGCCGGATCTATCCACTGCTGGATATAGGTCTCCCTCAGTCTTTTCCGTACATTTCTGTTTTGTGCTGTTTGCATCCAGTTTTTGTCGATCCTTTTTATGTCATCAGACCATCTGGTTGGCAGACGATCTCTACTTCGATATGCTTCTTGTCTTGGTCTCCAGTGTATTATTCGCTGTGTCCATCTATTTTCCGACATTCTAGCTATGTGTCCAGCCCAGTTCCACTTTAGGGTCATAATTGTTTCTATGGCATCCGTCACTCCTGTTCTCCGTCTTATCTCCCTGTACGTAATTCGATCCCGACGAGAAATGCCTAAAATTGAGCGTTCCATGGCTCTTTGGGTAACACAAATTTTATTTCTTACTTTCTTGGTGCTTCTTGCATGGTGCAGAAACTTTAACAATAACCAAGAAAGTAAGAAACAAGAAAGGAAAATCGTGTACAGATGCAATATTCGGCATAAAGCAAATTACTGAGAAATCACTAGAGTATAGTAGACCAGGATTTCTATGTCTGATTGGCTTGAAGAAAGCATTTGACAGAGTAAGACTCAAAGATGTAATCCATCTTCTGTATAATAGAGAAATCCCCCTAGATATCATAAAAACTATTGAAAATATCTACCAAAACAACAAAATGGAAGTCAGAATAGATGAATAACTTACAGAACCTGTAGATATAGGCAGCGGAATAAGGCAGGGAGACTCATTGAGTCCTATGCTCTTCAATTTAATCATGGATGAAATCATCAAAAACGTCAACATAGCAAGAGGATATAGAATGGGAAACAAAGAAACAAAAATACTCTGCTGTGCAGACGATGCAATACTGATAGCCCAAGATGAAGATACTCTGCAAAGATTAGTCCACAGATTTAACATAACAGCAAAAGAATTCAATATGACAATTTCATATCAGAAAACTAAAATACTAGTAATCAGTAAAGAATAAAGAACTAATCAGATGTAAAATAGAAATTGATGGTATCACTATTGAACAAGTAATGGTAATAAAATATCTTGGAATTACATTGTCAAGTTACGGAGACCTGGACAAAGAAGTGAGGAATCAAGTACAAAAAGCAAATAGACTGACAATAAGATGTCTTAATAACACTATATGGCGAAACCGACATATTAACAATGAAAGTCAAGAATTTATAAAGCCAGTGTGAGGCCAATAATGACATATGCATCAGAAACAAGACCCGATACAGCCACATCACAAAGATTACTGGAAACGGCAGAGATGAGAGTACTGAGCAGAATAATTACAGGAAATACGCTGAGAGATAGGAAGATGAGTAAAGATATTAGAAGACAATGTAACGTAGAGTGTATAAACGAATGGACTAATGGACACTAAATAGAAAAAGTATGCAATAATCACATAATCAGAATGGGGGAGACACGTGTGGTCAAAATAGCAAGAGACAAAATCACCAATCGGTAGAAGAAGTATCTGCCTCCGCGCAAAAGATGGAATAGGAGACAACCTTCCGTAGAGGTATCAATCCATCAATGAACAAGTAGAATTGCTTATAAATAGGAAGAAGAAGAATAAAAGAGACCGGTCCTGCATCGATAACTATAATGTTGTATTCAATGTGGGCTCCGAATATTTTTAATATTAACAAAGTTTAATATAAGTTATAAATTGTGAATCTCAGTGATATATGGAAATAAACTGTAAGTGTACAAACTCGTTACATAATATCCAGTTAAATTAGCATTAAAGTCTGCAAATTGCAATTATTTGTTATTGTTGTCAATAAACAAATCAAGTTTTACCCCAAATTTCGAAATTAATTCAAACATGGAATCACACAACAGTTCTACAATACAAGACCATCAAAGTCAAATAAACGCACCAAAGTCATACTCTTTGGCAGCGTCGGGAGTGCAATTTCCTTTAAAGTCCCAAGGAATTATCTTTAGTGCCTTAGAAAACACCAAACTTCAAGACTACCTTCTCCCGCTTGGAAATATAATTCAACCGAAAAATATAATCTTCTCTTCTAGATTATCTAATAATCGCATATGTATGTATTTATCCAATAAACAAATGGTGGATGATTTTATGAATAATCATGGTCAAATAGAAATACAAGGTGAAATTGTCAGAGCGAGAAGGTTAGTTACACCAGCGGAACGACTTGTGCTCTCCGGCGTATGTCCTTCAATACCGCACGACTTGCTAATCAATGAGTTACAAAAAATCGGCATAGTTCCTGTCTCCCCCATGACATTCCTCAAAATTAGTGCTTCTATGCCTGAGTACAATCACATCCTTAGTTTTAGAAGACAAATCTATATCAGTCCTCACAGTCTAACACTACCAGAGACATTTACTCTTGTTTTTGACAACACGATATATAGAATATTCATTTCTCAAGACAGTTTAGTTTGCTTTAGATGCAAGAAGCCAGGTCACATTGCATCCCAGTGCTCCGAACCACTAGCTCAACTAAACACTAACCAAAACAATGAAGCATCGATATCCAGCGCAACAAATATATCTTCGCAAGCACCCAATGATACAAACCCTTCTCAGTGTGAACAAATGTCTATTTCTAATGTCCCGGAGATACCAAACAAAGTAGATGCATTAAATAAGGACAGTCACATAATCAATCAACCAAAACGTAACTTTGACGAAATTATTTCACCTGAAGCAGACCCATCTTCAAAAGAACGTAACATTTTTCCACCGCCTAAAGTCCAAGCAAAATCTAAAAAAGCTAAAATTAGTTCAGCAAGCACTTCTGAACGCTCATTTTCTCTCTTACTTGACCCTGCCAAAAACTTCATAGAAAATCACCCTCTACCTTTCCCTCTAAACTTTGATCAACTTGACATGCTCCTAACGAATATCACGGGATCAACAGATCATATAGCCACGATTAAAGAATATACCACAGACCTAGAAGCCTTAACCGAAATGCTCATTGAAGTTTACCCCCATTTAAAGGAAAGATCTATAAAACGCAAAATCACGTCCTTAAGGAAAAAAATTCATAAATACCTTGGTAGTGAGGAGGCATCGGACTGGGAAAGTGACACATCTCAATTAAGTCAACATTAAGATTTAAGTTTCTACTTCAAAAGAATATTGATGGATTTATCCATCGCCTAGCTATGCTCCAACAACTTTCTCTAAATTCCAGCATCTATACTGCAGAGCTCTTTGGTTTGTTTAAAGCCATCAAACGTGTAAATATTAAAAACCTCCCCTGTTGTCTAGTCCTTTCCGACTCTCTTAGCATAGTCAAAGCTATGCAAAATATATACCACAAACACCCCATTGAGAAAAGAATCAAGGCCGAACTAATGGAAGCTCAAGAAAGTTTCAGAAGAATCTTCCTGTGGATACCATCTCACATAGGCATCGAAGGATATAGGAACAAGCAGAGTACTAGTGCGCGTAACGCTATCACTAATGATGTATCATAAAGAGAGTGTCGGAGTGTCGCTAGCGATCTGAAAGTTCATTTCAAAAATAAAGTGTTAGTGCGTGGAATCCAATTATTGCTCCAAAGGTTTAATTGTTTACAAATTGTAATTAATGTCTACCAATTTTTGATTTAATATTGTTACAAATGTTACAGAAATGTCGCTAATAACCTTCGGGTGGATGCGACTTTGTCTTTCTTAAATAAAAAAAAAAAGAAGAATAAAAATGTAATACAAAGGAAATGGTCAACAAGAAGCAATAATAATTGCAACAGAAGTACGAAAAATGTCATGTGAAAGATTCTGGTTCAGAAAATCTAAGTAATCAACTTAATGGAGATTCTTGCATTTTCGCCTCTCTTAGGCCGCGTTCAGAGTGGACGAGCAAAGAGCAAAGAGCAAAGAGCAAAAAGTGCACGTTCAGAGTGGACGAGCAAAGAGCAAAGAAGTGCTAATAGCGGGTAGTTACGCTAGACGAGAGTTTAGTTCTTTTCCACTCGGCAGTATGGATAGGAACCGTAGGATATTTGCTCTTTACTCTCACAGTAGTCCATGTAGTGAGACCGCTCCCGTCTGAAAAAATTTCCGATTCGGTCTCTTTGTGGATTCCTATTTAAAAATATTTTAAAATTTCCTTTAAACAAATCTGAAGGGTGCCGGGCGGAATTTTTGGGCAGAAATTGTTTAAACAATTTTTTTTAAACAAATACAAAAGATCACGTTTTTTGCTCTGGAACATATATTTTTAAGTTTTGTGGGTCATTCTAAACAACAAAGGTATCTTGTAAATTTTCTCAAAAATTGATAGTTTTCGAGTTATAGGCAATTTAAAATCTGCAAAATGCGAAAATACGCATTTTCGAGGCCCAAAAACTCATATTTAAAGTAGTATTTTTGAGGTTGCCAGATACTTAAATTGAAATTTAAACATTGAGCTTCAAGACTCTGAAGAGTGATCGCGTCTAACCTTAATTTATACCGTTGTTTTTTAATTGTTAAATATGCGTGTTTATCCGATTTTTTTGCCGGTGCGGCGCGCTCTATTTCAAAAATCTCCTATTTTCCTCCGAAAATTATTTTTTCTAGATTTTTTGGGATTTTCTAAATAAAATAAGTTTCCTGACATTTTTCTCAAAAGTTAACAGTTTTAAAGTTATAAGCGATTTAAAATCCAAAAATGAGTTTTTTATTAACTTATAACTTTAAAACTATTAACTTTTGAGAAAAATGTCAAGAAACTTATTTTAATTAGAATGTTCCAAAAAATCTAGAAAAAATAATTTTCGGAGGAAATAGGAGATTTTTGAAATAGAGCGCGCCGCACCGGCAAAAAAATCGGCTAAACACGCATATTTAACAATTAAAAAACAACGGTATAAATTAAGGTTAGACGCGATCACTCTTCAGAATCGAAGCTGAATGTTTAATCATAAATTTAAGTATCTGGCAACCTCAAAAATACTAATTGAAATATGAATTTTTAAGCCTCGAAAATGCGTATTTTCGCATTTTTCAGATTTTAAATCGCCTATAACTCGAACACTATTAATTTTTGGGCAAAATTACAAGATACCTTTTTTGTTTAGAATAACCCAAAATACCCAAAAATGTATGTTTCGGAGCAAAAAAAACGTGATCTTTTGTATTTGTTTAAAAATAGTTATTTATGAAACAGTTCGTGAAGTATGCTTTTTGCGAACGCACGCGATATTTAGAGCACGAGCGACAGCGGAGCGAGTGCTATACATCGCATAAGTTCGCAAAAAGTACTTCACGCACAGTTTCACACAATATTTTATCTACTCTACCATAAACAAATAAAAAATATGTAACTCTTCGTCACTGGAATTCATTTCTATTCTACAATTTTTAGAACTTTGACATTTAAAAATTGTAACTTCTTTCAAACCACAAAACTGTAAAAACTTTTGTTGTAATTTATTGCTCATTATGTCATCACCATGACAACGCCAAAGTTAAGGATATTTGATTATATGAAAGTGTGTTAAAAACAGTGCGAAAAAGTAAGTCCCATTTAAAATACATTGTTACTTCACGCTCACTTTAAACACTTCACGCACTGCTATCTAGAATGACAGTTTTCACAAACTAAAAACTTACACATAATATAACATAGAGTAGATAAAATTGTTTAAACAATTTCTGCCCAAAAATTCCGCCCGGTGCTCTTCAGATTTGTTTAAAGGCGACATTTTTGAATAGGAATTGACAAAGAAACCGAATCAAAAATTTTTTCAGACGGGAGCGGTCTCACCACATGGACCAAAGAGTGCGGGCGGAGAAATCAAACTTGTTTGGTTTCGCCACTTTGCTGTTTGCTAGCACTCTGTGTACCTCCATTTCCCAGTATGAGTTTGATTTCTCCGCTTTGCTCTTTGCTCCTTGTTCTTTGCTCTTTGCTCGTCCACTCTGAACGCGGCCTTAAATGGAATAAAACCATCATATCTTCCATTTATATAAGAAAGGTAGCCAGAAAAGACTGTTCAAAATTTAAATTTTGTTACCGACAGTCAGGGGCGGATTTATTCAATAGTGTGCCCGGTGCTAATTCTTGTATAGGGCCCTACCCAACTCTTTTTTGACAAGGCACTTTAAAAATTAAAACAATATAAACTTCAGTACATTTAAAATTATGCAGAAGATACAAGGCTAAGACATGGTAACGCTTTTTTCTTTGTTTATTTTCAACAAATGCTTTTATGACACTAAGTAGGTATGAATTACTAATTGTCGTCTTTGACGTTCTTCAGGTACTTTACTTGGTTGTAAACAAAAGTTTTACTTGTTGTTAAGCTTAAAGGGTAAAGTAGGTATATTTTATATTTCATTTCTTAACTTTATGGCACCCATTGAAAGACATCTATTTTTGTCAAACACCTTTAACTTTCAGAGCGATTTAAAAGCATTGTATTGTAAGATTTCCGAAAAGGAGATGTAAAAGTATACCTGCTAATCTGTTGCCATTTATGTCATGTCATAAAAGGGTGGTTATCGAGTGTTCCTTTCCTTTTCTCTCAGAAAAAAGATTATATGAAATTGTCAATACAACAATAATTTCAAAGTAATTTTTACAATAAATAATAAGTACGACGGCGCGTCAGAATGCCAAATACGTAATTTTAGACAAATGTGTAGGTCTTCTGGGGGCCCCTTCAATCTGGGGGCCCGGTGCTACAGCACCTCTAGCCCCCCCCTAAATCCACCACTGCCGACAGTTAAAAAAAGGGAATACATGACGGATATGTTTAAAAATAAGTTACATTTTGTAAATATATGATAGGGTAATAAATTAATAATTATAATAAATAACGTAAAAAACCATATACCTATAAACTACTGTTTTCAGCATAGCCAAATCTTCAGTAAGTTCTTTCCTCTTTGCTTTTAATATTTCGTTTTCATTCATAACTTTTTCATTATCTGAATTACATTTGGCTATTTCATTCCTATATTCTTCACATTTTTTACATATTTTTAACTTCTCTAACTCGATTTTCAACGCGTTGTTTTCGTACAATACCTGCTCATAATTTTCTTCTAACTCTTCGATATCTTTTTTAAAGTGTGAATTGGCCAATTGAAGTAAGTTTACTTTTTCTCTAAGTTTTGTTATTTTGTTGACTGAGAGACCTTCTAGTTCAATAAACCTGGAGCTCAGTTCTCTATTTTCTTCCAGTAAACGATAATTTTCTTTAACTAAGTGTCTTCTAGATAATTTTGAACCAGTGTTTGGTTCTACCGTTTCAAGTATAATTTCGGTATGGATTGGATCTTCATCTTTAATAATTGCCTAAAAAACAATGAGTTTAAATTTTTTTCAGTAAATTTTAAAGTAAAAAGACAATCAAAGTAAAACAGTTTTCCTACATGCCTATCTGATGACGGGTAGCGCTAGAAACACGTGTCAAAGGATGGTAAGAGACTTGAACTGAACAGAGAAAAGATTAACAAATGGTGGCAATAGTGGAAATGTTTAAGTTTAGGGCTGAGGTATAGGCCTTTTTTGCATTTCTATTGCATCAAACCGTTTTTATTCAATTCAGTATATTTTTCAAAGTTCAAATGTATTTTTTTTAAGAGTGCTGGAAATTGTTATTAACATAGTATATTAAGTACAAGTAAGAGCTAAGAATAAGGTTGGCTAGGTGCTACGTGTTCTCGACTCTATTTTACGGGATGGAAGCTTGGACCTTCAATGCCGCATCAACGAAAAAACCGGAATCATTCGAGTTGTGGGTATATAGAAGAGTTCTGAAAATATCATGGACAGAACACGTCACAAACAAAGAGGTTCTGAGAAAGATGAATAAAGAAATTCTTCTTCTTCTTCTTCTCCTTCTCCTTCTTCTTCTTCTTTTTATATAGACATTACTCTGTCTGTTTTTCAATTTGCCTCCAGTAAGTTGTCATTCCATCTTTTTCGTGGTCTTCCCACTGATCGTCTTCCTATTGGGGAACCGTCTCTCGCCGTCCTTACTACTCTATTTGTTGTCATTCGGCTTATGTGGTCGTTCCATTCTACTCTTCTGCTTTTCACCCAGTTATTAATGTTGTCCACCTTGCATCTCATTCGTATATCTGCACTTCTAGCTCTATCCCACAGCGTCTTACCATCGATTTTTCGCAATGTTTTCATCTCTGCTGTTTCTAGCATTCTCTTTATCCTTTCTGTATCAGGTCGTATTTCTGCCGCGTATGTCATTATTGGTCTGATGACTGTTTTGTAAATTCTGCCTTTCACTTCTTTCCTGATGTTTTTATTTCTCCATATTGTTTCATTCGGACAACCTGCGGCTCTGTTTGCTTTATTCACCTGATCTTCCACTTCTGTTTCGAGCTTTCCGTAGCTGCTTAGTGTGATGCCTAGATATTTAAACTCCATGACTTGTTCTATTATTTGACCCTCCAGCTCTAATTTACACCTTATTAGACCTGCTGTTATAACCATGCATTTAGTATTTTTTGGGGAAATTAACATGTTAAATTTTCTAGCGGTTATATTTAATTCGTGCAGAATACGTTGTAAATCATCTTCACTTTGAGAGATTAGTATGTATTGCGTCGTCTGCTTAGCAGATTATTTTAAGTTATTTTTCTTCCATTTGGTATCCTTTTTTTGTTCTTGCTTTTTTTATTATTTCGTCCATGATCAGGTTGAACAACAGAGGACTCAGGGAATCTCCTTGTCTTATCCCATTGCCAGCTTTAATTGGGTCAGTTAGTTCTTCATCTACTTTTACTTTTATTGTGTTGTTCTGGTAGATATTTTCGATCGTTTTAATTATTCCTAGAGGTACCTCTCTTGCGTACAATAAATGGATAACGTCCTTTAATTTGACCCTGTCAAATGCCTTCTTAAGGTCCACGAAGCATAAGTATGCCGGTTTGTTTTATTCTAACGATTTTTCTTGAATCTGCCTCATTATAAGTATAGCGTCGGTGCGTGATCTTCCCGACCTAAAACCTTGTTGTTCTTCTGCTAATGTTATAATTTTATTCAGTTTGTTTGTTAGCACTTTGGTCGTTAATTTTAGTGTTGTGTTTAATAAATGAATTCCTCTGTATTTCTCCGGGTCCGATTTTCTCCCTTTTTGAAGAGAGGTATTAGGATGCTTGATCACCATTCTTGTGGTATTCTGTTTTGTTCTATTATATTTTTTGTATAATTACTGTAATACATAGTCGTATTACTCCGTAGAGTAACTAGGTGCATTTTTCCGTTGGAACTTTACCAGCTGCAGACGGGGGATGTAAATTGCATAGTGTAGAATTCCTTCCCTCTCGTCTTCACTGCAGCATCCATTTGACTTGCAAATTGTAGAAGTCTTGGAGGTGTCACCAGGAAGGTGTACCAATAAGTTTTCAATTTAAAAACCTTTTAGTAATATTTTTAATATTTTCAATATTAATAATTTACTATTAGGATTGAAAACTACTTCGTCTTTCAATGCCAGATGGCGCTAGCCACCTACTATCATCACTTCAGTTGCAGTGGGTGGGAAATCCTCTCGATACGAATCAGTTAAAATATGGAGAACAGTGCCTACGTTCCTTCCGATGAAGGCTCCAATAAGAGCCGAAAATCGCGATTCAAGGGACTGGACTGCACTCCGTATTCTAATTGAAAAGTAAGATTGTTTTGCCTTCGCATTGCAACTGAATAAAAATGGTATACATTTTTATGGAAATAATTACCTTCGTAGGAAAGCAACTTTGATACCCTCTCAGTAACCCCTGTTCTACGTTTCGCTTGACCGATCGCAGTATGTTTCTCTACACAATCACAGTAATCAATTGTGAAAAATCTAGCTTTAGTAAATTCAAAGAGATATTTCAGCTCTGCCTCTTGGACTATTATCATGGCAACTTTAAAACACGGGCGTTTTTGAAAGTTGAACACGCCGAGGCGTACTTTAAATAAACAAAATGGGGAACAAATAAAAAATATATTTTAAATAAAACAAAAACAATTTCACCGAATCGCTTAGGAATATATTTTTAGACTTATCTCTTTGAAATAAATACTTTGTCTTTCTTTTTTTTTTTTCGAAAAATGCTTTCTTTTTTCAAGTTAGGTAGTAGTCCTGTCGCCAGGGGGGGTACAACAGCCTCCTGTATTCAGATGGACTTACCCAAGTTTTTTTTTATATATTTTGACCTGTAGAACACGAATTTTTTGGGTAACAGTTGATCCGGATGTCGATAAGATTGTTATAAACCAAGAAGTTGAGGAATCACATAACAGCGATTTCTCGCAAAACAAAACATTTTTTTGTATTTTTTGGGCCATTCTAACCAAAAAATGTTCCTACAAATTATTTCGTAGGATGTATAGTTTTCGAGATAAACGCGGTTGAAGTTTCAAAAAAACGAAAAATTGGAATTTTTGAACCCGAAAAACTTTTGATTAAAAAATAAAATAGCAATTCTGCTTAGCGCATTTGAAAGTTCAAGTCAAATTATATCGGTTTTAATTATTTGTATTGCTAAAAATGTATTATTTTATTGTTAAAACAAAGCTATAAACACCTAGTGCTTGAGTGATGTTTCAATGATTTCTCATTTAAAATCGAACGAGTACGTAGAGGAGGTAAAAGTACAAGCGGGGCTATTTCTAAGTAGCATGCATTAAAACGCATGTATAAACGGGAAACACTATGTGTTTATAGCTTTTTTTAACAATCAAAAAATAAATTTTTAGCAATGCAAATATTCAAAACAGATATAATTTGACTTAAACTTTTAAAGGCGGTAAGCAGAATTGCTATTTTATTTTTTATTCAAACGTTATTCGGGTTCAAAAATTGCAATTTTTCGATTTTTTGAAAGTTCAACCGCGTTTATCTCGAAAACTATGCATCCTACGAAAAAACTTGTAGAAACATTTTTTGGTTAGAATGACCCAAAAAATACAAAAAAATGTTTTGTTTTGCGAGAAATCGCTGCTATGTAATTCCTCAACTTCTTCGTTTATAACAATCTTATCGACATCCGGATCAACTGTTACCCAAAAAATTCGTGTTCTACGGGTCAAAATACATAAAAAAAACTTGAGTAAGTCCATCTGAATTAAGAAGGCCGTTGTACCCCCCCTGGCGACAGGACTATAGGTATTTGAAATTTTTTGTTAAAAAATGCCTTAGCGATTTTTAGGATTTTTTTTCGAAAAAACTACTAAATGAATTGCAACTTTACAAAAATTTTTATAATCTTTAAACCTTCAAGTACAAGTAAGAATATTTTGACAACGATAAATGGTTTTTTCTATCTTGCTGAAAATATGGTTTTAACTTGTTGCTGGAAACATAGAAATTTATAAATTTATGGAAACTTTTTTTGAGGTGTGTAGCTGGAAAAACCTTTACTTATTTTATGTTTATGTTAAAAACCTTATAGATCTTATATTTCTCGGTAAAGCTTTTACACTTATTATCATGATTGTTCAAACTAACGTCTTTCACCTTAGTCTTTTACCTGACGGGCTACTTCTTCTTCTTCTTCGAGTCTTCTTCTTCTAGGCTGGATTGGTTATAACTAGTGTGACCAACTAGCCCGAAAAATCCGGGACATGGTCCGAATGACGAAGTCGTGTCCCGGCGTCCCGGACAAGGTTTCCGGACCATCCGAATTTTCAACATTTTTCAAATTTTTAATACATTATTCTTTTAAGAATTCACATCAAATTAAATTGGTGGGAAGAAAAAAAGTCGTCAATTTCTAGACTGTTACACTAATACCACATCCAAAACGCATGTATTTTATATCGTCGTATTATAGTTCTACGAAAAGTCAAATAGACTAAAATGGACTTTTTTCGGTTTCTGTATTTTAATTTTATTATCGTCTTCTGAAAAGACGATTTAAAAACATGAATATCAAATAATGATAATTATATTTTAACCCAAGGTTCAATTTACATGGAAATCCAACATTACCTAGTTTATTTTATAATTTTTCATTTTTTGAGAACGATTTCCGGATTGGAAGTCGAAACGTCAAAAACTAACAAAAATGTAATTATCATGACAACCCATTCCACCAAAAAAAATTTTTGTCAACATTCTTCTTCTTTTAGTGGCGATTCGTTTCGAATGTTGGCGATCATTCTGGCTATAATTATTTTATTAACTGATGCTTTAAATAGATTAGTTGTTGTTGTGGAGAACCATTTCCTCAGGTTCTTTAACCATGATATTGTTCTTCTCCCAATTCCTCGCTTTCCGAATACTTTACCTTGAAGGATTACCTTCAGTAATCTGTATTTGGTGCCGTTTCTCATTATATGTCCGAGATATTCTAACTTTCACCTTTGGTATACATGGTATACATCACCTCTCTTTCTTTGCCCACTCTTCGTAATACGGTCTCGTTGGTTATCTTGTCCGTCCATGATATCCTTAGGATTCGCCTGTATAGCCACATCTCGTTATCAACATAAATAATTACACTTTTATAAAAAAGAACTTTTTTATAATAAAATCTTTTTGTTATTTATAGGGGAGAATATAAAATAATTTGACGTTATAAAATGCTTAAAATTCCAAAAATTACATTATAATAAAAAAGTACTTTTTATAATAACACGGTTTTGTTATATACAGGACACAACATGTTTTGAAAGAAATAAATATGAATTTTTAGTAGGTTAAAATTATAATTCCAAAAATTACACTAGTATAAAAAAGTACTTTTTATAATAAGACGGTTGTTTAAAAGTCTACATTATATAATATTTATATACATATAATAGTTAACTTATAAAATATGAATTTTAAGAATATCAACTTTTAATTATTTATTAAAGAAATTAAAAAAAGATACGCAACATCCGTGTTCGAACTAGTGAACTCTCTATCTGCAGTCTAATGCCACTGACCCACCATCAATTTGTAGATATCGATTTATTACCGTACTTTAAAATTTTGCATTAGTCACGTTTGTAAAATAGTTTGAAATAAAAACCAAATCGATTTATCCATACAGGGTGATTGATTAGTAGGGTAAATCTCCGTAGATCCGTTATAGTAACACATAATATAATATAATAAATAGCAATAAAAGTTAATAACAAAAATTTTAGCCAAATATGATTGATAATCAGTAATCGTAAATTGTTAGTTTTAGACGATTTAGTCATGGCTTACCTAAAATTTGGATAGATTTATACACGTAATTAATAATTTGCTCTGAAAAATGAAAATATCTCGAAAACTAATAAATTTAGACATAGGGAATGTTATATAAAAATTAAAGTACGGTAATAGTAATTTTCGATAGTGATATAAAATACAGGGTGTTTCATTTGAAATTACTGAGAAAATAATGTACTTTTGTTTTGACTGTATTCAATATAAAGAAAATTAGCAATATCGATTATTTATGAAAATTTTGACAATAAAAAAAATCTGGCATCAATAAACGATTGCCGTTGTGCTTATTTTTATTTATACAGGGGTTATACAGGGGTTAAACTTGTTACGATTTTCATATAAAATTGGTTATAACTTTGTAAATACCCTGTATAACATGCTAAACCTTTATATTTTTGTAATGGAGAAGTTAAGAAGATTTCGAATATAGAATAAAATACAGGGTGTTTCATTTAAAAAAACAAAACTTTGATCTGCCACTATGTTATCGAACACCCTGTATCATTCTAACTAATTTTCTAATGTTAAGTTCAAAGTTAGCTACAATTTTTGTTATCAACTTTTATCGCTATCCATTACTATAATAACGGATCTACGGAGCTTTACCCCACTAATCAATCACCCTGTATAATAGCAGTTAAATATTGCATTGTTAGCTAGTTCAAACCTATTATGAAAATTTCAGGTAGCTACGTAGCCTAGAACTATTTTTAAAATGGATTACAAAATTTGCGGAGTCCGTGACAACAACCAAGCCAAGTATATAAAAAGGATTTAAAATGTTAAAGAATCAATAATATGATGATATTAAAGTTTTATATTTAAAAAAAAATGGCCCGATTTTCATTGAAAGGACCCGGATTTTAGGCAGTTTTTTCAGCCTTGTCCCGAATTCGACCAAATTTTAGTTGGTCACACTAGTTAACTATTGCAAATTAGTCTCTATCTTCTGCTTTTCTGAAAAGCGTCTGTGCGTTTGACCCGGTCCAGTCGCGAATGTTTTTCAGCCAGGATATTTGTGGTCTACCAGGACCCCGTTTTGCTTCAATTTTAACCAATCAGCTGTCATAACTCGTACGTGAGAGGCTACTCGTGACAGGTTACGACGCCTATTGGGACCGTGCAAGTTCGGAAAAGCGACAACTGGTTTCTACGCTCAGCAACTTTATTCGCACTATTAATTATATTGGCCAATTATTATTAGTCCTGGTTATTGGATAATTGTCAAGGCCACAGCCCAAAAAAGTTATAAGAAAAAATTAAGACTGAGGTTATGTTATTAAAAGGTAAACAATTGTATGCAGTAAATTAAATTATTTATTAATGCAGTACTGCAAGCAAAATACAACTACTTAAAGGCTATAGCGGGATAAGATGGTCAAAATTGCATCAGGCTCGATTGAGTTTTGGGTTTAGCCATTCGAAAATATATACTTGAAAACTCACTCAGCCAAATTTTCAAGTCCCTAGGTGTACCGGGGGGTCCGCTATGGAAAAAAACGTGTTTTTTTGAAAACATTTTTTTCCAGACGCTATATTGCTGCAAAAAATCTGAAAAAATTAATAAATGCGTATCTTAACAACACAAAGCTGCCTGATTTTTTTAAGATTTTTAGCTTCAAAATTGAGCGCAGGAAAAGTTTTTGAAATTTTCAAAAAATTTTTAGGTTATGTTGTAAATTTTTCGCTAACTTTAAAATATTGTTATTTTGTGTATTTTTTCCATTCTTTCGAATGGCGTAGGCATCATTATCATTTTCGACGTGGAAAATACCTAAAAATCGAAAAAACTGTTTTTTTGGCATTTTCTGAAGTTTTTGACTCATAAACTCAACAACATACAGCTAAATTAATCATCGTTTACATTTTTATATGTATTGTTACATTTGCAATTAAAATCAGCTATTAGAACTTGTTTTTTTTCCTACAGGATGCTCAAAAACCCGTTTTCGGCGTTTTTACTAAATAGCCTCGGAAATCAGTAAAAAAAAATAATTCTTTTAACGTTTAAAAAATTAAAATTTTGTTGTTCTCGATAGAATGTGATACAATTATTACTTAAATAAATTATTTTTTTTGTTTTGCACGATTGTTTGAATTTCATATATAATAATATCATCCCATTAAGGGTACCCTGCCATAGGCTTATAAAAAATCAATAAATCATTTTTTTTAACGTTTTAACGTTTAAAAAGTAAAATTTTTGTAGTATTCGTTAGAAAATGTTGCCCCTTAAAAAAAAAGGTTAAAAATGCTCGGCACTTTGGTGCCGTACGCAAGGAAGCGCTTCTAGCCACGTTTTTGGAAAAAACTCAGGATAAACCAGTCCCCAAGTACCCGCCGTCGAGGCCACTAACTACTTACGTAATAAAAATATTTTTAAAATAATACAATAAGAAAATCTACGGTTTCGTTTTGATTAAAAAATAAAAAAAAAATAAATAAAAAAATATTTTTATTAAACGTTAATGAGGAATTATTATTTAAATAAATAATTATTAAATTATTTGAATTACTTACTTGATTAAATAGTGCAACCTAAAGAGTGCAGAGTGTTTAAAGGGATTAATAAATTAATTATTAATGAATTAATGGTATACATTTATTTTTAGAATTTAAAAATGGTATACATTTTAATTTTAATTATTAAAAAGTTACTACATAATCACAAAATTACAAAATTCAAATTAATATACAGCATGGTGCAAAGAAAGGAATAAATTTGTTATTTCGTAAACTGGCGACTTTTGGAAAAATACCGAAACGGGTCGAGTGTGATGACTGGGCGTATCGAAACTGGGCATGATGACGTAATCGATGATTTTTTTAAATGAGAATATGGGTCGTGTGGCAACTCATTTCAAAGGATATTCAGTTCTCTATTCATTAATATAAACACTAACAATTATTTATACAGGGTGACGAAAAAAAATTTGAATTGAATTAATTGACATAAAAAGAAGAATTTAAGTAATGTATTTACTTCAAAATATATTTTACTGCTGTTAGAAAGCAGAAGACATTGTTTGAGATATAAACATTGCTTTTCACTTAAATTCAATCTTCAAGCCAGCTCCTGCGAGCCACCTGCCTCTTGGAAGTTTGAACATTTTATTTAAGCGAAAAGCAATGTTTATTTTTCGAATAAAATTTTTTTTCCGTTTTCTGAAAGTAAAATATATTTTGAATTAAATAAATTACATACATTATTTTTTTTTGTAAATTAATTTATTTAAAAAATTTGGTCACTCTGTATAAATAATAAGGGTAATGTTTGCATTGTTTTCAATCTGGTGGGGTGTACAGTAATATTTTTGATGTTATTTTATGTGCTATTAGATTGAAAACTTAGTCCTTTCTAATATTGGTAATGTTTAAACTACTGAATAGAGAATTTAATAACCTTTCGAATAACCAAATTATAATAAAGTCCCAGTGATTGGCTGTGTACCATAGTTAAAAAACTTACACAGAAATAAAAAAACCTCGGTTTGTATAATGGTATAAAATTCTATTAAAAAACTTTTAAAAAAGTCATCCAAATAGATTATAGAAAAACATCAGGACATTTTCTATCTAGTCAGATCATGTTCAGTGACATTCTGTTTAGTTACTGAAACTATAGCCCGCTAGTTGATTTATTATTATGTAGTCTTCAAAATTACATAATTATTTATTAAAATTTCCCATATAAATAGTTAATCATAAAAATGCCAAAGGAAATAGCTTCAGAACAACATTATAAAATTATACTTTTGAAATGCGGCACAATGTCGATATTAATGGATTTTACTAAAGCTCAAAGCAGCATGGCTTCCCTGCTCGAAAAACTGAAGGGGTACTTGTCACAACGAGCTCGAGGTCAAGACGGAATTCGGTCTGTGTCACTCGTCTTGACTTGTCATTCCAAAAGTATAATTTTAATAAAAATTTTATTTTAATAAAATTATGTAATTTTAAATGAGAGGGCCAATGGGATGATAGAGTGTCATGGAAATTAGGCATCGGACAACGTCGCAAGACGTTTTAAAACCGATTGATAGATAGATGTAATTTTAAAGACTATATTTTTCATAGGTGTGTGTGGTTCGATTAAGTAAAAGTCATTATAAAGTGTTCCGTCTTTAAAACCACTTTTATGCAAGAAATAGTGAAACAAATTGGGAGGTGAGTTTCACAACTATCAATGTATTTACCATTCATCACCTGGGATTACTAAGTTTTCTGTTTTAAAGACGTAGAAAGTAATTTCATACAAATAAACAAGACAAAACTAACCTAAAACCATAAATTTTAAAAAGATATCGCTCTGGTTTTTTGTGCGTTATTGACAAAAATTAAGTATAGTATAAAGCTCCATACACGTAAAATTAATAAAATACAATAAAAATATGCCTGATAGTCAAGATCGTGAATTTACGAAATTAAAAGAGTTTATTAAGGAAGAGAACAAGAGATTATCTGAATATTTCATATCTAGTCTTAAGGAGGAAGTAGCCTTCTTAAAAAAAGACATTGATGAACTGAAAGTTGAGAAAGAAAAACAAACTATTAGAGTTAAAAGACTGGAAACTGAAAATGTAGAACTAAAAAATCAAATTGAACGAATTGAAAATAAACTAAGAAAAAATAATATTGTTATTTTCGGCTTAAATGTACAAAAGTCAACACTTCTTGAGGATATCATCCAATAGTTGAATCAGAGACTGGATATAAGTTTAGTAAATTCAGATATCAGTGGTTTCAATGTCTTTGGTAAAAATCCAACAAATAAATCAGTATTGGTAGAATTCGCAACATATTCAGCAAAAATTGGTGTTCTAAAAAAGTGCAAGCTTCTAAAAGGTACAACGGTGTTCAGCGCCGAAGATCTATCCCCATCTCAACAAGCAGTAAGAAAGGAATTATTAAAATACCAATCTGAACTCAGGTCGTCAGGTAAAACGGTGAAGTTGAGAGGAAATAGGCTTATAGTTGATGGTCAATCTTTAACACTGGAAAAACTGTCTATTACTACTACTAACAAGACTGCTGAAGTAACCGACACATTATTGGATGAAACCAGAAAAACAAATCGTTACCCCACTAGAGCAGCATCTTCAAAAAATTAACTTTTTTTACTGTATATTGTACTTATAGTTTTTTTTTTCACCTTTTTTTGTTTTCTAGAATATCTTTAATTTAATAATCATTAATACTGGTACGCTATATTAATTATTGTAACATGAATTCGTTTCTGGAATACATTAATTACACTCCTATTGATACAAAAGTAGTTGACTCCATAAACGAATATAATTTGTGTTCCAATAAGAACTACTCTTTTCGTATTTTGCACCAAAATATTAGGTCCATTATTAAAAATTTTGATGAGTTTAATATTTACACACAACAAATAGAAAATGATATTGATTGTTTTGTATTAACTGAGACCAGACAAGTGGCATGTATAGATATTTTTAAATTGGATGGATATAATATCCATTATAACGAGGGTAATTTCAATCAAAATGACGGTGTGATAATATTCATAAAAAATAACCTTGACTACGAGGTGGAAATAGTAGAGGTTAACATTTTTAAATTCTTAAAATTAAAAATTAAACTCAATAACATAATGATACTTATTACAGCAATATACCGTTCGCCTGCAACCTCAGAAAGTGCGTTTATTGTAGCCTTAGAAAGTTATTTAAATATAATAAAAGCAGAACCAATCACATATAACATTATTGTTGGCGATATTAATATTGACATACTTGCAGACGATGAAATCGCTAATACTTATTTAAATTTACTGTCCGAATATAATTTTCATTCATTAATAAACAAAATAACGAGACCAAATAAATCGGGAGGTAGCTGTATAGATCATATGTTTGTTAAATCCACTAAAGAGTCTATTGAAGATATTTGCTCTCCGTTCATTATTACATCTTTAACTACCGATCACTTCTGTACAATAGGAGAACTAAACATTAACATGAACATTATTTGTAAAAAAAATATTAATAAATTTAAAAATAGTTACATTAATTATAACACATTAAGAGAAATACTAAGAAAGTATGATTGGAGCGAAATTTTCCTTTTACGTGACGTACAAGATATTGCAACTAAAATTGTAACAACTCTTCAAAAGAAAATAAAAGAATCTACTTATGAAAAAAAAATAAAACGGAACGAAGTTAAACGGAAAAAATTTATAACGTCTGGCATAATAAAATCAATAGACACAAAAAATAAATTATATAAAAAAATGATCCAAAATCCACATAATGAAATTCTTAAACAAGAATACAAAAATTACAAAAATTTTTTGACAAATTTAATAAAAAATACTAAGGCAGAATATTTCAAAAACGTAATTACTAACAAACCCGATAGTAGAAATACGTGGAAGGTTATTCGTGAACTGACCCAAACTGAGGTAAATTCTGTAGGCGTTAAACGGTTAGTAGAGGGTGACCGGATTATGAACTCTGATTTGGATATCGCTAATACCTTCAATAATTATTTTTCAACTATTGGTGAAAAACTGGCTAACAATATAAAAAAACCGCCATCCAATAATCCGAATAGAATCTCAGTCGCTCAAAGTGCTTTTTTTGATCCAATAAGTGAAAGTGAGGTTATAGCGATTATTCAATCCCTTACGTTGAATAAAGCTCCCGGACCTGATTTATTAAAGGCAGAAATATTAAAAGAAGTTTCAGGAGAAATTGTATCCCCTTTAACATATTTATTAAATAAAATTATAGAAAATGGAAAATGTCCAACAGAATTTAAAGACGCAATTATCAAACCTGTATATAAATCAGGAAATAAGGATTTAAGCCAAAATTACCGCCCAATTTCACTAATCTCAAGCCTTGCAAAAATTATGGAAAAAGCGATTAAAACTAGGATGCTAAAATTTTTAGACCTACATAAAATCATATCTAATAATCAATTTGGCTTTGTTGAAGGCAGAGGTACAGATGATGCAATTGCTTCACTAATGGGTTGCATTTATGATTCAGTTGATAGAGGTAAGCCTACATTATGTGTATTTTTAGACTTGGCTAAAGCTTTCGACACAGTAAGCCATAAGCAACTCTTGGAAACTTTGGCTGATGTAGGTTTCAGAGGCAACGTATTAAGATTTTTTGAAAGTTATCTAGATAATAGGGTACAAAGGGTAAAAATAAATGAAAGTATGAGTGAGAGAAATGTGGTGAAGTACGGTGTTCCGCAAGGAACGATTCTTGGTCCATTGTTGTTTATAATTTATGTTAATAATTTATTGTCAATGAAATTAAAAGGTAAAATTATTAGTTATGCAGATGACACAGCTGTACTGTATACTGCAGATAATTGGGAGAATCTAAAATTATTGGCTGAAGAAGATTTAAAAAATTGTTTTGATTGGTTTGCACACAAACAACTAACTGTTAACTTCACAAAAACTTTCTTTTTGCCTTTTGGATCTTACCAAACAAGTCTGCCTAACTACGAAACACTAATAATATCCAATGAAGGATATAAGGATCAACATATTCTCTCTGCTCATTCTGTAAAGTATTTGGGAATTACAATTGATAGTCATTTAAAATGGAACCTACATATTGCGAATGTGACTAAAAACCTTCGAAGTTTACTCTATAAATTTAAATACTTAAGCAATATTTTAGAACAGCGCCTTTTAAAAACTATGTACTTTGCCTTAGTAGAATCTAGATTATGCTATGGGATTCTTGGGTGGGGCGGGGCGTATGGCAATCATTTGGAACAACTAAATGTCGTCCAAAGAAAAATTTTAAAATCAATTTATCGCAAGCCCAAGCTTTACTCCACTGAATTATTATACAAGGAAACTAATATTTGTGATATTAGGCAGCTTTATTTTAAAGCGGTTAGTGTATATCAATATAAAAATAAACAAACACTACAGTTTCCCTTGCATGAATACTCCACCAGAAACAGGAATAAAGCGATACCCCCTAAAAGTGAAAAAACAATTGGACAGCGTTGTTTCACTTACCTAGGACCTAGGTCCTTTAACGTTTTACCCATAAATGTTCAGAATGTCAAGAACATAAAACAATTTAAAAATAAATTAAAGAAATATATTATAGATACGCCTCTTTCAGTAATACATGAATTAATTGAAGTTAGAAAATAAAACAAGTGTTTGAATATTGGACTCTTAGTTGTTGTACTTAATTGTGTTTTTTTTTCTCATTTGTTGCTGTTATTTTTTGATAAATACATCGTAGGGATGCTGTATTTTTAAATTTTTTCCAGATTTTGAAATATAATTATTTTCTTTAATTATTTAATTATTCAAAAAGCAATGTAATGCTCTTTGCTTTTTCTTTGTTCTCTTATTATTAAGTAATAGATATTATATTATTGTATTGCCTGTGAAAAGATAGTGTGTACCTACTCAGGATATTTTTGTTACATAATGAACCAAATTGACCACTGCACAAGCATTCTGCTTCAAGTGGTATTTTTGTGTTTATTTATAGGGAATTATAATGATTTTAATGTATTACCATTGTATGTATTGTATCTTTTCTCTGAATAAACATTATTTTTTTTTTATTTTATTTATATATCAACTAGTGGGCTAGTTTCAATTACTACACAGAATGTCACTGAAGATGATTTGACTAGATCGAAAACATTCTGGATGTTCTTGGATGACTTTTTTAAAAGTTTTTTAATAAAATTTTATACCATTATACAAACCAAAGTTCTTTACTACTATGGTTTTTCAAATAACCGTAATTCTCATTAAAAAAATTCATCGATTACGTCATCGCGCCCAGATGGATGACGTCACTACTAGTATGATATATATGCCAAAAAATCACAATTAAAAAATCGACCTCTTTCGGGATTTTTCCTTAGAGTCGACAGTTTAATAAATAACGAATTTATTTCTTTCCTTTGCATCATACTGTATATTAATTTGAATTTGAATTTTGTAATTTCATGAGTACGTAGTAACTTTTTAATAATTAATTTATTAATCCCTTTAAACACTGCACCCTTTAGGTTGCACTATTTAAGCAATTAAATAATTCAAATAATTTAGTAATTTATTTATATAATAATTCCTCATTAACGTTTATTAACACGATTTTTATTACGTAAGTAGTTAGTGACTTCGACGGCAGTACTTGAGGAGTGGTTTTTTGTATCGAACACTACAAAAATTTCATTTTTTAAACGTTAAAAAAATTTATTTATTGATTTTTTTATAAGCCTATGGCAGGATACTCTTAATGGGACGATATTATTATATATGAAATTCAAATAATCGTGCAAATAAATCACTTATTTAAGTATTAATTATTGTATTACATTCTATCGATAACAACAAAATTTTAATTTTTTAAACGTTGAAAAAATTATTTTTTGACTGATTTTTGAGGCTCTTTAGTAAAAAAAATAAGTTTTATTAGCTGATTTTGATGGTAAAGATAAAAATACATACAAAAAGGTAAATTATGATTAATTTAGCTGTATGTTGTTGAGGTTATGAGTCAAAAACTTCAGAAAAAAAAACAGTTTTTTCGATTTTTAGATATTTTCCACGTCTAAAATGATAATGATGCCTATGCCATTCGAAAGAATGGAAACAAATTCACAAAATAACAATATTTTAAAGTGGGCGAAAAATTTCCAACGTAACCTAAAATTTTTTTGAAAATTTCAAAAAATTTTCCTGTGCTCAATTTTGAAGCTAAAAATCAGGCTGCTTTGTATTGTTAAGATATGCCTTCATTAATTTTTTCAGATTTTTTGCAGCAATACAGCATAAAAAATAATTTTTTTCAAAAAAACACGTTTTTTTCCAAAGCTCCTGGGGATCCTGTTATTTTTTAATCAAAACGAAACCGTAGATTCTCTTATTTTATTATTTTAAAAATATTTTTATTACGTAAGTAGATAGTGGCTTCAACGGCGGGTACTTGAGGACTGGTTTATCCTGAGTTTTTTCCAAAAAACGAGGCTAGAAGCGCTTCCTTGCGAATGGCACCAAAGTGCCAAGCTTTTTTAACCTTAGCGCGCTTTGAAAATCACAACCGCAACAAGCATTTTTATAAAGGGGCAACATTTTCTATCGAATACTACAAAAATTTTATTTTTTAAACGTTAAAATGTTAAAAAAATTAATTTATTGATTTTTTTTATAAGCCTATGGCAGGGTACCCTTAATGGCAGGTACCCTCTATTATTATATATGAAATTCAAACAATCGTGCAAAACAAAAAAATAATTTATTTAAGTATTAATTCTATTACATTCTATCGAGAACAACAAAATTTTAATTTTTTAAACGTTAAAAGAATTATTTTTTTTACTGATTTCTGAGGCTATTTAGTAAAAACGCCGAAAAACGGGGTTTTTGAGCATGCTGTAGGAAAAAAAAATAAGTTAGCTATATGTTGATGAGTTTATGAGTCAAAAACTTCAGAAAATACCAAAAAAAAAAACAGTTTTTTCGATTTTTAGGTATTTTCCACGTCGAAAATGATAATATGGCCTATGCCATTCGAAAGAATGGAAAAAATACACAAAACAACAATATTTTAAAGTTGGCGAAAAATTTATAACATAACCTAAAATTTTTTTGAAAATTTCAAAAATTTTTCCTGCGCTCAATTTTAAAGCTAAAAATCTGAAAAAAATCAGGCAGCTTTGTGTTGTTAAGATACGCATTCATTAAATTTTTCAGATTTTTTGCAGTAATGCAGCGTCTGGGAAAATTTTTTTCAAAAAAACACGTTTTTTTCCAAAGCTCCTGGGGATCCTGTTATTTTTTAATCAAAACGAAACCGTAGATTCTCTTATTTTATTATTTTAAAAATATTTTTATTACGTAAGTAGATAGTGGCTTCAACGGCGGGTACTTGAGGACTGGTTTATCCTGAGTTTTTTCCAAAAAACGAGGCTAGAAGCGCTTCCTTGCGAATGGCACCAAAGTGCCAAGCTTTTTTAACCTTAGCGCGCTTTGAAAATCACAACCGCAACAAGCATTTTTATAAAGGGGCAACATTTTCTATCGAATACTACAAAAATTTTATTTTTTAAACGTTAAAATGTTAAAAAAATTAATTTATTGATTTTTTTTATAAGCCTATGGCAGGGTACCCTTAATGGCAGGTACCCTCTATTATTATATATGAAATTCAAACAATCGTGCAAAACAAAAAAATAATTTATTTAAGTATTAATTCTATTACATTCTATCGAGAACAACAAAATTTTAATTTTTTAAACGTTAAAAGAATTATTTTTTTTACTGATTTCTGAGGCTATTTAGTAAAAACGCCGAAAAACGGGGTTTTTGAGCATGCTGTAGGAAAAAAAAATAAGTTAGCTATATGTTGATGAGTTTATGAGTCAAAAACTTCAGAAAATACCAAAAAAAAAACAGTTTTTTCGATTTTTAGGTATTTTCCACGTCGAAAATGATAATATGGCCTATGCCATTCGAAAGAATGGAAAAAATACACAAAACAACAATATTTTAAAGTTGGCGAAAAATTTATAACATAACCTAAAATTTTTTTGAAAATTTCAAAAATTTTTCCTGCGCTCAATTTTAAAGCTAAAAATCTGAAAAAAATCAGGCAGCTTTGTGTTGTTAAGATACGCATTCATTAAATTTTTCAGATTTTTTGCAGTAATGCAGCGTCTGGGAAAATTTTTTTTCAAAAAAACACGTTTTTTCCCCTGGAGCACTTAGGGACTTGAAAATTTGGCTGAGTGAGTTTTCAATTATATATTTCTGAATGGCTAAACCCAAAACTGAATCGACCCTGGTGCAATTTTGACCATCTTATCCCGCTATAGCCTTTAATTGTATATAATATTTGCATATCATATCAATATTGTGGAGCAACATATTTTTTTTCTTCTTCAATGACAGTAGGTATGAAATATACGTCAACTTGACAATTTCAATTGACAATATGAATTATTTCAGAAAGTTTCAAGATTTCTCCGTTACTAGCGCACGATCGTTTCTCGTATCCCCTCCAAGTACTTGCACACCGCGAATAAATAAATCTACTTCCAAGGGTACCAGATATACATCAGCACATTTTTTATAAAATTAATTGGTTAATACGTTTCTAAATTAATAGAATGTGTGTATTCTTTGTTAGATAAGGATAATGTATATACTTACTGTATGTTATATTTATTATCTTTATAATAATTCATAAAAGTGAGCGTATAGGGTTCTACTTCATTGTTCAATATACCTACGTTTTTGGTCATAAAACGCATGTTAAATATGACATTGTAACCATTGTTTAACGGCTTCCTAATGGGTGAGATAAAGAGAAGAAAAAAGGAAAAAATTTACATGCAACCTTTTAGATGTTTTTATTTTAGCATATATTAATAATCAGAAATAGTGAACAAAGCCTGCACGACTGATAAAATAAAAATAAACTGAGAAGGGCAGTAGAAGCTAAAGAACAGAAAAGCTGCAGATAAAGATGTGATTTCAAATGAATTGCTGACATATTGTAATTGCAAAATTTTGAAAGAATAAATTACCAGAATAATGAATCAGCGAAGTAATTATACTATTCAAAAAAGGTGATAAAATCACCAAGTTTATTTTGTCGTTTCGATTTCCACTTCGGAAATCGTTCTCAAAATACTTATGTGGCCACACGTTTCAATTACTATTTTTTTAAATGCTAATTTTAATTTTAATTTTTAAAAACTTTTTCAAAATGAAATAATATGGGTCATTTAAAATTTACATCTCTTTCTATACGAAACCAGATGTAATGGCCTGTCTCAGTTTATTTATGGGAAACAAAATTCCCCACTAAATAGTTACCTTATCAGACCTTATGTCAATAAATTACTTTTTAAATGCATTCGAAGACGCTTCTTAGAACTACAGAAATGTTTTCGGCTTTTAAAACACCAGATAAAGGGCTAGCCTCTTTATGTCAATAAATTAGTCTTCAACGTAAAACCACAGACATGTGTTTTTAGTTCAGCCACAGCAGTCTGACACAAACCCTCGTCCCGCAAAGAATAACAAACCCTCTTACGAGATATAAGCACGCCTTTTTAACCAAAAATAAATAAATACATTATTGTTGGTTATCTTACACTTATTGTAATTTCACATAATTGTTTCCGTCAACACACCACCCACGAAATACTTATTTGTAAATACATATCTATAGGGGCCTACAGCCTTATCCGCATCGCGCAATTCGATCATCACCTTTTTCGGTCGGTTCATTCTTCCACATTTATGGCTCTATCTCCATCTCTCATTATTCCTCTGATTATTTTTCTCTAATGCTAGTCTTCCTCTCCTTCTTCTATTCCATAGAACATGGCTTAAGGCTTGTTTTAATTATCGTTCATCATTTTTTATTCGCATTAAATGCCCGTACCATAAAAGCTGTTTGGATTCTATTGTCTCTACGGTCTTGTAAATGTTTTAACAATAAAACACTGAAAACGTTTGTTTTCTACTTTTACTTTACTTTACTTAATCAGTAGACCCATTTGTACCTTTCGGTGTTGGGCCATTTATAATACAATTCATTAAATTACAATATTTTACAATCTTCTGAATTGTCCTAGCTCTTAACGAACTTTCTCCATTCCTTCCTATTGGATGCTATCTGTGTTGCTTCCTGCCAAGTCTTACCCTTATTCTGCAGTATCTGCGAAATGTCACTGTTACATTCTTTAATGGGTCTTCGTCTTCTATTCTTACCTATTGGTTTGGCGTCCCACACTCTTTTCACTTGTCTATTATTGTCCATCCGGGTTAGATGTCCGAACCATGCAAATTTTTTCTCCTGGATTGAGTCGAGTATCGGTTTGATTTTGAGTCTTTCTCTTATTTCTTCATTTCTGATTCTATCAGTTCTTGTTGTTTTCTATACTTCCACAAAATTTATTTTAACTATGTGACTACAGCTTTTTCGACAGAGTGCCTTTCTCAAGTGATTTAGTGAAGCTCCCAAACGATTTTTTAAAAAGATGTTGCTAACTTTGGCCCTAATTGACATAGGCTAACTTATTTTTTTTAAAGTTCGCGTAAAAATGCCATCTTTTAGAATGTGTGAAAAAAATTTTTTGTACCAGCCATAACAAGAAAGTTATTCAAATTGTTTATAAGGAAAAATTGACGAGAGTCTTTCATAATTATTTATTACTAATAAGTACATTTTTATTAACTTTTTTTAAACAAGTTTGAAAGTTTTATTTAGCTTATGCTGTTTCATTTGACACCTGCAGAATGGTTCTAACAGTATGTTTTTCTGACTTATGTTATTGCAAAAAAAGCTCTCTGGGAAAAACAATTTGAATAAAATATAAACAATTGAATGATTCGCTTCGAAATTTTTGTCCCATATTACGCACCAAAGAACCCTCATTTTACAAAAATTTCAACGCTGTACACTAATTTTTAAAATAGTTATTGCAAAATTAATTTTTCAGAATTTTAGACCTTCTTTCTCAATTATATTAACAATAAATAAGTATATCAACCTTTGTAATACGTCATTTTAAAGCTTTTTCCATGTTCTGTAAGATTTTTGTTCTAAAGTAACCATAAGTTCCACTGTTTTCCCTTGATTTGAAAAACAAAGGAAAAAAGGCCGTTTTTGACACTAAATTGTTTATAAATAAAAATGGCCGCCAGAGCCTACGCAGGAAATAGTTACAATTTGTTCTCATAGGTATTACCTGTCGAAAAAACGCTTCAGTACCCTGGCTGCTCGAGTGTCATGGAAAAAACCTTATTACCCTGGACTATTTATGTTATCACAAAATTAATAAAAATATCCTTTCAGCATCAGATACCAACTAGTCAACTGATCAACGTTTCAAAACAATTTGTTTAGACTGTTTGGATATTTTAATCGACTCTGTGTCCTTCTCTAATACATTCCTTTCACATTCCTAGGTGTGCTTCTAATACAATGATGCATGTCTCCTTGAGAAATTGAGTCCCAAGCAACTCGAATTTCACATCTTAAGCAACACAAATGGGAGCTCACGGGAGCTTCAATTTCCCCTAGAAATCCCTAAATCGTATTAATTTGGACTAAAAAAAAAAAAAATTGTCAGATGACAGCTGTCAAATGACTAACCACTATGTTTAATCCTAATTTACTAATTTTTTAATGAATTTGCCGAAAACTCCAGAAAACGAGGTAAGCAGTAGATACCCTGGGTGCCAGGTACTCCGTAGATAATTTCCGATGTCATATTCGTCGTCAGCGACCCAAAAACCCCCCGAGTAATGATTTTTGGCTAATTTTTTAATGAATTTGCCCGAAAACTCCATAAGAAGTAGGTACCCTGGGCACCAGGTATTCCGGAGATCGCTTCCGATGTCATATGCGTCGTTAGCGACCCCAAAAACCCCGAGTAATTATTTTTGACTAATTTTTTAATAAATTTTTTGCCGAAAACTCCACAAGAGTGCTAAACAGTAGGTACCCTGAGCACCAGGTACTCCGAAAATCACTTCCGATGTCATATTCGTCGTTAGCGGCCCCAAAAACCCCAAGTAATGATTTTTGACTAATTTTTTAATGAATTTTAATGACGAGGTAAACAGTAGGTACCCTTGGCACCAGGTACTCCAAAGATCTCTTTTGACGTCATATTCGTTTTCAGCGTCTCCAAAAACCCCCGAGTAACAAAATTGAACTCATTTCCGCCGATAATTGACGAGTTATTGTCTGTTTCAAACGAACTTTCAACAAGAAAAGTTTCAGATTTAAATAACTATTTACCATTTTAATTTTTATTATAATGGTGAATTCTGCATGTGAGTCTTTTCAGTTTGTTCTATTATAAATTTTGAATAGAGTTGAGGACAAAGAACATTCTTGTCTTAAACCTTTCGTGACAGGAAATGCGTCTGAAATTTTATTTTCCACTTTAAAGGCACTTTTTGCATTACTTTTTACTTATTGATAATATAGGTACGTATCTTGAGAACAATTTCCGAAGTGGAAATTCAAACGTCAAACCATGGGAGAAAAACAACTTAAAATAATCTGCTATGCAGACGACGCAATACTAATCTCTCAAAGTGAAGATGATTTACAACGTATGCTGCGCGAATTTAATATAACCGCTAGAAAATTTAACATGTTAATTTCCCCAAAAAAGACTAAATGCATGGTTATAACAGCAGATCTAATAAGGTGTAAATTAGAACTGGAGGGTCAAATAATAGAACAAGTCATGTAGTTTAAATATCTAGGCATCACACTATGCAGCTACGGAAAGCTCGAAACAGAAGTGGAAGATCAGGTGAATAAAGCAAACAGGGCCGCAGGTTGCCTGAATAAAACAATATGGAGAAATAAAAACATCGGAAAAGAAGTGAAAGCCAGAATTTACAAAACAGTCATCAGACCAATAATGACATACACGGCAGAAACACGACCTGATACAGAAAGGACAAAAAGAATGCTAGAAACAGCAGAGATGAAAACATTTCGAAAAATCGATGGTAAGACGCTGTGGGATAGAGCTAGAAGTGCAGATATACGAAAGAGATGCAAGGTGGATAACATTGATAACTGGGTGAAAAGCAGAAGAGTAGAATGGAACGACCACATAAGCCGAATGACAACAAATAGAGTAGTGAGGACGGCGAGAGACGGTTCCCCAATAGGAAGACGATCAGTGGGAAGCCCACGAAAAAGATGGAATGGCAACTTACTGGAGGCACATTGAAAAACAGACAGAGTAATGTCTATATAAAAAAAAAGAAGAAGAAGAAGAAGAAGAAGAAGAAACTTATTTTAAAGTAAAATTGTGGCTTATTCCCAATAAAAATTGTAAATTGCATTAAGATGCCACAAGGAAATAGCTCAAAACAATATTCATTTAATCTCCTAAAAATTTGAAAATAATGTAGCTGCGATATTGCAATATAATATAAAAATAAACACGGTTTATTTTAGAATTTAGAGAATAAAATAAAAAAATCTTACTTTTGAAGTAATTTCTTGGTTTTTGCAATATTTACTGGAATGAAAATTACCAGAGAAAGTTTTTATTTTATTATTGTCATTATTTGTTTCCTCAATAGCTCTGTGGACTGGAACATCAATTTTTTTCCTTCTAGGTTTTGGGGGTCCTTCTGACATATTCCTTTGACCTCTAGAACAAGCTACTATTTGGAATAAGGGAAGCATATTGATTCACCATTTTACGTGGTATCACATTAAGACACTATACTGAAACATAATCTTAATTTAGAAGATAAATGAGAGTGTTAAGATATATTTAATGATCCTTTTTTGTAGTTTACCACCACTCTATTTACTGGAAGTATAAATGGGGTATTAACCCCGAATTCTTTAGAACTGCATTGATTTTCCGTCAAATTTAAAATTATCTCCCACTTTAAAATTCAGATATGAACGATATGTATTTTTTGTTTTTAGGTGGTGAAAACTACCCCCTGAATTAAAAAAATATAAAACCATAGATGCATTTTATAGGATTGAATTACGTTTAAATATCTTAAATTCTTATGGTTTTATGTTCTGGAATGTTGATTTATGATATTTAAGAATATTTCTAATTTAAAATCCAACACCTTATAATGAAATGAATATAAAAAATATTTTTTAACAGTATAACATGTTTTTTTAGTGGCATATCTAGAAAAAATATCTCCTTGTAGTATGGTAAAAAAGATTAATTTTAACAATGCTTCAACCCTTACTAGTCATAACTACAATGATTTTTTTCCAAAGACTTCAATGATAAACGCTTTATTGATAACAGAATAATATAAAATAAAAATGATTTTATAATTATTTGATTTATTTCTCACAAACTTTGAACTCTTAAATCCATCCCTTACATGATAAGTGAAGAAAGAAAAATTAACACCGAAAAATAGTTTTCTCATGATAAATAATTTAAATAAGTATTAATGAACTAAAAATGGAAATAGACATAAGTACCTATAAGCAAATATACATGGTGTTTTTTATTTTCAAAAAATATATTATTAATAATTAGTGATTATTATAAGGAGAAAGAGAAAAAAATAACACGAAGACGGACTGCAAAAATTCCTCAAAAATGATAAGAAATGTAGCAATGAAATGAAAACAGGAAAGAAATCATCGAGTCAAAACAATTGAGAAAAGATAATCCAAAAAAGTAAACCAGAAAAAAATACTCGATAAAATTGGCAACATTGGAAACGACCACGGATAAATTAAAAAATACCTAGATGAATGTATATTTAAAAATTAATACCCAAATCAAAATGGATTCGTGCAAAATACCTACCTGGAATTTTAAATGTGTCAATTAAAAAAAAAATTGAAGAATTTGAAGTAAAATAATGGAAAGACAAATAATATAGAAATGCTATATTAACGTTAAAAATAAATTAGCAGCTACGAAAAAGAAGAAACAATAAATATATGGATAACAGACATAAAATATATGCAGTTAGCACGTAAAGGTTGGAATAATTTCATTTTTTCGTGACTGGGCGATTTTGGAAATAAATCCCGAACCGGCGAAACAGGTCTATTTTTATTTTAAAATTATGATTTTTTGGCATATATATCATATAGTCTAGGCGCCAAATAGAGGTCACCGTGTCCTTTTCAATTCTGATGGACAAACTCAGTGGTTTCTTATGGATTTTTGGCTGCTGATTACGAATTTCGAGGGTGGAATTCGATCCGAGTGGTCAAAAAATTTTTATAAACAATTTAATTGTTTATAAATTGTTTATAAAGCTCTGGCTCATAAACTAAAAGAGATAAAAAATGTTTCAAATAAAATTTGTTCGTTAATAAAAAACGAAGAAAAAAACGTTTACTTAACTTAAATCCAACAATTAGAACTCCAGATATTGTAAAATTAGTGCACAATGCAAATTGCAAATTGCAAAATAAGTATTTTTCGAAGCTTTATCGATCTTAACTCGGCTTCTACGCGCGCAAATGAGCCTTCGATCTCATTTTAAAGTTTAATGAATATGCTTCCAAACAAAGTTTGTTAAATTACTTTGTCTTCATTTGTTTTAAAGTTATATCCGTTTGAATTTAAAATTTTCTTAAGAAAATTGTACATTAATTTGTTTATAAGGGTTTCAAGCAAATTTGAGCTATAAATAGTTATACTTTAATTAACAATAATGATAGAAGAACTCAAAAGGAACATTTTGAGCTTAAGAAAATATTCGTATGTTTATTTTTGGCCAAGATATCGATATTTTAATAGCGCGCTCTGAGGTGCGAGATTGGCTCACCGCGTAAAGGTTCACGCGCTAACTTCTCCATGCAAATTATAATTTCTATGTATATATACGTTATCTTAATTTTTCATTTTTAAAAATCCTAATAAAATTTGATCATATAATTCTTATAATTAAATCATCATACTGTACCTCACATCACCTTTCATTCTATTTACTTTGTCTTCTATTTTTTGTACTAAATGAGAAAAAAAACATTAAAAACTAATAAAACTAAAAAGCAAGTTGATATTATTTATTAGTACTACATATTTTTACAAACATTATCTTTCATATATGTGCATATTGTGCATCGAGATATACAGAGAATCTCAGCTTTTTTACATCTGCATAAGTTCTTAGAGCAATTTTTACAGTCACATGGTGGTCAAGTCTGTTCTTGTAGGCAGTAAAACTAAAACTTTCTGGGGCTTCAGAGTCTAATTATCTATATGATATCCACATAAAGTGGATCTAGTTCTTTTGCAACATCATCAAGGCACGTTAATTGTGTGTATGCCGCCACAACATAAATGCTCGTTTTATATGCAATTATGATGCTGTAAAAGAACTCGATCCATTCTTATACGGATATCACATATTGGCTCATTTGCATGCGTAGAAGCCGAGTTGCGATCGATAAAGCGTCGAAAAATACTTACATACTTGACTGTGAGCCGATTTTGCGCCTCATAGCGCTCCATTAAAATATCGATGTCCTGATCAAAAATAATCTTTCGAACATTTTAAACAGCTAAAAATGTTCCTTTTCAGTTCTTCTATCATTATTGTTAATTAAAGTATAAATGTTTATAGCTCAAATTTACTTAAAACCCTTATAAACAAATTAATGTACAATTTTTTAAAGAAAATTATAACTTCAAACGGGTATAACTTTAGAACAGATGAAGATAAAGTAATTTGACAAACTTTGTTTGGAAGCAGCCTATTAACGAAGCTTTAAAATGAGACCTTCTAAGGCCCATTTGCAAGCGTAGAAGTTAAGTTACGATCGATAAAGCTTCGAAAAATACTTATTTTGCAATTTGCAATTTGCATTGTGCACTAATTTTACAATATCTTGAGTTCTAACTGTTGGATTTTAGTTTAGTAAACGTTTTTTTCTTAGTTTTTTATTAACGAACAAATTTTATTTGAAACATTATTTTTTATCTCTTTTATTTTATGAGCCAGAGCCTTATAAACAATTTATAAACAATTAAATTGTTTATAACAATTTTTTGACCACTCGGATCGAAATCCACCCTCGAAATTCGTAATCAGCAGCCAAAAATCCATAAGAAACCGTTAGTTTGTCCATCAGAATTGAAAAGGACACGGTGACCCCTCTGGCGCCTAGACTAATACTAGTGAAGTCAATCGATGATTTTTTAAATGAGAATAGATGTTTAGATTTTCTTGTAAACGTACAAGGTAATTTATATTCAATCGATCTTTTTCAAATCGTCTGACATACCAACATGCATTGAAAGACACTTTAATCAGTGTGTTTTGCCAGTGTTGACTTAGGGACCGGAAACGTTGACCATAACAAGAAGAACAGTGCAAAAGATCCGTGTATCTCTAATTTAGCGTGCTATGTTGGGCGTTTCACTACGAGACAAGATGCCAAACCCACCTACGACAAAGATGAGGAGTGGCTGATGCAGTAGAGAGAATAGTAACACTGAACTGGAACTAGACAGATTACGTGAATCGAGTGACAGCTACTAGATGGACAAAGCGGATACTGGAATGCAAGAGGTAAAATATCGAAATAGATGGAAAATTATGAGAGAGACCTATGTTCAGCAGTGGACAAGCCAAGACTGAATGATGATGTGTTTTAATTTACGACTTACTTTTTTTCCAGCCCATACAATGTTTAATAATGAGTTGCTAATTACCAAACTAAACTATCTTTAAAACGAAGTAATAACTACTTTATTTATGGAGTTGCGTTTATTGTACTATTTATTCTAAATGCACTTAATTGTGTTTATGTATTACTTGTACGTTATTAATATTATTATTTAGAACAAATTATAAGGGCAAATGAGCGAGCTTCAGTTATGACCAAATACAAAGAAAAATATCATTGTAAAACTAGTAACAATTGTAGAGTCACAACTTAAGTATAAAAAACGAAATTGGGAAACAATGCAGTCCTATAAATAAACGACTTACTATTTTTAAAATTGTTGACTAGCTGTTGACTAGAATAAAATGAATTTTATATTAGTTTATAACTGATGGAGTACATCGTACATCTACCAAGTAATTAAAAAATTTGCCAAGTGCAGTTTGTAATAGGGACCAAAGATCACAGATTGCTGATGATAGAATATTAAACCCAACTTATGAGAGTGTAGCAAACCCCGAAACCCACGATATGGAACGAAGACTACTAAATGTAGGATTTGAAACACTACCAGAAATTACTAACGAGGTAGTTATAACTACCTTAAAACAGATGAAAAATAGAAAAACTCCTGAAGACGACGGAATAACGAAAGAGATGATTGCAGCTGGAGGCCAAACTACACTTGAGAGCAAAATAATCGACTTACTTGCTGAATTGTACACGTTAGAAGTCTCGAATTTCCTAAGCCTGTTGTCAGATTTGAGTGATTTTTTTAGTATGTTATAGCCTTCAGGCGCGGATCTAGAAATTCATAATAGGGGGGGCCAGACCACAATAACAGTGATCCCACAGCTACCGATTTTTCGGTAGATCTACTGAATACCTGTCAAATCTACCGATCTACCTCATTCTCCTTTTTTCTACCGAAAAATCAAAATTATTAGAAAATTTTTGTAGCGGATAGATTTGGCAGCAGAGTTTAGTCATTTTTCAAGAATTCTTGAATTGCTTTTACTAGCTTGTGACACAGATAGTGCGAATAAGCAGATACGGATTTACCGATATAAATTTTATGACCAGTCCTTTGTCCTTTTATATTATGATTTTGGAGTAAAATGTATCTACCTGAATCTGAATAGTGAAAACTGAAGAATTGTGGCTTATTTTGATATAGAAAATAACTCCAAACTAAAAATAGTATTTATGTTAAAATCTTAAAACAGGAGAAATTTATTTTACACCTTTTTAACTTACAGTATTTCGACATAACTAAAGAACATTAAAAATTTTTCTCGTTCTCAATTGCTTCAATATCCGACATTGTTTTGTTTTTAAACGGTTATAAAGTGTAAAAGATCATGTTTTTGCCTATAAAACATTCCTTGTAGATTTTTGAGAAAAATGTTTCAAATAAATATTCTAGACCTTAATGGTTTCTAATTTGAAATACATAAACAATTGGAGATAATTGCAAAAAACCCTTATTTTTGCAGTAATTTATAAATGTTAATAACTTATAACTATTATTTATTATAACAAAAATGTTTAACTTGTTTAAACAATTATACAGCTTTCAAATAAGAATATTTGTATTTTGAACGCTAATAGGTACACGTGTGGTAAGATTTTTAAAAAGTCTACAACAGGAAAAAATATGCAGTTTTATTTTAGTATAAATAAATAAATTCCTTATAACAAAACTAAAGCATCCCTGATATTTATAGGTCTGGATCCCGCGTACGAAAAAAAAGTTGATTAATAGCAAGCTGAAAATTTGTTGATAGCTTAAGGGTGTCTAGTCGGATAAACTTTGATATATGAGAACACTGAAACAGGGGCAGTTTTAATTGTGGAACAGGTTAAAAATTTGGAACGGTCACACCACGAAAACGGCACATTTATTTTGTCCGACAGAACAGACTTAAACTCTCCGAACAGAGATTAAACTCTCATGCAAAAATCAGACTGCTATTTATCACCTGTCATAATTCCTGTCATTTGACATATTCTATATGTTCCACTCATTAAAACGCCCATTTGGTGATAAATAGCAGTCTGATTTTTGCACGAGAGTTTAATCTCCGTTCGAAGAGTTTAAGTCTGTTCTGTCGGACAAAATACATGTGCCGTTTTCGTGGTCTGACCGTTCCAAATTTTTAACCTGTTCCACAATTAAAACTTCCCCTGTTCCAGTGTTCCCATATATCAAAGTTTGTCCGACTAGACACCCTTAAGCTATTAACAAATTTTCAGCTTGCTATTAATCAACTTTTTTTTCATACGCGGGATCCAGACCTATTAGTATTGCGTTAGTTAGACGGCTCTACTCGAGTTACTTTGGATTAAAAAAATGAAGAAAATTGCTCTATAATACCTAGAAAGCCGAGAAAATACATTTTTTTAAGGTATACCGATTTTGAACTTTGAATGATTTTTATGATGAATGTTGATTATTGATCATTATATGAGGATGAAAGTAGTTTATTTTTGAATACTTGACCTAAAGTATAATTTTTTTGCAATGTGATAGCAAAAGAAGCAAAAATGAAATTTACAGAAATTTGACGATTTCTACCGAAAAAATAGAAGCAGTCTCCCGAAATTTTGTCCAAGGCCTGTGGCAACACTGCTCAAATATTATATTTTCCAGATTTAGACATACGACTCACACTTACTCTAAGGATAAAATACACTATATAATCCTAGATACCTACGGTATCAAAAGGATTGATAGACAATTCACGACTATTAATCTCACTGGTCGTTCTTTACCATAGAGATTAACCTTTCTACCATCAATGGGTAGGTAGTACGCATGGATTATCTAAATAGTAAAATTCAAATTTTTATATCTTTATGGTACCTACCGCAAATTTGAAACGTGACTTTTCATGAGGTAAGGTTTATACCCAGTGTAATGTATTTGCATTTTAAGATATCATTTCTGTTATTCTTTGAATTGAGAAAAATATTTTCATTGTTTATGGCTCCATCGGTACCCAAACAAATGCGGCTTCAATTTATTTTTCAGAAAAGGCTGGTTTTATTAGATTTTATTGCTTCTTTCAATAATTCTTTGGAAGCGGTTGTCGTTTAATTTAGTGTTCTACTGATGGATTAAAGTTTAGAGTTGACAGAAAAAAATAATAAATAATAACAAAAAAAAAATACTTATAGACTAAATACAATAGGGGGGTCTATAGACCCTTTGACCCCCCCATGTATCCGCGACTGATAGCCTTATTATTTTAGAAAATCGATGTAATATTATTGTTGATAGACAGGTAAAGGTCATTTTATACCGAGTGTAACAATCATGCTGTGTTTTTTTCTTAAAGTTCGGAACACCCTGTGGAATATTCTAGCATATAAAAAATATTTAAATTAAAACTCAATTGTAGCCTTAGGCTTTATTAACATCCTATTTTTTGATTTATTTGCTTATGTTGGATAATAAAAAAGTTAGATACGTTAATAGCGATGTTTTTTATCATTTAAATTCTAATTTTCTGCTTAGTTTAATAAACAAGCCTAAAGTAGGCTATGAGAAATTAACAATTTAATGGATGTCAAATGGTTAACAGTCAAAAAGTGTCTGGTTTGTTGTAAAAATTAGTAAATTTATTATTTAAAGTTTCAATTAAGTCCGCAGTTTTTTTTGTTAATTGGTGGAAATGGAATGCGCTAAAAGGAATTTGACTCGCGATGAGTGTGTTCAAGCAGTGATCTTACATAGCGAAAGACTTAGCTACCATGCTATCGGCTCCTTATATTGATAACAATTTTTTGCTAATGCACGATGATGCAAGATCTCACGTTCACGAACTGTAACCGAATATTTACAACAGGTAAATCTTCGAGCTTCGCATTGGCCATCGCATAGTCCAGATCTTAACCGGATCGAACATTTGTGGGACATAATTGGCAGAAGACTACGACAGCGTTTGCCACCTCCTAGAACCTTACAAGAGGTAGAAACAGTAGCTCTCGAGATTTGGAATGATATTGATTAAGACCAAATAGCATATATTATTTATAATATAAAAGTACACTTTTTTATTATCGAGCATAATAAGCGAATGAATCAAAAAACAAGATGTTAAGAAAGCCTAAAGCTATAATTGAGTTTTAATTTAAATATTTTTTATATGCTAGAATATTACACAGGGTGTTCCTAACTTCAAGAAAAAACCACACCACGATTGTTACACCCGGTATAAAATTACCTTTATCTGTCTATCAACAATAATATTACATCGATTTTCTTAAACAGTAAAGCTATAACATACTACAAAAATCACTCAAATCGGATAACAGGTTTAGGAAATTCGAGATTTTTAACGTGTACAATTCTGCACTTTTAACGTGTACAATTCTGCAAGTGAGTCGAGTATTTTGCTCTCAAGTGTATTTTGGAGGCAGTTAAAATATTAATGAACAAGTGTCCCTTAGGGGGTGCTATTCCAACCTCTTGGCAAGATGCGCAGGTACAAGAAAGGAGAAAACACAAACTTGAAAATTAGAGACCAATAAGCCTGTTACCACATCCGTAAAACTGCTTACCAAAATAATTACCAACAGACTATCAAATAAATTCGATAGTTACCAACCTCTTGAACAAGCGGGATTCCGCTAAGGTTATAGTACCATAGACCATAGAACACCTATAGACAATAAGGACACTTATCGAAAAGTGTAACGAATACAACGAACCTCTTCAATTGGTATTTGTGGATTACAATAAGGCATTCGATTCCATAGAACTCTGGGTCGTATTAAAAGGAATGAATAACGCAAAGATTGATTCCAAATATAGAATACTCCTAAAATACCGGGTGTCCACTTATATTTAACTACCCCATTTTAACTACCTATAACTTCTAAACGGCTCAAGATAGAAATATGCGGTTTTCGCTGAAACGTTTTATTTTAGTAAAAGTTTTGTCTGAATGGATTGAATTTTTTATATCGCTTTCAAGTACGAAAACAAAAATGGCGGATTTTTGAAAAAAACGTTGTTGACTTTTTTTAATGGAACACCCAGTATATTTTTTTGTAAATTGAAGAAAGGTCATTTACCTATCCAGCGATATAAAGTTTTTTAAAATCAGAGAGACTAAGTTTTCACTCTAATGGCATATAAAACAACATAATGCTATTCTACATCCCACCAGAATGAAAACAATGGGAACCTTCTCTGGTTACACCTCCGAGGCTTCTACAATTTGCAAGCCATACGGATGCTGAGACTAAGGAAGATGAGGGAATTCTACAATTTGCAATTCACGTCCCATCTGCTCAGCGCGGTAAAGTTCCAACGAGAATGGTTCCCTTCATACTCCACACAGAGTAAATGTAAATCAAAAATGAATAACCATTTTCAATTTCGTTGCAAAACGAAAACACAGCCGAACCATATTCTAGTCCAATCAGAGAGTGCCGCAAGCACCCCTACCGGTTTCGAAACTTATTAGTCTCTCATCAGGAGGCACATATGCTGCTTTCGAATATGGTTCGGCTGTGTTTTCGTTTTGCAACGAAATTGAAAATGTTTATTCATTTTTGATTTACATTTACTCTGTGTGGAGTATGAAGGGAACCATTCTCGTTGGAACTTTACCGCGCTTAGCAGATGGGACGTGAATTTCAAATTGTAGAATTCCCTCATCTTCCTTAGTCTCAGCATCCGTATGGCTTGCAAATTGTAGAAGCCTCGGAGGTGTAACCAGAGAAGGTTCCCATTGTTTTCATTCTGGTGAGATGTAGAATAGCATTATGTTGTTTTATATGCCATTAGAGTGAAAACTTAGTCTTTTTGCTAGCAGTTGCCGCTAGGGCATCTATGCCATTTCGTTCGTTGCAATCCGGGACTGCACGCTGGGGTTTGTTTTGGTTGAATCAGGGAGAGCAGCATATGTACCTCCTGATGAGAGACTAATAAGTTTCGAAACCGGTAGGGGTGCTTGCGGCACTCTCTGATTAGACTAGAATATGGTTCGGCTGTGTTTTCGTTTTGCAACGAAATTGAAAATGGTTATTCATTTTTTTTTATTTTTTTTTAAATCGTTTGCCAAATCACTGAGTAATTAATTTTTAAAATGAGAGGTGCAACATGGGTATCACATACCTAAATAACATATATTTTTTTCATAACTAAGCAAATTGATATTATGTTATGTGATTTCCACATTGCATCTCTCATTTTAAAAATTAATTGCTGTCATTTGACAACCTATTTTAAAAAAATTTATATCGCTGGATAGGTAAATGACTGCTTTTTCAAGTTTTTAGGTAAATGACCATTTTTTATATCGATTTTAAATAAAAAATGGCGGATTTTTGAAAAAAAAAACGTTGTTGACTTTTTTTATTAAAACACCCAGTATATTTGTATATTTGTAACTTGAAAAAAATGGTCATTTACCTATCCAGAGATATAAAATTTTTTAAAATCGGTTGTCAAATGAGTAAGAAATTAATTTTTAAAATGAGAGATGCAATGTGGAAATCACATAACATAATATCAATTTGCTTAGTTATGTTATTTAGGTATGTGATATCCACGTTGCACCTCTCATTTTAAAAATTAATTACTCAGTGATTTGACTACTTATTTTGAAAAACTTTATATCGCTGGATAGGTGAAGGACCTTTCTTTCAATTTACAAAAAATATACTGGGTGTTCGATTTAAAAAAAATCAACAACGTTTCTTTCAAAAATCCGCCATTTTTGTTTTCGTATTTGAAAGCCAAATAAAAAATTCAATCCATTCAGACAAAACTTTTACTAAAATAAAACATTTCAGCGAAAACCGCATATTTCTATCTTGAGCCGTTTAGAAGTTATAGGCAATTAAAATGGGGGAAAATATAAGTGGACACTCGGTATATACAGAGTTGGGCTAAAGTATGGAACCAAGCAAATATCTTTGAAACGAAAAGAACAATATTTATGAAACTTTGCATGCAAGTACAGTGACGCAAAAGGCATCTGATGCCCTATTTTTTGTTACTACACCACTTCCGGTTTCACCGGAAATACCCTTAACTTATTTACTTTAAATGGGACACCCTGTATATTTTTGCAGATTTTAAAAGAACTTGTTATTTTTAATTCATACATACCAAGTTTGGAAGGAAAAACTATTAAAACAAGAAATAAATCTCTTTAGAGTTAAAAAATAGGTTAATTTATTTCTTCTTCTTCTTCTTCTTGTGCCACTCCTATCGGAGATTGGAAATCATCAAGGCTACCCTGACTTTGTTTACAGCTGACCTAAAAAGTTCATTAGTGGTGCAGCCAAACCACTCTCTTAAATTCCGTAACCATGACATTCTTCTACGGCCTGGATTCCGTTTTCCTTCTATTTTCCCTGCATTATATTCCGAAGTAATGCGTATTTATGACCTCTCATCAGATGACCCAAATACTCGAGTTTAATTTATTTACGTTAGACCAATGATATTAAAAATAAAAAAAAATAATTTCAAATGTTGAAAATGTTTGCTGTTCACCTTACTGTTGAAAATGTTTGCTGTTTACCTCCTGACAACGTGCAAGCCTATAAATAAATTCGTGAGTCACTTTTTGCAAGATTTCTCCACGTATTAGTTCACATTCATCAATTATTATTCTTTGTCTCAAATCCTGCAAGCATGTTGGTCGCCTAACGTAAACACGTAATTTTAGATAACCCACAGAAAAAAATCTAACGGGTTGAGGTCCGGAGAACGAGAGAGCCACTCTATGAATCCTCTACGTCCAATCCATGGATTTGGAAAATTCATTTCCAAAAAATGAAAGTTCACCATAACCTATTATCATTAATATTTCAATACGATCTTTTCCACTTAAATGAACCATTTTTAATACAACTTATTTCTGTCAATTAGTTCAGTAACAGTTTTACCTACTATACTAAATTCAAATAAGTCATGCAGTGCATGTAAACAACAATTTTAGTCTACAGTATAGATGGTACTCGTTTATTTCCTATTACGTTGTATTAATATAAAAAATTATCTACAGACATTTTTAACAAATTTTCTCTACCAAATTTGGTATGTATGAATTAAAAATAACAAGTTCTTTTAAAATCCGCAAAAATATATAGGGTGTCCCATTTAAATTAAATAAGTTAAGGGTATTTCCGGTGAAACCGGAAGAGGAATAGTAACAAAAAATATGGCAACAGATGCCTTTTGCGTCACTGTACTTGCATGCAAAGTTTCATAAATATTGTTCTTTTCGTTTCAAAGATATTTGCTTGGTTCCATACTTTATCCCAACCCAGTATACGACAATGCAAATATGCAAATAAATGTATTAGAAGGTCTAAAAATAAGCAAAATTAGAACGGAGAGAGGAGTTAGACAGGGAGACACTATCTCTCCAAAATTATTTACTCTTGCATTAGAAGCTGTGTTCAAGACGTTAAATTGGGAACAACGTGGAATTAAAACTGATGGTAGATTTTTAAGTCATCTAAAATTTGCCGATGGCATAGCACTCATAAGCAACAATACAGAAGAACTAATCTACATGTGATGGGAGCTTAAACAAGCATATGAGAAAATCGGTTTAAACATTAATTTAAATAAAACAAAAGTGATGACAAATCCAGATATCGCAATTGATTTAGATGGAAGTGAGATTGAAAATGTCGGAGTGTATAGGTCACACGATCAAACTAGGCAAACAAAATCAAACGGCAGAAATAACTAGAAGAATCCTAATAGTCCAAGAGGCAGCGCTGAAAAATTTCTCTGAATATACTTAAGGCTATGGGTACATAATTCTCACATATTTTACGGCTGTCCCTACTTTTTCTGTCTTTACACGGCAAATTACGTGTAGTAAAATTCTCACTGGTATGGAAACTGCAGATGTAAACATTAGGTTGACAGTGACATTGTCATTAGAAACGTAGAGATGGCTATTTCAGTTTTGTTCAGTTTTTGAATGTTCTTGGATAACCTTTACTTGTATATATGATCGGATTATGTTTTCACTGGTTATATATTCAGTGGTTACCATTATTTATATACTATATAAATAGTCGAAAAAGAAAAAAGTTTATAAGCGGAAACAGAAGACCAACTTAAGATATGGATGAACATATTATCAGAAGAAAGTCACAGGCTGTTAAAGTCATTCTTCAGAGTTCCCAAAGCTTCATATACCTGGGCAGAGAGCTAAATACTCAACTAGACCACTGAAAAGAAATCATAAGATGCATTGAAATAGCAAGGTCTGGTTTCATGAACATGCGTAAAATGCTCTGTAACCCCAAGCTATCAGTCACAATAATATTGAGAACACTAAAGTGTTATGTGCGAATGTGTGGTCTCTATTACTATATGGTTGCGAGACCTGGACATTAAAACAGTATGACGTTAATAAATTGAATTTATTCGAAATGTGGATGAACCGCCGAATGTTAAGAATAAGCTGGGCCAGCAGAACCATGAATGAAAAATTACTGAAAATAATAAACACACGTCCTCATCTGGTCAATACTATCAAAATTAGATAGACGTCATATGTAGGACACATAATGCGCCATAGGGAATTTGAGCAGCTCCAGGTAATATTAAATGGCAAGATCGAAGGTAAAAGGGGTTAAAGAAGAAAGAAAAAATCTTGGCTCCGAAACATCAGAGATTGGACCCACACAACAAGAAATGACTTAATTCATCAAGCCCAGAATGAGTGACTCAGATCCGAAGCGACAAAAGAGTTACGCGAGGATAAAAATGAACAATTGTTATTTGTTAATCTTCTTCACAATTATTAAATTTTATTTGATAAAAGAATGACCCAAAAATTAAGAATCTTCTTCTTAGTTTGTAAATTTTTCTATGACACACATTCATAAATGCTGTCATATTGTAACAAAACAATACCTACGCCGAAGACGTCCACCCACCAACTTCACTTAACCTGAAGCAAAATACTACTAAACAAGCACATACTTCAAAAGCGTCGTACATTCTTCTATGTAGGCTGGTAAATATTAGCAAATAATACGGAGAAAAGCAAATGCTTTTTAAGTGTAGTGAAATCTTCAAAAATGTAGTACGTACTTGAAGCATTAGCATTTACTACATTTTATGCCACCATGGGCACTTTACTTTATAGCTAAACTCATACCAATTTACGGTTATCGGAACAAACTCTTATAAAATAATACTCTTATTTGAACTTTAATGACTTGAAATACTTGGATTTTCCATAAATAATATATAAACAATAAATAACTTTTTATTAATTGTACGCCTTAAATCAATTATTATTTTTCAAATACACTATCAATACTATTTAATAAACAACTCTTTGATTGATTTTATTATCATCGTAAAAGCGTTAAAAAGCAGTAGCAGAATGAACTGCTATATCAAAATAGCGGGTCGGATACATCTCTACTTGTCACTGTCTTGAGTCTTGTCATAACATTATATTATTCAAATGAGTGCGTTTTATGACAAAGATAGCGAGTGATCGATTTCCACGGACACGGTGTCCATTTTTTTCGAATCCTGAAAAAACTAATAAATACTTTTAAAAGATTTAAACACAAAATGAAAGACTAAATTATTATCGAGGGCCGAAGACCCTTAGAATATATAAGAAGTTTCTTTCGAATGAGATATTTGAAATTAAAAATCACACTACATTTTCTCTTAGTTTTTCACCCCTGTAACTTATTAAAATATTAACATTATAGAAGTTTTCAGGGACTTTCGGCCCTCGCTAATAACGTAATCTTTCATTCTGCGTTTAAATTTTTGAAAAATACTTATTAGTTTTCTCAGGATTCGAAAAAAATGAATCCCCATTTGAATTGCATTGCAGCCGAAAATACGTACCGATCCTCTTAAGCTAGTAATTTCACAGTTAATTACTGTGATTGTGTAGAGAAACATACTGCGGTCGGTCAAGCGAAACGTAGAACAGGGGTTACTGATAGGTTATCAAAGTTGCTTTCCTACGAAGGTAATGCAATCAATTTACTCAGGCTGAAAATCAGTACACACATTCTAAATTGAATAATAATAAAAGTTATTATAGTCGGTCAGCTGTATGACGGGACAGAGCCGGTCGGTCGGCCCCAATGAATGTACAGGGTTATTCACTATACTTTGACTCCTCTCTAAACTGCTTTATTTACAGAATTAGAAAAAAATGTAAAATACAAAACTTATTCAATTTTTAAATTATGATTTTTTGACATATATATCGTACTAGTGACGTCATCCATCTGGGCGTGATGACGTAATCAACCATTTTTTAAATGAGAAAGGGGGTCGTGTGCTAACTCATTTGAAAGGTTATTCAATTCCCTATTCAGTAATATAAACATTAACATGATTGTTTATACAGTGTGTCCAAAATTTTTTTTAAATTAAATTAACTGTTTAATTAATAATTCAAAAAAATTTTTGGACACCCTGTATAAATAATGATCTTAATGTTTATATTACTGCATAGAGGATTGAATAACCTTTCAAATGAGTTAGCACACGACCCCTATTCTCATTTAAAAAAATAGTCGATTACGTCATCACTCCCAGATGGATGACGTCACTAGTACGATATATATGTCAAAAAATCATAATTAGAAAATTGAATAACTTATGCATTTTACATTTTTTCTAATTATGTAAATAAAGCAGTTTACAAGGGGGTCAAGATATAGTGAATAACCCTGTAAGTACATTCATTGGGGCCGACCGACCGGCTCTGTCCCGTCATACAGCTGACCGATTATAATAACTTTTATTTTTATTCAATTTAGAATGTGTGTACTGATTTTCAGCCTTAGTAAATGGATTTAATCACCTCCTTAGGTAAGCAACTTTGACAAGCTGTCAGTACCACCTGTTCTACATTTCCCTTGACCGACCGCAGTATGTTTCTCTACACAATCACGGTAATCAACTGTGAAAAAACTAGCTTTAGGGCCGGTTGTTCGAACGCTAATCAACAATGATCATTATCAAATATTCAATTACTCTCACCAAAACTGTCAATGTCAACTTTGTTTGGGTTGCTGAAAACATAATAAATTACAATTTTGAGATTTAATATTAATTATGTTAATAATTATTGTTATATTAATTGATTATAGTCTCAGAATTGTAATTAATTATGTTTTTAAAGTTGACATTGACAGTAATTAATTATTTGATAATGATCATTGTTGATTAGCGTTCGAACAACCGGCCCTTAGTAAATTCAGAGAGATTTTTCGTTGCTGCCTCTCTGTCTATAATAACTTGGGCAGCAGTAGGAAGACTCAGTGATGTGCTGAAAAACAAAAAGATACCAATAAATCTAAAGAACAGTTCAACACAACTACCAGTTATGACCTATGGAATGGAGACCATGACACTTACAGAGGTATCAACCAATAGATTGAGATCGACACAGAGGGCGATCGAACGAGCTATGTTAGGAGTATCTCTGAGGCAACGTATAACGAAATGAGGACGTACGAAGCAGGACGAAGGTGAAAGATGTAATTGGAATAATTGCGCAAATGAAATGGAACATGGAAATGGGTAGGATACGTGGCACGACAAAACATCGAGAGGTAGACGAGAAACATTGTACGTTGGAGACTGTTGTGTAATTAAGGATTAAGTTTTACGTTTATTTGTGTTAGTCTGTATGCAGCTTAAGACCATGAGCTTTAGGCGGCACACATAGTGAAAGCGGTTTCCGCTAGCGGGCAAACCGCGTGGTTCTCTCGCGCGGGTATGGTAACACAGTGAAGACGGGTAAAAGCGAGAGAGATCGTTCAAATCTGGCAGTTGCGTCTACTACTTGTAGCAAAATGTCGTCTTCCGATGATGATATAATTGCTTTAGATTCTGTTTTGACTAAACTGAAAAGAAAGAGAGTTGATGTACATCCTATTAATCGAGAAAGATTAATTTATGGAGAATATCATCTATTTCAAAAATTAAAAGATAATGAACGATTCTTCCAGTATATGAGAATGACTCAAGAGACTTTTAAATATATTTTGGAGAAAGTGGAGTATCGTTAAAAACAATATTAAACGCTCAACTTACAGTCAACCAACAGAATATCGAAAGAGTTGAGAATATACATATCTGGGTACGAATTTAAATAGCGAATGGGACTACTCAGAAATTAAACAGCGAATAATAAAAGCGAAAGCAGCATACTTTAGAATGAGACCCATTTTCAACAGTCGAGACATATCATTAAAAACAAAATACCGTCTGTTGAAATGCTATATATTCACAGTTCTGCTCTACGGAATGGAAGCTTGGTCACTAACTGTTACATCTATGAATCGGCTCGAAGCTTTCGAAATGTGGTGTTATAGGAGCATCTTACGCATATCCTGCGTTGACCGAATTACTAACGTGGAATTCCTGCGTAGAATGGGGAAAGAGTGTGAATTTCTCATAACCATCAAAACAAAAAAATTAGAATATCTAGGACATGTAATGAGAAATCAAGAACGTTACGGCCTTCTCCAACTGATTCTCCAAGGGAAGGTATGTAAATGGTAAAAGAGGACCGGGAAGAAGACGCATTTCCTGGCTTCAAAATTTACAAAAGTGGTATAATACCACTACCACTGAACTGTTCCGCGCTGCGGTAGACAAAGTCAAGATAGCCATGATGATCGCCAACATCCGGAACGGATAGGCACTTTAAGAAGAAGAAGGAGTATCGTTTAATTAAAAACTGGTGTAATTTACATAAGCAGGCTATCCTTCCGGAAGAAAGGCTTGTTATAACATTAAGGTAAGTAGTTTTGTTGTAAATTTATTTTTCAAGTACTGATTTAGTTAATAGTTAATACTGGAATGGTTTTAGAAATACCTAAGTAACACAAAATTACGGTTTCAATAAGATTGATTTTATTACTTTTGTTTATTATAATGTACAATTATTTATAAAATTAATCCATGGAGAACTATTAATTCTTATTATAAAAGAGCGAATAAACTAAATTATCATTGCAGTAAACATTAAAACCGCGCGGAAAAACTAAATTCTCATTCTAGCAAAAGCGGTCAGGCGGGTTGAGGCGGTTGGACCGCGCGGACCTGCTTTGACTATGTTCGTGTACATTTAAAGACGTGCATTCTTTTTGAAAACGTTTAAAAGCGGGTCCCGCTAGCGTTGCCCGCTAGCGGAAACCGCCTCCACTGCGTGCGCCGACTTAGTGTGTAGCTGGCTTAAGCTGACAGCAGACAGACGATAATGATGGCCGCTTGTTAGAGCCTATAAAATGTTATGTAGATCTTAGGAAATAAAATAAAGTTATTAAATAAAACCAACCTGCCAGTTACAGTTTCTGAGTTTTATTTTTCAAATTTATTATATGATGATACTCCTAGTTCTAGTTTACGTGTCATGTTGAAAATAATATAGAGGCTGTAAGTGTGTCATCTGAGATGGAATCTGCTGATGAATTAGAAAACACAGTCATAGAAACACAAAATACCTCCACTGAAACAGCACAGAATGAGGAATCCAAAGATAATACTAATTGCTGTGGCAACCCTGTTGGTCATAATGAGGAACAGCTGTCCATCTCAGGTAACAGACATCAAGTTACTGAAAATAACATAGAGTTCATATTTGAAAGTGACTCAGAAACTGATACAAATAGTAAAATAAGTGAATACCCTTCTGACAGTGATAAAAATTCACCTCTTATAAAAAAGAAACCACGTGAATGTAAAAAACCAAATTATATTAAGGTCTTTTTCTTATATTAATGTTTTTGTCAAAAAAAAAGAAAAAGCGTATTGTGTAATTAAGAACTAAGTTTTATGTTTATTTGTGTTAGTCTGTATGCAGCTTAAGACCATGAGCTTTAGTGTATAGCTGGCTTAAGCTGACAGCAGACAGACGATAATGATGGCCGCTTGTTAGAGCCTATAAAATAATATGTAGATCTTAGAAAATAATATAATAAAGTTATTAAAAATACTTATTTGTATAATATCCATACACTGGCGGATCCAGGGGAGTGTCACAGGGGTCATGACCCCCCCCATAATTGTAAACCCACGTATACTAGGGTTGGTAAGACTAAGTTACCTTGTCTCAGAGAAAGGTAATTAAATCACCCTCAAGACCCATGACCCCCCCCCCAAACAACATTTCTGGATCCGCCACTGTATCCATATCAATAAAGTAAAACAGAGACCACGCAAGCACAGCCGTAGTAGAGGAAAACCACGAAAACGATGGTTCGACGGCATCAAAGCAAAAATGGGGAGAAACCTGCACCGAATGGCACAAAAGAGGGAAGAATGGAGAAATCATGGGGAGGCCTTTGTCCAGGAGTGGATGCATACAGGCTGAAGAAGAAGGAGAGTAAAAAAATAACCAATAAACAACTACCCTGAAGAGTTTGAATAGCATAGAGACTAAAAGAATAATCTGGTTTGACCACCTATTAGAAATATTGAATGGAAGTTGATCAACAAAGACGCTTCACTGGTCTCCACCAGATCGAAAGAAGCGAGGTACATCTAGTCAATCTTGGTTCAAGAAAATGGTTTCTTGGTTTCTAAGAAAATGAAATACGCAATGCGAATACGCAATGCAGATATCTTTAAGAGGATTCGGCACATAAGACAGAGGCTTACAAAAAGAGATTAGGAAAACACACATAATTTAGGTGTCTATTGATAAAACAATTATTGTACGTACTGTAATATCAACTCAAACATAATGTACACAACCGAGTGGAGTTTGTAGACAACAAATAACAATCTGTGGATAAAGGATCTGCTTCCAAGCCATCTTCTCACGCACAAACACACATGTTGGAGTTTATTCAAAATTCAAGCATCAAGTGGTAGGTATGCCGTGGCATTATAATAATTTGTTGGAGTATCAAACTGACCAAATAATATATTGAAAAGTGTAAGAATGTTCCAAAAAGTTATAAATTTAGTAAAAAGTTATTTAACAAGATACAGGTACAGAAACATAATATGTATGTATGTACTTGGTTAATACTTAAATACAACAGTAGACCAGTTAAGCATTATCCAAATCTATTTTTTTAATGTTGCTGCAAGTATACATATAAATGAGTCATAAAGTCATTAACCCACAAACTATTAACACACATTAATACATTTTTATCTACATATTCATTTTCTAAAAAAAATTCAGTACCTAAACAAACTTTCCAATCTAGCATCTTTTTTAAGAACAAACATAATTAGTACTTACACGAAAATAATGAAATAAAGATAATATCATTAAAGTAAAATTGTTTCAACACTTTTAAGTGATGGTGATGACACAACGGTGGTATCTTTGTTACGGATTTGACACTGTTTTTACATGTAAACAAACCCGTGTTTGATTGTTACGGAGGGTTACTATGGCAACCACTACATGCTTTCAATACGAGGGGACATTAATTCTAAAATATTAGATAGTGCAGTCACTGAAGGCTTTCGTTGAACCTTCATCGATTTTCATGAAAATTGGTGAGTAATTAGAGGATACCTCAAGGAACAAAGGTGACATGATGCCAACTTGCGCTTTTACCCTAGGGGTGGATGCCACCCCTTTTCTGGAGTGAAAATTATTTTATTAAAAATAATATCACAAATCGATAGAGGATCAAATTCTAAGCAAAATTTTTTATATTAAGTTATTAACATAAATCAATACTTTTTCAGTTATTAAAGATCAAAGATTTTATTTTTTCGTAAAAAAATGCATGTTTTAAAGCTGTTTTTGACGTATAACTCAAAAACTATTCGGTTTTTCAAAAAAGTTATTATTACCAAAATTAAAGACAATAAAAAATTGAATATACTCTTTACTCAAAGTACTAAACTAATGTTAATTCAAAGTAAGTTATGGGTAATTGAATGTATATTTTTCTCGACGAGTACTCAAATCTTAATATTCAAGCTTAAATAACGGGAAAACGATGCATTTTATAAAACATACCTACTCAATAATTATCAAAGTACTTCAGAATACCTAACAAATGAGCTCGAGAAGAAGTTAATAGCATAAAAATTAAGCAAGTTATGATGAAACTAAGAGAACCCTTTCGAATTTTTTAGGAAAAAGTGAAAAATAAAACATACGCAATTTCCACAAAAATTAAAATTTATAGTAATACTTACAAAAATTTCTATCTATTAGTATCAGTAATGATTTTAACAATTTTCACTGGTTTAAAATGCATATTTTTGAAAAAAAGTTATAATTTAAAAAAATCATAATTTTTAAAATTATCGTCATTTTCATTTTCTTTTGATAATAACTATAAAAATACTCAATATACGTAAAAAATGGTAAATCACTAAATTTTAGTTTTTTCTATATAAAATATTCTACCTGTTTTGCCATTTCTGTAAAGCTTAGATTTTGCTGCGAGAACCATGTAACCGTGGCCATTTAATCTTTGATTTTTAAAAAAGTAAGGGGTTTAAAAGATTAAATTTAACGCGTTTTAATAGCTTTTAGAATTACCTTACAAGCGTTTTTTAGTAGAACCTGATACCGTAAAAATTGACGGAGTTATTAAAAAAAAAAACGATAACAGTTTTTGGAAAAGTTTTTAAAAGTTTGAAAAATTTTTGGAGCATAAATTTTAATGCTAATAACTTGTTCGGGATCTCATTTGATAGATATTTCTAAGTAATTTTACAAATGTTTAATGAGTTTATGTTATAAAATGCATAATTTTCCCGAAATTTAAGCTTGAATACTTAGATTTGGGTACTCGCCGAAAAAAATATGCATTCAATTACTCACTTTTAGTTAATATTAAGAGGTTTTTAAGGAGTTTATTTAATTTTTTATTAGCTTCAATTTTTGTAATAATAACTTTTTTGTAAAAACTTATAGTTTTTGAGTTATCTATGAAAAATCGGTTAAAAACATGAATTTTTCTTATGAAAAATTAAAATTTTTGATCTTTAATAACTCAAAAAGTATTGATTTATTTTAATAACTTTACATAACAAATTTTGCTTAGAATTTGTCCCCCTATCTAATTATGGGGTTATTTTTAATAAAATAATTTTCACCTCGAGAAGGGGTGGCATCCACCCCCAGGGTAAAAGCGCAAGTTGGCACCATATCACCTTTGTTTCTTGAGGTATCCTCTAACCACTCACCAATCTTCATGCAAATCGATGGAGGTTGAACGAAATCGGAGGTAATAGCTCATATCCACCTTCAGTGACTCCACTAAGGGCCAATTTCTCATATCGAGTTCAACTCCAGTTTAACCTGAACTTCTAGTAAACGTCAGTTTAAAGTCAAAATCGTCTTTCTCAATTCCCGTTCAACCGATGGCAGTTTAAACTTGAACGATGCTTGAACGGTGGAATTCGGCCGTTCAAAGATTTCAGAACTCAGTTCAGATGATTTCATGGACTACGCATGCGTTGTATTAACACGAAACGCTGTCATAATATAAATATATCCTATTTTATTATATTAAGCCTAACGATAAACGATAACATTATTTGTGTTTTTATAATATTTATTTATAATTATTAAAATGACTATTTGACTATAAATACTTAAATTTAACTTTATTCAAAAACAGCATAAAAAAGGTAGTTCAAAATGGCGACAGTTTTTTGCCTTTTGCCATCTATTGGCATTTCTCGAAAGCTGTAGAACGAGCACTGACATGAACGCGCAATGAGAAATGCATTCCAAACAGAACCTGAGATCACCCGTGAACCCGGTTCAACTGAACCATAGATTAACGCAGGTATGAGAAATCGACCCTTAGAGTCAGCTCTGATAATTTTAGTAGAATACAAGATTTTGGTGTAGGGGAGCCCAAGCGGGGATTTTTGCAGTTACTCGAGCGCGTCAGATTATCATATGGGGAGAAACCTGGTACCCTGCAGATGTACCTCTACCATATATTGGCTCTTAACACAGGAAAGTTCGTTAAGGGGGCCCGAAAAAAAAAATCTATCCTTAAAAATACTTGAAATTGTCAGATTAAGATAAGGTAAGTTAAGTACATGCAAAAGAGTGTATATTTCAAAAATTTGACGATTTGTGCGTGGCGTCAGGAAATGGGTGAGTCAAAAAGTTTCACAAAAAAAGCGAATATTTCGCGAAATGAACATCAGATCGAAAAACTAAAAAATAACTCTTCAATATTTTTCAAAAATCTATCGAATGGTACTTAACATGATCCCCCACGGAGAGGGGTGGGGGTAAATTTAAAATTTTAAATACAAACCCCGTGATATTTCGCAAAATGAGCATCAGATGGAAAAACTGCAAAATACATTTTTAAAATGTTTTTGATAAATCTATCGAATGGTACCAAAAACGACCCCCCACGGAGGTGGGGTGGGGGGTTACTTTAAAATCTTAAATGGGACCCCAAACTTTTATTACAGATTTGGATTTTTTACGTAAAAATAAGCAACTTTTATTCGAGACATTTTCGAATTATGGATAGATGGCGCTATAATCGGAAAAAACGATTGTTGGAAATGGAAAATTAAATTAAAAAATGGAAAGTCCCCACTAAAACGGAAAATTTTACTTAAATTTTTTTGGTTTTAGGACCTAATTATCACAACCCAATAGGTACCCATAACGCTCGAGTGACTGCAAATTTAGCTTACTTTGCACCCCTACCATTGGGTACGTGGGAATAAGAAAAGCTCCAAAGTAAGAGGCTCCAAGAAATTTAGGAACAATAATATCAGGAATATCTATCAAAAGGCGAAAATAAACAGTTTGTTATAAGAGTACAGGAATACTTTAATAACTGAATCATGAAAATGGGAATGAAGGGCTTTTGAAGAGTAAACTGTTTAATGAAAATATCTGCTACTTAAGGTTATACTTACTGTGAAGTTGCTTTTAACTAAATTTTCGTGAACATTTATTAGGTTCCTTCTTCTTGACGTGCCCTATCAAGTCCCCTTGACTTTGGCGATTAACATGGCGAAACTGTCTCTATCTCGAGCTATTCTACATAGTTGTTCTGCTTTCTTTATTCCTGTCCACTCCCTGATATTCTTCAACCAAGAAGCCTGTTTTCTAATAATTCCTCTGTGTCCTTCGATTTTACCCATCATAATAAGATGAAGGATATTATATCGGTGTCCCCTTAGTACGGGTCCAAAATGGGCTATCTTTCTACATTTGATGTTATCAAACAGCTCGCGAGCAGGGTTTACTCACTTAAGGACTGCCACATTTGTCAGCATAGCCGTCCTTGGTATCTTTAGTATTTTTAGTGTACGTCTGTGCAGCCACATTTCAAAGGCCTCCAAACGATTAATGGTGGATATTTTTAATGTCCATGCTTCGACACCGTATAAGAGGACTGACCAAATGTAACATTTAATCATGCGCTTTCGAAGTTGACGTTGCAAGTTATCATTACAAAAGACTGACCTCATTTTTAAAAATGTTGTGCGGGATATCTCGATTCTACATTTTATCTCTTTATCTGGATCTAGTTATTAGGTTTATTTATCGAAAATAAATAGGTACATACTAATCTAGATTGATCCTTAATTTATTAATATTGGATGAAATATCAAAATACGTACGTAGTTAAGATTGTGCGTAAAATAATAATAAAAACATAATATTCTACCTAAATAGTTGTCTATCACTTGACACTAAACTTGCTTAAACATTTGACATTATACTATTTCTATAGTTCCAGTTGCTTTGTTGCCATTACACATATGAATTTTTCTAATGAGGAACTGATTAGTATGGTTTTTGTTCTAGCAGAGTATAAAAAAAATGTGCTACTAGCAACAGCAATTCCCTGATAGACGACAACCAAGAAGAGAAACTTTTCAAAGTTTACTAGAACGGTTTTGACGGACTAAACTCTTAGATTACGAGAATTGTAGTACTAATATGCAGATTCTGAGTGACACTAAGGATTACGTTTAATTGATTTTATTCATTTACAATAATTTTGGTTGGATCAAATTTCTGATCGAACACATTACCTTGTAATAACGATACTAAGTACTTAAAACTAATACTCTTGTATAGTAACGCATATATAAAGGAACATTCCAATTATTCTGTTTTTGTCCTACTATTTTTTAAACATTTTCCTTCAAGATCTTATCCCCTCTGTTCCAGTTTTTGTTTTAAATCGCTTTCACTGTTTCCTACTAACACTACACCATCAGCACATATTAAGCACCAAGGAGTGTTAGTAGTTGTTATCTGATATAAAACTAATGAAAACAAATAACGACTAAGCATCGAATTTTAATTCAATCACACCTTCACATGCAATTTATCAGTCCCTCCCAAACGTATCCTAACACTACTTGTTACTCATTCATACATGTTTCTCACAATCTTTACATATTCACAGGGGAATTACTCCTTATTGAGTGTTCACTACATAATCTCTTGAGGAACTATATCATATGCTTTCTCAAGATTGTTGTATTTATTTCTTGTTTTTGCAAGCAGGTAGTAATATACTGCTTTTGCATTGGTATGGCACAACTTCTATAATTGTATTAAATAAATCTGTTAGTCAACTTGTCCCTGTCTCTGCTAGGACCGTCTATACTTCCACAGAAATATAATCTGGTCCAACTGCTTTTCCTTTCTTTATTTATAGTTTCCTCTCAAATTCTTCAAATTGACAAAGTACTTTTTCCACATCCTTTTGACATATTTATTTTTCGTAAACTCTTTTTCATTATTTTTATCTGATTTGGTTAAACTATTTTGTTTTCTTTGCTGTATATTTTATATTATCTTTGATTCTACTAACCTGGTTCTCAATATGACCGTTTAGATTTGTGTACACTTCCGCTTTAGCTTTTACTATTGCAACTTTCGCTTCCTTTTTGGCGATCGTATAGTTTTGAAGATCTGTATCCAACCTATTTTCTTGACGCTGTTTATATCATTTTCTCTTCTTTTTGGGTTTTCTTGAACTTCGTTTGACCGCCATCGGGTCTCTTTATTCTCAACTTCTTTCCTGACATTTTTCCATATATTTCAATAGCAGGATATCTAATGATACACTGGCCGTCTTCCTCCAAATTATACTAGAACTTCCTTTCATGTTCCAATACATTTCTTTTATTATTTTTGTCCTGAATTGACCTTATTTCTTATCTTCCAACATCCACCACTTGATTTTTTATGGTATAATAAAATATTTTGTTTTAAATTCGCTTTTTACTTTGATGTCCAGCACAAGCAACTTATGTTGTTGGTGTGTGTCCTTACATTCACGTATATTTTCTTTTCTTGTCATGAAATAATCTGTTTGGGCGAGTATATTATCTATAAATAAAACTTTCAAAATAACCCTTGTAAGTAAAAACTCAAGATCTGTGTAGATTTATGGGGTCTAAAGGAATTTCATTTAATAACGTGATATTGAATAAACAAGTAGATTTACGTTAGTAACGCACTAGTTTTCTAAAAAACAATGAAAATCTTGTTGGTTTTTCTTTGCGATTTACGGCGTGGAATATTGTCTAATTTATATTTACATAATATTTTTTAATTAAAGACAACTCAGTATATTTTTTGGTTAATTGTCGTGTGCCCTGCAATATCTTGAAATATGTACATACATTTAGTAAAACCGTTGATTGAAATATTGTAAGGGGTAATATATGTCTGGATCCCGCGTATGAAAAAAAAAGTTGATTAATAGCAAGCTGAAAATTTGTTAATAGCTTAAGGGTGTCTAGTCGGATAAACTTTGATATATGGGAACACTGGAACAGGGGCAGTTTTAATTGCGGAACAGGTTAAAAATTTGGAAAGGTCAGACCACGAAAACGGCACATTTATTTTGTACGACAGAACAGACTTAAACTCTCCGAACAGAGATTAAACTCTTATGCAAAAATCAGACTGCTATTTATCACCTGTCATAATTCCTGTCATTTGACATATTCTACATGTTCCACTCATTAAAACGCCCATTTGGTGATAAATAGCAGTCTGATTTTTGCATGAGAGTTTAATCTCTGTTCGGAGAGTTTAAGTCTGTACTGTCGGACAAAATAAATGTGCCGTTTTCGTGGTCTGACCGTTCCAAATTTTTAACCTGTTCCACAATTAAATCTGCACCTGTTCTAGTGTTCCCATATATCAAAGTTTGTCCGACTAGACACCCTTAAGCTATTAACAAATTTTCAGCTTGCTATTAATCAACTTTTTTTTCTTACGCGGGATCCAGACCTAATAGGGGGTCCCAATATATCAATCAACGGTAAAACGTAAAACCGAATCTAAAAGGGAACAGGATTGCAATAGGGATCAAAATTTACCTTTTCTATAAAATACAGGGTGTAACAAAAATACAGGTCATAAATTTAATCACATATTCTGGGACCAAAAATAGTTCGATTGAACCTAATTTACCTTAGTACAAATCTGCACATAAAAAAAGTTACAGCCCTTTGAAGTTACAAAATGAAAATCAATTTTTTCCAATATATCGAAAACTATTAGAGATCTTTTATTGAAAATAGACATGTGGCATTCTTATGGTAGTAGTATCTTAAGCAAAAATTATAGTGAAATTTGGACACCCCATAAAAATTTTATGGGGGTTTTGTTCCTTTAAACCCCCCAAACTTTTGTGTACGTTCCAATTTAATTATAATTGTAGTACCATTAGTTAAACACAATGTTTTAAAAACTTTTTTGCCTCTTAGTACTTTTTCGAAAAGTCAGTTTTTATAGAGATATATTGAATATTTGTCAAATCCACCACATATTTGTATATGGCTAAGTACGATTATGGAGACTTGGTAATAATATGAAAATTTATTTATGATTTACATTTTTAGGTATATTTTGGACCATATTAAAAAAGAAGTAATATCTCGATAAAACGTGGCTTCTCGAAAAAATACAAAGAGGCAAAAAAGTTTTAAAAACACTGTGTTGAACTAATGGTATCACAGTAAAAGTTTAATTGGAACATACACGAACATTTGGGGGGTTTAAAGGAACAAAACCCCCATACAATTTTTATGTAAACATATTAAAAAAGAAGCCGCAACTCGATAAAAACTGCATTATCGAAAAAATACTAAGAGGCAAAAAAGTTTTAGAAATAGTTTAACTAAGGGTACCACAATAATAATTTAATTGGAACGTACACAAAAGTTTGGGGGGGTTTAAGGGAACAAAACCCCCATAAAATTTTTATGGCGTGCACAAATTTCACTATAATTATTTTTTAAGATGTTCCTGCTATAACAATGCCACATGTCCATTTTCAATAAAAAATCTCCAATAGTTTTCGATATATTCAAAAAAATCGATTTTCATTTTGTAATTTCAAAGGGCTGTAACTTTTGTTATGTGCACATTTGTACTAAGGTAAATTAAGTTCATTCGAACTATTTATGGTCTAAGAATATGTGATTTAATTTATGACCTGTATTTTCGTTACACCCTGTATATAAACGTTTTTATGTGTGCTGGCTCATTGTATTGTATCATTTAAATATAGTAATAAGATCAAAACTGAGTGTTAGGTCACTTTATTACACTATTATAGACCTGGATCCCGCGTACCAAAAAAGAGTTGATTAATAGCAAGCTAAAAATTTGTTAATAGCTTAACGGTGTCTAGTTGGATACACTTTGATGTATGGGAACACTGGAACAGGAGAAGTTTTAATTGTGGAACAGGTTAAAAATTTGGAACGTCAGACTACGAAAACGTTCCATGTATTTTGTCGGAGAGAACTTCCAATTGATTTGTTACAATTTCGTGAAACTCTCATGCAAAAATCAGACTGATATTAATCACCAACTGGGCATTTTAATGAGTCCAACACGAAGAACATGTCAAATGACAGGAATTGGTGATAAATTGCAGTCTAATTTTTGCATGAGAGTTTAATGAAACAGTAACAAATCAATTGGAAGTTCTGTCCGACAAAATACATGGGGCGTTTTCGTAATTTGACGTTCCAAATTTTTAAACTGTTCCACAATTAAAACTTCCTCTGTTCCAGTGGTCCCGTACATTAAAGTTTGTGCGACTAGCCCCCGTTAAGCTATTAACAAATTTTCAGCTTGCTATTAATCAATTTTTTTTTGGTACGCGGGGTCTAGGCCTATTAGATTTATATATATTAACAAACTTTAATCTTTCATATTTTCCAATATTTTTACATTTTTTGCGTTATGCGTAATATAAGTTTTATATTATATCTCCCCAATGCTATTTAAGATTTATTTAAATGAAACACTAAAACACTGGAGAAGATCGTGTTAGAATTCATGAAGAGACGGTTATTTCAAACATATTATGAAGATGAAGACTGAGGCCTTTCTGTAAATAGAAACAAAACTCAATACTTACGCGTCGGGAATGAAGTAGAAGATTAAATGGTCAACGAACATGAAACAATCAAGGACTGTGAGGAATATGTATATTTGGAAACAACAATCAACAAGAGTGGGCGCACCGAAAAAGAGATAGAGATAGAGATAGAAAAAAGAAACGTGAATGGAAAAGGATGATTGGATGCCTAAACGCGATGTTGTAGTCAAAAGAACTATTCAATCAAAGACACCATCTCATCTTTAAAGGTATAGTACCTTATGTATGCGAAACATGGCAACTTATTAAATCCCTGGAACGACACCTACTTGTATTGGAAATGGACTTCTGGAGAAGATCATCTAGAAAATCAAGGTTTGAAAGAATACTGTTCTACTATTCTCTTCGCTTCCTTATCTAATTTTTCAACTGCTTTAATAAGTGTCATCTGCGTCTACGCTGTGTTGACTAGATTATCTGCATATGCTATTAGTTGAGGTTGATCTGTAGTAATATTTTTGTTTGCAAAGTTTGTCCTTATTATTACTTCCAATATCAGGTTAAATCTCACTGTTAGCATAAATGTCTGAATTTTTTTCGGATTCCAAGATTCTCTAGCTCCTCTATCATATTCGTCCGAACAACGGTTATGCCAAAAGCGCTTTTGAAATAATACCCCAGGCTGTGGGTGAAAAAACGAGATATAATTCAGGAATTTTTGAAACCTGTGTTTCAAAGGACGATGCCAGGAATAACTTCTACTAAAATGTAACCAAAAATATTGTGCGCTTTTTTTTTAATTGCGATTTTCATTTGTTAAATTTGCAATTTTTATTGATTTTTAATTTTGTAGCTTAGGATATTGATTTTAGAGAAAAACTTTTAAATAGAAAGTTGTAGTAAATTAAAAAACCTACAATTTGAGTTATGGTAAGTTTAATTTAGTTAATTGGTTATTGCAAAACAGCCTGCGAAAGGTCCAAAATGGTCGTTTTTTTACAATTGCATTATTTATTGTACAAATAATTTTTTTTATTTTTTAAAGCTTTAAAATGAAGATCTTTCAATTCCAAACAAAAAAAAATTGTAAAGCCAGATTAACGAATTTGTTGCTTAGATATTATAAATTGTTTATCCCAAGAGGTAAAATGTCGAAAGCTATAACTTTTTGAAAAAAAAAATCGTAGAAAGTTGGTGAAACATCCAATCTCCTTCGAAAGAGTTATGTTTTCATATTCTGATGTAAATAAATGCGTAAAACATTTTTAAACATCTAATTTTTGGATTTGAAAATAAGGGGGCAAATTTCGTTATAAACATTTAGAGCTGAAGCGGCCCTGTACATCCCATGAGTTTTTAACTTACAGATTATTGTTGCTGAAGATGAAACGAAGATTTATAAAAAAATAAAAAATTTCTACGACCAACTGAAGCCGAGATAATTCTAACTTACAGATTATTGTTGCTAAAGACGAAACGAAGATTTATAAAAAAATTAAAATTTTCTACAACCAACTGAAGCCGAGATAATTGTTTTTTTTTTCTTAAATCATAGTGCCTTTATTTATAACAATTAAGAAATTATTTTACAGTCATTGACTAAAGAAAGACTTATATTATCTTAAAATAAAAATTATTATAAAATATAATTATATTTAATTATTAAAAATTATTTTTTAAATCGGTGCTTTTGCAAGCGGCCTAATTTTGCAAATCGCCCGGCTCGCTTCAAATCCGCGCGCTCGGAAAATTTTTACGTAACTTGTATTAAATGACAGAAAACAATTTAATAATATTACCATTATAATATACAGTCTATTTACCACTGTATTTGTTTTTCTTTATAAACTTTTATATGTGAAATCCAAAAAGAATAGTCACTACAAGAAGAAAAAGTTTTATGTATATTATAGTAAGAAGTAATATTATTATTATTATATTTATATAACAATGAAAAAATTAAAAATATAGTTATATATTTCATATATATGTATCATTTTTGTAATATTATTTCTTCAGAAATGAAATTTCACATATAAAAGTTTATCAAGAAAAACAAATACAGTGGTAAATAGATTGTATATTATAACGGTAATATTATTAAATTGTTTTCTGTCAAAATGTAATACAAGTTACGTGAAAATTTTCCGACCGCGCGGATTTGAAGCGAGCCGGGCGATTTGCAAAATTCGGCCGCTCGCAAAAGCACCGATTTTAAAAATAATTTTTAATAATTAAATGTAATTATATTTTATAATAATTTTTATTTTAAGATAATATAAGTCTTTCTTTAGTCAATGACTGTAAAATAATTTCTTAATTGTTATAAATAAAGGCACTACGACTTAAGAAAAAAAAAAAAACAATTATCTCGGCTTCAGTTAGTTGTAGAAAATTTTTATTTTTTTATAAATCTTCGTTTTGTCTTCAGCAATAATAATCTGTAAGTTAGAAACTCCTAGGATGTACAGGGCCGTTACAGCTCTAAATGTTTATAACGAAATTTGCCCCCTTATTTGCAATCCCAAAAATTATCTTGGCTTCAGTTGGTCGTAGAAATTTTTAATTTTTTTTAAATCTTTGTTTCATCTTTAGCAACAATAATCTGTAAGTTAAAAACTCATAGGATGTACAGGGCCGCTTCAGCTCTAAATGTTTATAACGAAATTTGCCCCCTTATTTTCAAACACAAAAATTAGAGGTTTAAAAATGTTTTACGCATTTATTTACATCAGAATATGAAAATATAAATCTTTCGAAGGAGATTGGATGTTTCACTAACTTTCTACGATTTTTTTTTCAAAAAGTTATAGCCTTCGACATTTGACCTCTTGTGATAAACAATTTATAATATCTAAGCAACAAATTCGTTAATCTGGCTTTACAATTTTTTTTTATGTTTGGAATTGAAAGATTTTCATTTTAAAGCTTTAAAAAATAAAAAAAATATTTGTACAATAAATAATGCAATTGTAAAAAACGGCAATTTTTGACCTTTCGCAGGCTGTTTTGCAATAACCAATTAACGAAATTAAACTTACCATAGCTCAAATTGTAGGTTTTTTAATTTACTACAACTTTCTATTAAAAAGTTTTTCTCTAAAATCAATATCCTAAGCTACAAAATTAAAAATCAATAAAAATTGCAAATTTAACAAATGAAAATCGCAATTAAAAAAAAAGCGCACAATATTTTTGGTTACATTTCAGTAGAAGTTATTCCTGGCTTCGTCCTTGATACAACACCTGATAGGTTTCAAAAATTCCTGAATTATATCCTGAAATCGACCTATTTTTCACCCACAGCCTGGGGTATAAGTATTATATAAATATCATGTCGTGCACATCTCTGTTGTATACTCTTGATTTTTAAATTATTTGCTCCACTGTATTTATGATGGAACTAATTGTCGATCTTCACAGTCTGAACCCGTTCTGTTATTCTCTTAATATTCGTTCAGCGCACAATTGAAGTCTCATGTTCATATGTTTGCTAGAATTTTATATGCGGTGTTTAATGAAGTTATTGTTCTGTAATTCTCGGACTCCTCCCGATCTCCTTTTTATACAGGGTGTTTCATTAAGAATTGTCCATATAGTAACTGGAGAAATCTTAGCACAATATACGAAGATTTAACCTAAAACACTTAGCCCATTTTTAAAGCACCTTTTAATATTTTTTGTTCAAACTTGACACACAGTTTTCACATGTTGGGGTACTTTAACTAGTCGTAAGAGATAGTTTTCTGCTGTTACCAGAGGCGTGCTGTTGGAATATATACTTAATTTTCGCCCCTTTTCCCCCTTACAGTCTACGTCACTGTGGTAATAATCATTTCAGCATGTTTTTTTGATTCCTTGTTACTTTTTACATAAATATCATCCTTTTATCTAATTGCGATAAAGTAAGTAATTTTTAAGTTATTTGCGTTTACAGATAATTGATTCCATAAGACTATCTCACCAGGGTCAGAAATTTTTCGTTTATTATAAATTAATAAATGAAAATAGTTTCTGTCCTTGTGGAATCTGGGATCGGTACTCACCGGAGGGACCGCAGATGTTCGGATACAATTAGCGCCTCTTTGCAAAAACAATGACGTCGACTTTGCAAAGAAACAAGACACTTACTCAACACACACACTACACATTACTCCCCTGAGTTAGTGATAAGTTAGAGTCTACAAAATCATTATGAAATTGACTGGTCAGTTGGTTGTGAAAACCAGTGCCAATAAAACACAAAACACACACACATTCCATAAGACTATGTATCTTAAACTACATTCAATAAGATTATATGTGTTTAATTGGTATATTATTCAACGAGCATGTAATGATTGATGGCTATTACTCACGATGATGAAGTTTGCGACACGAGCCGTAGGCGAGTGTCGTAATTCATCAGAGTGAGTAATAGCCATTACGTGCGAGTAGAATACTATACTTTTTCTACGACCTTTTTTTATTTTAATTAGTAAAAAATATAATTATCAACTATTCGAAATTTAAATTATAATAATTTACAAAAATACCTAAATGCTGCTTACGTTTACTGTTTACTGTTTACCTAGTACGTGGCTGAATAATTGGTTGCCTACTATTACCAAATTCTTATGTATTGTAAAAATACAACAAGAAATAGTCAATTCAAGTTCTATTCGTTTCCGAAAAATTATAAGCATAAATTTGTACCTACTGTCAATGAATCTAATAAATAGGAAATGGCTATTATTGGTGGACATATTTCATAAAATAATTATAATGTACATTTAGATTTAACTATGTATACAGGGTGTAACAAAAATACAGGTCATAAATTTAATCACATATTCTGAGACCAAAAATAATTCGATTAAACCTAACTTACTTTAGTACAAATGTGCACATAAAAAAAGTTACAGCCCTTAGAAGTTACAAAATGAAAATTGATTTTTTCGAATATATCGAAAACTATTAGAGATTTTTTATTGAAAATGGACATGTGGCATTCTTATGGCAGTAGCATCTTAAGAAAACATTATAGTGAAATTTGGACACCCCATAAAAAATTTATGGTGGTTTTGTTCCTTTAAACCCTCCCAAACTTTTGTGTACTTTCCAATTCAATTATTATTGTAGTACCATTAGTTAAACACACTATTTCTAAGACCTTTTTTCCCTCTTAGTACTTTTTCAAAAAGTCAGTTTTTATCGAGATATTTCAAATATTTGTCAAATCCACCACATATTTGTATATGGTTAAGTACGATTATGGAGACTTCGTAATAATATGAAAATTTATTTATGATTTACATTTTTAGGGATATCTTGAACCATATTAAAAAAGAAGCCACATCTCGATAAAGGGTGCCTTTTCGAAAAAATACAAAGAGGCAAAAACGTTTTAAAAACACTGTGTTTAACTAATGGTACCGCAGTAATATTTTAATTGGAACGTACACAAACATTTGGGGGGTTTAAAAGAACAAAAAAATAAGACTCAACTCGATAAAAACTGCCTTATCAAAAAAATACTATGAGGCAAAAAAGTTTTAATAATACCGAATTTAACTAATGGTACCACAATATTAATTTAATTGAGACGTACACAAAAGTTTGGGGGGGGGGGGGGGGTTTAAGGGAACAAAATCCCCATAAAATTTTTATGGGGTGCACAAATTTCGCTATAATTATTCTTTTAGATGTTCCTGCCATAAGAATGCCACATGTCCATTTTCAATAAAAAATATCCAATAGTTTTCGATATATTCAGAAAAATCAATTTTCATTTTGTAACTTCAAAAGGCTGTAACTTTTTTATGTGCATATTTGTACTAAGGTAAGTTAGATTCATTCGAACTATTTTTGGTCACAGAATATGTGATTTAATTTATGACCTGTATTTTTGTTACACCCTCTATATTATACAGGGTGTCCCGAAAAGATTGGTCATAAATTATACCACACATTCTGGGGTCAAAAATAGTTCGATTTAACCTAACTTACCTTAGTACAAATGTGCTCATAAAAAAGTTACAGCCCTTTGAAGTTACAAAATGAAAATCGATTTTTTTCAATATATCGAAAACTATTAGAGATTTTTTATTGACAATGGACATGGGGCATTCTTATGGTAGGATCATCTTAAAACAAAATTATGGTAAAATTTGTCCACTTCATAAAAATTTTATGGGGGCTTTGTTCCCTTAAACCCCCCAAACTTTTGTGTACGTTCCAATTAATTCATTATTGTGGTACCATTAGTTAAAAACATCGTTTCTAAAACTTTTTTGCCTCTTAGCATTTTTTAGATAAGCCAGTTTTTATCGGGATGCGGCTTCTTTTTTAATATGTTTACATAAAAATTTTATGGGGGTTTTGTTCCTTTAAACCCCACAAATGTTTGTGTACGTTCCAATTAAACTATTATTGTGGTACCATTAGGTAAACACAGTGTTTCTAAAACTTTTTTGCCTCTTAGTCTTTTTTTGATAAGTCACCTTTTATCGAGATGTGGCTTCTTTTTCAAAATATACGTAATAATGTAAATTATAAACAAATTTTCAGATTATTAACAGCTCTCTATAATCGTACTTAACCATATACAAATATGTGGTGGATTCGACAAATATTCAAAATATCTCGATAAACACTGGCTTATAGAAAAAGTACTAAGAGGCAAAAAAGTTTTAGAAACATAGAGTTTACCTAATAGTGCAACAATAATAATTTAATTGGAAAGTACACAAAAGTTTGGGGGGGGGGATTCAAGGGAACAAAACCCCTATAAAATTTTTATGGGGTGCACAAGATGTTGCTACTATAAGAATGCCACATGTGTATTTTCAATAAAAAATTCTTAAGAGTTTTCGATATATGAAAAAAAAAATCGATTTTCAGTTTGTAACTTTGTTCAGTGAGGTTCAGTGAGGTTCAATCAACCTATTTTTGACCCCAGAATCTGTGGTATAATTTATGACCAATCTTTTCGGGACACCCTGTATAATACTATAACTATAGAATAAGTTATAATATATTTTTTCTACTACGGTGTAATAACATGCTCATTATTCGCTATTTTTAATAGATAATAGCACCCATTCCTTTACCCGTGAGTAATAGTTCATTACTTACGGGCTGAAGTTACTCAGGGGTCATTACTCACGGGCTGAAGTTAGATTTAAGTGGCGCATGCCACTTTCAATGTTATTCGTATATAAACCGCAAATAAAATTATCTTAAACTTGTTTATTAAATACAATAATTATTATAATTTATATCAATAATAATTAACTTCGTAAAATTTCTAAAGGAATTTTAACTGTAACAATGTCAGTATATTTTTTACGTTTCGATATATCGTGTTTACTAAAAATTTTGAAATTAGAAAGAAATCCTTTGTAAAAGGTATAAAATTTTTTTTATTAAAAAATCCCTTCAAAGGGCTACATCACAACAAAACGTTTTCGATTTTTATAAAAAATCATCATCAGTGTTCGATCTAAAAATAAGTATAACCGATTTAATGAATATAAAGTTATTATTTAAATTTTGACAAAGGTTAGAGCAAGTTGGTTATACTTACAAACTGGATGCTAGCTGAGCCACAAAAGAAAAATATTTGGGTAAAAACCCTTTACATAAAATATAGATGCCTTAAAAGTGCATACTTCAGTAAAAAGGCCTGTGATGGTCACATGGCAAACAGGATAATGCCCTAAGGTAAGGTATACAGGTTTCCCAACACGTGGGATCCAAATTGAGTTGATCACATTTCAATGACTTAATGGCAACTGAATGCAAAGTGAGTGATGTTTCTGAAAGGTGTCAAAAGACAGATGGACAACGTGACGTGGAATTTACCCTGTATTCCGACAGCCAACTAATTGTTAGTAAAATATTTAATGAAAATTTACCTAGTAATAACAAACATCAACAAAGTTGTGGCTATAATTACATTTAAGTAAGTACTTTGAATATGTAAGATGAACGTGAAGTATGAAATGATTTTTATAATGAGAAATAGCCAGAATCTATGCAGCCATCTATACATGTTCCTGTTCAAATTGAAGTAAGTCCAACTGTGCTGTTGAAAATTTGATTTACTATGAATTAAAAGGAGTGTTTGGTTTAATTGTACCAATGGCAGAGTAAATTAGAGAGTCTATAGTAAATGGAAGTCTGATATTAAAGTAGTGTTGAAATTAAGATAAGTTGTATGAGTCACAGGAGGAAACTGATATGATATAATGATATGTGAATTAATTGGTTAAGGTACCTGAGTGTTGATATTGGAAGTGAAGAAGAATATCAAATGAACTAATAACCTGGCAAAAGTATGAGGTCCTTTTATGTAACATAGCATCTAGGACTAAACATGTTTATGAAATAGGGATTTTTTCTATTTTTTTTATTTTTTATACCAAGTTATCGAGTTGAATTGAAAAGGTTTAAAACTGGATGGATGTATGTAGGTGTATTGGAAAACAAGCAATATGTGTAAAATTGGAAGGTAGTGAATAATTTGTGATTTGATATCAGAATTGTTTACTGTAAAAACCTTTTATAAATATTTTTCTGAAGTTTAGTTGGACCCATAACGAAAACCTGATCAAATGGCAATAAGTTATGAAAATTGGGTGGAAGAGATCAAATAGTGTTAGAGTTGTGACTGGTCGATTTAGTAAAAACTGTGGAAAAAGTTAAAGTAGATTATTTTGGAAGACTAGTAGAAGTTAAGGGATAATGAGTTGATGTTAGAAATGTCATCTGTTAAATGAGTAAATATGGAGGAAAAGTTAATATAAATGAAAAAAGAGTTTGGAAACAGCAAAGAAGTTTGGAAATTTAGGTTAAGAAAAAAGTTGACGATGTAAGGGATTGAAGTCACGATTGAAAGACACATGGCGGTTAACACAGTTATTGCTACTTTGCTTTTCTCTAATTATTTCCAAGTCCTCGTATAGGTCCAGTCTTAAGAAATTCTTTTGAGGTATGTTGTGTATTAGAGAAACATTTTCCGGAATGTTAAGAGTATGACTGTTTTGTTTTAAATGTTGAGAAAAGGTGGAAGTGTTCTCCCTTTTTGTGTGTTCAAGGGAACGAGATGCTAGTGAACTACAAGTTCTTCCTATGTACGTAGCATCACAGTCAGAGCATTGAAGTTTATAAACCCCACTACGATTCATATAGTTGATAGGGTCTTTGGAGTTGGAAAGACATTGTCCTAAATTATTGGAAACTTTAAAAGAGATGTGTATGTTGTCAACTGATCTCTTGATAATATTACTGATATCACCGGAAAGGATCTCTTGATGGAAAGGTAATGAAGCATAAATCGGTCTGGTGGTCAGATCCCTGGGAAACGCAGCCTCCCTCAGAACCCTCAGTTGTCTCTTATGAAGGAGTTTGGTTATAAGGTTTGGTTCGTAACCGTTATTGAAAGCAATTTGTTTGATAGTGTTGAGTTCTTTAGTGTAGTTAGATTGAGATAGGGGGATGGTTTCTAGACGGTGTATGTAACTGTGGAAGGCAGAGTATTTATGTGACATTGGATGGTTTGAAGACAAGGGTATGACATGATCAGTCTGTGTTGGTTTCCTATAAATACTAAAATCGAAGTGGTCATTCAATCTGGTGATGGTGAGGTCGAGAAAGTTAATTGAATTGGATGATTCAAGTTCCATAGTGAACTTAATGTTGGGGTGGATTTGATTAATTTTAGAAAGCAATAGCTCAGCTGATGTGGAGGGTCCTGTTAAGAAAACCAGACAATCATCTACGTATCGAAACCAGTGTAGAATTTCAGGATATTTCATAATCTGTGTGGATTCTAAATTATCCATAAATATATCAGCTAAGAGAGGAGATAGACAACTACCCATAGCTAGGCCATCAGGTTGCCTGTAATATGTATTATTAAATACAAAGAAATCTTGAGATAAGCAAAATTGTAATAATTGGATGATTGAATTGGTAGTAGACATAGTAATGGAGCTGGCTCTAAGAAGAGAATGTACCAGATTAATAGTTTCTTGTTTGGGGACCGAAGTAAAAAGGTTGCTGACATCGAATGAAACCATAGTAATGTTGGGATGAAGATTAATTTGTTGAAGTTTATTGACTAGATGATTGGTGTTTTTGACTGAGAAACGAGGGGAAAAATTCGTCATAGTGTTGATAAGGTTAAGTATGAATTTAGAAAGGATTGACACTGGAGTGTTTATGAAACTAACCACTGGACGAATTGGAATACCCTCTTTGTGTATCTTAGGTAAACCATACAGTCTGGGTGTCAAAGGATTGCTGGGTGTTTTGTAATAAGGTGCATCATGTTCTGAAAAAAATTCTGTGAAAGGTTTGAGGTTGTCTTTAAGTTTGTTTATGAACTTTTTGGAAGGATCCTCATGAAGTTAAGTGAAATTATTATCAGATAGAAAGTAGTGACTTTTTCATGATAAAGATTTTGGTCTAGAATCACTATCCTTTGACACCCAGACTGTATGGTTTACCTAAGATACACAAAGAGGGTATTCCAATTCGTCCAGTGGTTAGTTTCATAAACACTCCAGTGTCAATCCTTTCTAAATTCATACTTAACCTTATCAACACTATGACGAATTTTTCCCCTCGTTTCTCAGTCAAAAACACCAATCATCTAGTCAATAAACTTCAACAAATTAATCTTCATCCCAACATTACTATGGTTTCATTCGATGTCAGCAACCTTTTTACTTCGGTCCCCCAACAAGAAACTATTAATCTGGTACATTCTCTTCTTAGAGCCAGCTCCATTACTATGTCTACTACCAATTCAATCATCCAATTATTACAATTTTGCTTATCTCAAGATTTCTTTGTATTTAATAATACATTATTACAGGCAACCTGATGGCCTAGCTATGGGTAGTTGTCTATCTCCTCTCTTAGCTGATATATTTATGGATCATTTAGAATTCACACAGATTATGAAAAATCCTGAAATTCTACACTGGTTTCGATACGTAGATGATTGTCTAGTTTTCTTAACAGGACCCTCCACATCAGCTGAGCTATTGCTTTCTAAAATTACTCAAATCCACCGCAACATTAAGTTCACTATGGAACTTGAATCATCCAATTCAATTAACTTTCTCGACCTCACCATCACCAGATTGAATGACCACTTCGATTTTAGTATTTATAGGAAACCAACACAGACTGATCATGTCATACCCTTGTCTTCAAACCATCCAATGTCACATAAATACTCTGCCTTCCACAGTTACATACACCGTCTAGAAACCATCCCCCTATCTCAATCTAACTACACTAAAGAACTCAACACTATCAAACAAATTGCTTTCAATAACGGTTACGAACCAAACCTTATAACCAAACTCCTTCATAAGAGACAACTGAGGGTTCTGAGGGAGGCTGCGTTTCCCAGGGATCTGACCACCAGACCCATTTATGCTTCATTACCTTTCCATCAAGAGATCCTTTCCGGTGATATCAGTATTATTATCAAGAGATCAGTTGACAACATACACATCTCTTTTAAAGTTTCCAATAATTTAGGACAATGTCTTTCCAACTCCAAAGACCCTATCAACTACATGAATCGTAGTGGGGTTTATAAACTTCAATGCTCTGACTGTGATGCTACGTACATAGGAAGAACTTGTAGGTCACTAGCATCTCGTTCCCTTGAACACACAAAAAGAGAGAACACTTCCACCTTTTCTCAACATTTAAAACAAAACAGTCATACTCTTAACATTCCGGAAAATGTTTCTCTAATACACAACATACCTCAAAAGAATTTCTTAAGACTGGACCTATACGAGGACTTGGAAATAATTAGAGAAAAGCAAAGTAGCCCTAACTGTGTTAACCGCCATGTGTCTTTCAATCGTGACTTCAATCCCTTACATCGTCAACTTTTTTCTTAACCTAAATTTCCAAACTTCTTTGCTGTTTCCAAACTCTTTTTTCATTTATATTAACTTTTCCTCCATATTTACTCATTTAACAGATGACATTTCTAACATCAACTCATTATCCCTTAACTTCTACTAGTCTTCCAAAATAATCTACTTTAACTTTTTCCACAGTTTTTACTAAATCAACCAGTCACAACTCTAACACTATTTGATCTCTTCCACCCAATTTTCATAACTTATTGCCATTTGATCAGGTTTTCGTTATGGGTCCAACTAAACTTCAGAAAAATATTTATAAAAGGTTTTTATACTAATTCTTCCACTCTCTTATCCATGGGATGTGGGGTCTGGTTTCTGGGGCACCCAGCCTTTTTCATCACACCTCATTACAGTAAACAATTCTGATATCAAATCACAAATTATTCACTACCTTCTAATTTTACACATATTGCTTGTTTTCCAATACACCTACATACATCCATCCAGTTTTAAACCTTTTCAATTCAACTCGATAACTTGGTATAAAAAATAAAAAAAAATAGAAACAAATCCCTATTTCATAAACATGTTTAGTCCTAGATGCTATGTTACATAAAAGGACCTCATACTTTTGCCAGGTTATTAGTTCATTTGATATTCTTCTTCACTTCCAATATCAACACTCAGGTACCTTAACCAATTAATTCACATATCATTATATCATATCAGTTTCCTCCTGTGACTCATACAACTTATCTTAATTTCAACACTACTTTAATATCAGACTTCCATTTACTATAGACTCTCTAATTTACTCTGCCATTGGTACAATTACAGGAGCGTCATTTGAAATTTTGATAGGGGGGGGGGGGGCAAGCATTATATATACAATACATTTATATGCAAACATAATACAAAATTGATCTATTTTTTGTAAATTTCAGTAATTTTCAGGGCGGGGGGGGGGGCAAATGCCCCCCCTGCCCCCTATCAAATGACGCCCCTGTACAATTAAACCAAACACTCCTTTTAATTCATAGTAAATCAAATTTTCAACAGCACAGTTGGACTTACTTCAATTTGAATAGGAACATGTATAGATGGCTGCATAGATTCTGGCTATTTCTCATTATAAAAATCATTTCATACTTCACGTTCATCTTACATATTCAAAGTACTTACTTAAATGTAATTATAGCCACAACTTTGTTGATGTTTGTTATTACTAGGTAAATTTTCATTAAATATTTTACTAACAATTAGTTGGCTGTCGGAATACAGGGTAAACTCCACGTCACGTTGTCCATCTGTCTTTTGACACCTTTCAGAAACATCACTCACTTTGCATTCAGTTGCCATTAAGTCATTGAAATGTGATCAACTCAATTTGGATCCCACGTGTTGGGAAACCTGTATACCTTACCTTAGGGCATTATCCTGTTTGCCATGTGACCATCACAGGCCTTTTTACTGAAGTATGCACTTTTAAGGCATCTATATTTTATGTAAAGGGTTTTTACCCAAATATTTTTCTTTTGTGGCTCAGCTAGCATCCAGTTTGTAAGTATAACCAACTTGCTCTAACCTTTGTCAAAATTTAAATAATAACTTTATATTCATTAAATCGGTTATACTTATTTTTAGATCGAACACTGATGATGATTTTTTATAAAAATCGAAAACGTTTTGTTGTGATGTAGCCCTTTGAAGGGATTTTTTAATAAAAAAAAATTTATACCTTTTACAAAGGATTTCTTTCCAATTTTGTGATTGATGGTATACAGCCAACTACAGGAAAACCTTTTTCTTTCCTTGTGAAAAATTTTGACGTTTGTCATTTATTTTAGTGACAGTGAATTGGAATTTTTGGAATTGGAATTTATAACTAATTTGTGTTTATTTTTTAAGTTATATTGTGTTAAATATGTTATAACATATTATATATAGTTATATTATTATATTATATATAGTTAAATGTAAATATACATTATTACTTTATGAAATACCCATTATAATAGCCATTTCCTATTTAGTAGATTCATTGACAGTAGGTATAAAATGCTTATAATTTTTCGGAAACGAATAGAACTTGGATTGACTATTTCTTATTAAATTATTACAATACATAAGAATTTGGTAATAGTAGGCAACAAATTATTCAGCCACGTACTAGGGGTAAACGGCATTTAGGTATTTTTGTAAATTATTATAATTTGAAATAGTCCTGTCGCCAGGGGGTACAACGGCCTCCTTTATTCAGATGGACTTACCCAAGTTTTTTTATGTATTTTGACCCGTAGAACGCGAATTTTTTGGATAACAGTTGATCAGGATGTCGATTAGATTGTTATAAACAAAGAACTTGAGTAATTACATAACAGCGATTTCTCGCAAATTAAAACATGTTTTTGTATTTTTTGGATCATTCTAAGCAAAAAATGTTCTTACAAGTTTTTTCGTAGGATGCATAGTTTTCAAAATAAACGCGGTTGAACTTTCAAAAAATCGAAAAATTGCAATATTTGAACCCGAATAACTTTTGATTAAAAAATAAAATAGCAATTCTGCTTACCGCATTTGGAAGTTCAAGTCAAATTTTATCGGTTTTCATTATATTTTTGTATTGTTAAACAGAGCTATAAACACATGGTGTTTCCCGTGCCCAATGCATGCGTTTTAATGCATTCTACGTAGAAATAGCTTCGGTTGCACTTGTTACCTACTCTACATTCTACATACTCGTTCGATTTTAAATGGGAGATCATTGAAAACATCACTCAAGCACTATGTGTTTATAGCTTGGTTCAACAATAAAAAATAAATTTTTAGCAATGCAAATAATCAAAACCGATATAATTTGACTTGAACTTTCAAATGCGGTAAGCAAAATTGCTATTTTATTTTTAATCAAAAGTTATTCGGGTTCAAAAATTGCAATTTTTCGATTTTTTGAAAGTTCGACCGCGTTTATCGCGAAAACTATGCATCCTACGAAAAAACTTGTAAGAACATTTTTTGCTTATAATGACCCAAAAAATACAAAAAAAATGTTTTGTTTTGCGAGAAATCGCTGTTATGTAATTCCTCAAGGTCTTTGTTTATAACAATCTTATCGACATCCGGATCAACTGTTACCCAAAAAATTCGTGTTCTACGGGTCAAAATATATAAAAAAAACTTGGGTAAGTCCATCTGAATAAAGGAGGCCGTTGTAGCTCCCCTGGCGACAGGACTAAAACTCGAGTAGTCGATAATTACATTTTTTACTTATTAAAATAAAAAATGTCGTAGAAAAAGTATAGTATTCTACTCGCATGTAATGGCTATTACTCACTCTGATGAATTACGACTTCATCATCGTGATTAATAGCCATCATTACATGCTCGTTGAATAATATGCTATTAAACATTTTCGAAGTTAATTATTAATATAAATTACAATAATTATTGTATTAAATAAACAAGTCTAAGTATTTTTATTTGGAGTTTATATACGATTAATATTAAAAGTGTCATGCGCCACTTGAATCTAACTTTAGCCCGTGAGTAATGAACTATTACTCACGGGTACGGTAATGGGTGCTATTATCTATTAAAAAATAGCGAATAATGAGCATGCTATTAAACGGTCGTAGAAAAAATACATAATCTTATTGAATCCATTACACTAAAACGCAAATAACTTGAAAACTACTTACTCATTGAGAGAAAAGGATGATATTTACGTAAAAAGTAACGAAGAATCAAAAAACATGGTAAAATCATTATTACGGCAGTGGCGTAGATTGTAAGGGGGACAAAGGGGCGAAAAGGAAGTATATATCCGTACAACACGCCTCTGGTAACAGCGGAAAACTATCTTTTAAGACTAGTTAAAGTACCATCATATGTGTAAACTGTGTGTCAAGTTTGAATAAAAAATATTAAAAGGTGCTTTAACAATGGGCTAAAATCTTTTAGAACATTTGTAATAAAACACTATGTATCTCGGTAAGGAAGAATATTTTATTTAAGTGTTTTGGGTTAAATCTTCGTATTTTGTGCTAAGGTTTCTCCAGTTACGATATGGACAATTTTTAATGAAACACCCTGTAAATAGGTATTATTATTATAACTCTGTTGCAGTCGTCTGGTAGTCTTTTATTTTTCCATATTTGTTGTATTTGCTGATTTATTTCTTTGAGTAATTCTTTTCCTCCGTATTTCATTAATTACACTGCTAATTATTCATCTTCTGCTGCTTTTTCGTTTCGCAGGTTTTTAATTTCTTTTTGTTCTTCTTCTTCTGTGGGAATTTTTACTTCGTCGTTATCTTGTACTATTTAGTTCAGAGAAATAAGGAAAAAAAATATCGTGTTGGTGACACATCCCCCTCCAGGCTGAAACCAAATTTTTCGAGTAATATGGTCATCTATAATAATAACCTATATGTTTCCTGCAGCCGATTTTGATGATATATATAGTTATAAACAAATGAAAATCAAAAAACGGTAAATTTTCGCTTTTTTCGTCTCTTACTAAAAAATTGGGCATTTTAAACAAATTTGAGAGTAATAAACTCATAAACCGTATAAAAAACTTCAATATGGCGTTCGCTGAATATGTCTATCCTTATTGGTTACTTAGAAAATTGCCAAATAAATCATAAATTTTGAGTTTTTATAAATATTCATAACTTATGTAAAAATTAACTTAGAACCTTCTTATTACATGGAATGTTGAGACTTATGGTGCTTAAATTACACCCTAAATTCCAAAGCAATTGGTCAAATAGTTTAAAAGTTATTTAATTTGTTTCTCCAAAATTAATTTTTTTTGCAACACTGTAAGTCAGAAAATGATGAAGTTACAGTAATATTTTGGATAGTTTATGAAAGAAGCAAATTTACAGTATTAATTTAATTTAAAAAAAAATGACAAAAAATAATTATGGATATTGCAAAATAATTTTGCAAAAACATGTGAATTAAAAAAATGGGGGGGCTAACTTTGTCCCTAAATGTCCTAGAACAGTTGTTTTTCTTTCTAAATGTGTATAAAAATTCAGTCTTTCTAAATATGAAAAAATAATTTTTCTACGGGTAACGGTTAAAAAGTTATTCTAATTGTTTATAAGTAAGCAAAAAATGGACATGTTTTTGCAAAATAATTTTACACTGTTTAAAATTATTTTTTGTCATTTATTTTTAATCAAGGTAATAGTATAAATGTTCTTCTTTCATAAACTGTCCGAAGTATTATTGTAACCTCATAATTTTCTGACTTATAGTGTTGCAAAAAAAATGAATTTGCAAAAAATAAATTAAATAACTTTTAAACTATTTGATCAATTGCTTTGAAATTTAAAATATAATTTAAGTACAAGAAGTCTCGGCATTTCGCGTAATAAGAAGATTCTAAGTTAATTTTTACCTAAGTTACGAATATTTATAAAAACTCAATATTTATGATTTATTTTGCAATTTTCTAAGCAACCAATAAGGTTGGACATATTCAGCGAATGCCATATTGAAGTTTTTTATACGATTTATGAGTTTCTTACTCTCAAATTTGTTTAAAGTGCTTAACTTTTTGGTAATAGACGAAAAAGCGATAATTTACCGTTTTTCGATCTTCATTTGTTTATAACTATGTATATCATCAAAATCGGCTGCAGGAAACATATAGGTTAATAATATAGATGTCCATACTACTCAAAAAATTTGGTTTCGGCCTGGAGGGGGATGTGTCACGAGAAAAACCTTATTTCTCTGGACTAATTGGGCTTATTTATTACATAGCACATCGCTTAAAATATAAAGCCTGACCTTATATCACCCCACTTACTGAAATTTATTGTTTTTTTACCTTTCATAATATAGAGTGCAATTAACGGATACCTATTTTAAAAACCGATTCACGTAAAATTAAACACACTATTGTACATTACCGACTATGGGTAAGTAACAACAACTTATGTTACAGTCAAACTTTAAAGACATGTTTGTTGTTATTCTGATAAAAAAATAAAAACTCCGAAATGCAATGAAACAAAACTTGCTTTATAAGCTTCGATACTTTGAGTTACATAGAATATATTATTTTGAGACAAAGTTGTTTACGCTTCATAAAAATGTGTGTTCTCCAGTTTAATCTTTGGTCTAGGTGCATTCAAAGGTATTTATTTGACTGTTGCTTGCTGTTTTAGTTGGCGATTGTTGATATATACAGGCGGGTGGTGACCTTTACGGTCTGTGAAGGTAATATGAACCGACTTTGTTTCATTTGTTTGAAAACGCCACCGTTTTAGCCAAGTTTGCATTTTGTTGAGGCTGGTTTGCAGAAGTTGAGAAGCTATTAGTGGGTCCTGATGTACTGACATCACTACTGTGTCATCTGCATATGTAGCTGTCGTGGTTTGAAAGTTTGTTCGCTGTGTACAATAGGTATAACACTCGCCCCAGAACATTGCCCTGTGGAACTCCGGATCTAACTTGAAATAGAGACGTGCGCTCATCTCTGTGTTGTACAAAAAAGTAACGGTTATGGAGGTAGGATTTTAAAATTAGGAAGTGAGTGAGAGGAAGCATTTTTTTTTTAATTTGTATAGAAGGCCTGTGTGCCAGACTTTATCGAATGCTTGCGAGATGTCTAGAAAGGCGGCAGTGCAGTACATTTTGTCTTCCAATGCTCTATTCACAGTTCTGCTTATCCGATGAACCTGTTCTATGGTTGTGTGTTGGGATCTGAATTCAAACTGGTATGCAGGGATTAGTTCTCGATCTGGTAGGAGTGGTTGAATTCTTGAGAGTATCAGTTTTTCTAGGATCTTTGACACTATCGGCAGTAAGCTTATGGGTCGATATGATTTGATATCTTCCAGAGGCTTACCTGGTTTGGGAAATCTTTTTTTTTCTTTTTTACATGACTAAAAGATTCTCATCGTCTTTGCCTACCTTGCACGCCACTTTGTTCCCCTATGATGTTGTTTCGTATTCTATCCATTCTTGTTCTATCCATTCTCTGCTGTTGCTCTTAGTGTCTTCATCATTTTGACTATTCGTAGCATGCTTTTGGTTTTATTGGTGTCTTCTCTCAATTCAAGTTTTATAAATTCCAACTTTGCTGTCCATTCTCATATATGGGTTATTCTAGACCTCATCTCTCAAACATCCGGATATGACGCGGCCTTGTATGGCCTTGTCTTTCTAATATTATTTTTTAAATAAACTTTTTTGTTTTCTAACCTAGCTTCTTTATAGCAATTCTGTTTTTTCAAATATCATGCTGGAAACTCCTTCTACTTCTTTTTTGTGGAGACATGACTCTGTCTTTTTCAAAGTGCTTCCAGTAAATTCTCGTTTCACAGTTTTCGTGGTGTTTTTACTAATCTGAACCTTCTCTCGCCATCTTTACTACTCTATTTGTTGTCATTTGGCATAATATGATCGTTTTAATCTAATTTTCTCTTTCTTACCCAGTTATTGATGTTCTCAACTTTGCACCTCGTCCGTGATCAGGTTGAACCATAGAGGGCTCAGGAAATCCCCCTGTCTTATTTTATTGCCAGCTTCAATGTGATCAGCCAGTTCATCTTCTACTTGTACTTTTATTGTATTGTTGTGTTAGACATTTTCGATCGTTTTGATTTTTCCTAGAGGTATACGTCGCTTGCGAGGCTTTTTGCATACAATAAGTGGATGACGCCCTTTAATTTGACCCTCCCAAATGCCTTTTTGACGTCTACGATACTAAATATGTCGGTTTGTTGTATTCTAGTAATTTCCCTAGCACTTGCTTTATTATAAATACAGCATCAGTGCATGATTTTCAAACCGTGTTGTTATTCTGCTAGTGCTATAATTTCATTTACTTTATATCAGTCAGTACAGGATGTAACAAAAATGCAGGTCATAAATTAAATCACATATTCTGGGACCAAAAATAGTTCTATTGAACCTAATTTACCTTATAGACCAGTAAGGATCTGTTTTTAGGTGGATGTGAGAGGTGGCATTCAGATTTTTGCGGATAAAGTTAGGTGATAACTTCGTTAATAATAATTGATTTATGCTCCTTCTCAAATATGCCCGGAACATTAATAAAAAAATTCAAATATTTAAAAATTTCGAATAACATCGATTTTTTCTACTTTTTTTGTTTATAACTTTAAAACGATTCATTTTCAAATGAATCGTTACATTAAGACATTTTCAACGACAAAAATGTCTTAATTTATCACCCTTGTTGCAAAATAGCAATAAATATAAAATAAGGGGGCAAAACAAGCCTCTCATTATTCAATGATTTTCCATCACTTAGGTTACACTTGAAATCTTCCTAATTCGCTTAGAAAATTTATGTAATGTGCTAAAACCGTACACCAAATTTCATTAAAATTGACTTACTAGATTTTGAATAATAATTTTGCAATCAAACTTTTTTTAAAAAATTAAAATTTTTTAAAATCTTGCACAACAAAAACTAGAATATACAAAGATTTGTCAATTTTTTTACATATAAAGAAGCACTCCACCTGTCTAATGCACTTTACAGAATTCAAATCGGATTATTAGGCAGCCTCAGCAATGTTTTCAAGTTATAAACAATTTATTGGCTTATAAACAAATTAGTGCTGTGGCCAGGAGGGGGTGCTACGTGCTCCTTTATTTAGATGGACTTACCCAAGATTTTTATGTATTTTTTGACCCGTAGAACACGATTTTTTTGGGTAACAGTTGATCCGGATGTCGATAATATTGTTATAAACAAAGAACTTGAGGAATTACATAACATCGATTTTTCGCAAAATAAAATATTTTTTTGTATTTCTTGGGCAATTCTAAGCAAAAAATGTTCTTACAAGTTTGTTCGTAGGATGTATAGTTTTCGAGATAAACGAAGTGGAACTTTCAAAAAATCGAAAAATTTAAATGTTTGAACGCGAATAACTTTTGATTAAAAAATAAAATAGCAATTCTGCTGACAGCATTTGAAAGTTTAAGTCAAATTATACCGGTTTTAATTATTTGCATTGCTAAAAATGATTTTTTTTATTATTAAACAAAGCTATTTGTTTATAAGCCAAAAAATTGTTTATAAGTTTAAAACATTGCTGAGGCCCCTTAAATAATCCGATTTTAATTCTGTAAAGTGTATTAGATAGGTAGAGCACCTTTTTATATGTAAAAAAATTAGCCAACTTCTAAATGGTCTATTTTTTGTTCAGAAAGATTTGAAAAAAATTGAACTTTTTTAAAAACATTTATATTGCAAATTTATTATGCAAAATCTATTAGGTCGATTTTAATGAAATTTGGTTCACGGTTTAAGTGTGTTACAAAAAATTTCCTAAGTGAATTACTAAGGTTCTAAGTGCCACCAAAGTGGTTAAAATCATTGAATAACAACAGGCATATTTTGCCCCCTTATTTTGTATTTATTGCTATATTGCAGAAAAGGTAATACGTTAAGACATCTTTGACCAGTTGTATGTCATACAAAATTTAATTATCTTTATTTTATTTCTCTACGACTTTGTTCCAAAATGAATCGTTTTAAAGTTATAAGCAAAGAAAGCAGAAGAAAATCGACGTTTTTCGAAATTTTTAAATATTTTAATTTTTTTATTAATGTTCTGGGCATATTTGAGAAGGAGCATAAGTCAATTATTATTACTGAAGGTGTCACCTAACTTTATCTACAAAAATCCGAATGCCACCTCTCACATCCAAAAATAGACGTTTTTTCACAGATCCTTACTGGTCTATTAGTACAAATGTGCACATAAAAAAGTTACAGCCCTTTGAAGTTACAAAATGAAAATCGATTTTTTTCAATATATCGAACACTATTAGAGATTTTTTATTGCAAATGAATATCTGGCAATCTTATGGCAGGAACATCTTAAACAAAAATAACAGTGAAATTTGTACACCCAATAAAAATTTTATGGGGTTTTGTTCCCTTTAACCCTCCCAAACTTCTGTGTACGTTCCGATTAAATTATTATTGTGGTAACATTAGTTAAACACAATGCTTTTAAAACTTTTTTGCTTCTCAGTATTTTTTTGATAATCCAGTTTTTATCGAAATGCGGCTTTTTTTAATATGTTTACATAAAAATTTTATGGGGGTTTTGTTCTTTTAAACCCCCCAAATATTTGTGTACGTTCCAATTAGACTATTATTGTGGTACCATTAGTTAAACACAGAGTTTTTAAAACTTTTTTGTCTCTTGGTATTTTTTCGATAAGCCACCTTTTATCGAGATGTGGCTTCTTTTTTAATATGTTTCAAAATATACCTAAAAATGTAAATTATAAATAATTTTTAGATTATTAACAGGTCTCTATAATCGTACTTAACCATATACAAATAGGTGGCGGATTCGACAATATTCAAAATATCTCGATAAACACTGGCTTATTAAAAAAGTAGTAAGAGGCAAACAAGTTTTAAAAACACTGTGTTTAAGTAATGGTACCACAATAATTATTTAATTAGAACGTACACAAAAGTTTGGTGGGGTTTAAGGCACAAAGCCCCCCTTAAAATTTTTATGGGGTGCACAAATTTCACTATATTTTTTTTAAGATGTTCCTGCCATAAGAATGCTACATATCCATTTTTAATAAAAAATCTCGAATTTTTCTCGATATATTAGAAAAAATCGATTTTCATTTTGTAACTTCAAAGGGCTATAACTTTTTTATGTGCACATTTGTAGTAAGGTAAGTTAGGTTCAATCGAACTAATTTTGGTCCCAGAATATTTGATTTAATTTATGACCTGCATTTTTGTTACACCCTGTATATTTGTTAATTTTAGTGTTGTTTAATAGTTTAATTCCGCTGCTATTCTGATTACAGGTTCCAGGTCTGATTTTTCTCCCTTTTTAAAGGGAGGTATTAGGTTGATTGATCTCTATTGTTCGATGTTTAGTTTTGTTCTATTATTTTTTCTTCTTCTTCTTTCTCGAAACTCCTTATGCCCCTCAGGGGCGTCGGAGGTTTTATTCATCTTCTATCCATCTCTTCCATTTCTTGCGGTCCTTTGCTAACTCTTTCATTTGTTGATGTGTTTTTCATTTTTCCTGTCCAATTTCTATAATCTGATCGATCCATCTCTTCCTTGGCCTCCCTTTCCTTCTTTTACCATATCTTCTCGATTCCATCACCCGTGTTGAGCTGGCCCCCCCCCACTTGCAAAAATTAAAAAACAAATAGCCCTGATTTATGAGCTATTTATGAGCTCTCATATTCCGCAAACTAAAAATTTTGAGCTCGTTCCACTGAGCAGGAATTTAATACCCTAGTGGGGGGGGGGGGGCTGAGTCAGCCCCCCCCCACTACTTAAAAATAGGAATATTGAATCGGTTTTTGCGGCAGAATTACGAGCTATTTATGAGCTCTTGAAATTATATAGTTTCGATTTTTGAGCTCATCCCCTTCACCCCCAAACAACCCTTTAATTGATTTAACTTAAGAGAAAGATGCTGAGAAAACTTAAAATATATCGTGTTGCGGATATAATTCCTATAGCTTATATACTCTAAGAATAAACTATTAAATCAAGGGCATTTCGATTATTGAGCTACAACCCCTTCGCAAGAAAACCACCCTATCTTCCCGGCTTAAGAGAAAGTTGTACTTAAAATGCGTTAAACTAATTATTTGGCGACTACATATCATTTAATAATTTATAAGCTTCCAAATTACGCGCATTTAGATCAGTAAATTGCAATTTATTTTGTATAGTGCAGTCACTGAAGGTAAAAATCAACGATTACCTTCAATTTCGGTGAACCTTCATCGATTTTCACGAAAATTGTTCAGTGGTTAGAGGATACGTCAAGAAACAAAAGTGACATGGTACCACCTTGCGCCTTTACCCTGAGGGTGGATACCGCCCCTTCTCGGGGGTGAAAATTACTTTATAAAAAATAACTGCACAAATCAATAAAAGAACAAATGAAAAGCAAAATTTATTATATAAAGTTAATAAAATAAGTCAATAACTTTTAAGTTATTAAAGATCAAAGATTTTAATTATTTGTGAAAAAAATGCATGTTTTAAGGAGGTTTTTTTTTAAATCACTGAAAAACTGTAAGTTTTTACAAAAAAGTTAATAGTAGTTTAATTCGTGTAGCTTATATTCTAAGAATAAACTCTAAAATCACGCGCCTTTCGATTATTGAACTACAACCCCTTCGCAAGAAAACCATCCCATATTCCCGGCTTAAGAGAGGGTTGTACTTAAAATAATTTAAATTAATTATTTGTCGACTATATATTGTTTAATAATTTATGAGCTCGCAAAATATACGCATCTCAATTATTGAATTGCCATTTTCTTTCTATAGTGCAGTCACTGAAGGTAAAAATCAACTATGACCTTCGATTTCGGTAAATCTCCATTCATTTTCACGAAAATTGGTGAGCGGATTTTGATACTATCAACTTTTTCTGGATCTTATTTTTGATGGGTATTTCTAAGTACTTTGACAAGTATTTAGTACCTAAGTGTTATAAAATGCATCTTTTTCCCGTTATTTAAGCTTGAACCCTTAGATTTGAACAGTCGCGGAAAAAAATATATATTTAATTACCAATAACTTACTTTAAATTAACATTAAAGGTTTTTCAAGTAAGCAATTTATTATATTTTTTATTAGCTTCAATTTTAGCGATGAAAACTTTTTTGTAAAAACTTACAGTTTTTGAGTCATTTATGAAAAATCGCTATAAGGCATGCATTTTCTTTCCAAAAATTAAAATATTTGATCTTTAATAACTCAAAAAGTATTGATTTATTTTAATCACATTATATAACAAATTTTGCTTACAATTTGTCCCTCTCTCGATTTGTGGGGTTATTTTTAATAAAGTAATTTTCACTCCCGAGAAGGGGTGACATATACCCCAGGCTAAAACCCCAAGTTGTTATTGTCAATTCGTGAAAATAAATGGAGATTTACCGAAATCGAAGGTAATAGTTGATTTTTACCTTCATTGACTGCACTATAGAAAGAAAATGGCAATTCAATAATTGAGATGCGTATATTTTGCAAGCTAATAAATTATTAAACGATATGTAGTCGCCAAATAATCAATTTAAATTATTTTAAGAACAACTCTCTCTTAAGCCGGGTAAATGGGGTCGTTTTCTTGCGAAGGGGTTGTAGCTATATAATCGAAAGGTGCGTGATTTAAGAGTTTATTCTTAGAATATAAGCTATACGAATTAAACTACTATTAACTTTTTTGTAAAAACTTACAGTTTTTCAGTGATTTACAAAAAACCTCTTCAAAACATGCATTTTTTTCACAAATAATTAAAATCTTTGATCTTTAATAACTTAAAAAGTATTGACTTATTTTATTAACTTTATATAATAAGTTTTGCTTTTAATTTGTTTTTTTATTGATTTGTGCAGTTATTTTTTATAAAATAATTTTCACCCACGAGAAGGGGCGGTATCCACCCTCAGGGTAAAGGCGCAAGGTGGTACCATGTCACCTTTGTTTCTTGACGTATCCTCTAACCACTGACCAATTTTCGTGAAAATCGATGAAGGTTCACCGAACTTGAAGGTAATCGTTGATTTTTACCTTCAGTGACTGCACTATACAAAATAAATTGCAATTTACTGATCTAAATGCGCGTAATTTGGAAGCTTATAAATTATTAAATGATATGTAGTCGCCAAATAATTAGTTTAACGCATTTTAAGTACAACTTTCTCTTAAGCCGGGAAGATAGGGTGGTTTTCTTGCGAAGGGGTTGTAGCTCAATAATCGAAATGCCCTTGATTTAATAGTTTATTCTTAGAGTATATAAGCTATAGGAATTATATCCGCAACACGATATATTTTAAGTTTTCTCAGCATCTTTCTCTTAAGTTAAATCAATTAAAGGGTTGTTTGGGGGTGAAGGGGATGAGCTCAAAAATCGAAACTATATAATTTCAAGAGCTCATAAATAGCTCGTAATTCTGCCGCAAAAACCGATTCAATATTCCTATTTTTAAGTAGTGGGGGGGGGCTGACTCAGCCCCCCCCACTAGGGTATTAAATTCCTGCTCAGTGGAACGAGCTCAAAATTTTTAGTTTGCGGAATATGAGAGCTCATAAATAGCTCATAAATCAGGGCTATTTGTTTTTTAATTTTTGCAAGTGGGGGGGGCCAGCTCAACACGGGTGGTAGTCTTCCCTGGTCCATTCTGTTAATGTGTCCCTACCATTTTAATTTTCTTTTTTGTATCTTGGTTATTATCGATTCCTGTTTCAGTCTTTGTCTAATATCTTCATTTCTTATTCTGTCCAATTTCGTTTTTCCTGCTATTTTTCTTAGCTGCTTCATCTCAGCTGCATTTATTGTACTGTCTATTTTTGCATTGTTTACCCATGTCTCACTTGCATATATTAAAGTTGGTACAGAGATTGCGTTGTATACCTTCAGTTTTATTTCTTTATCTATTTCTTCCATTCCAAATATTGTTTTATTTAGTGCATAGTAGATCTTATTTGCTTTTTTCGCTCTGTATGAGATTTCCTGATCTATCTTTCCATCCTCTGATATTATTACTCCAAGATATTCAAACGTCGAGACTGTTTCTATTATTTCGTTTTTGCACCTAAATATCGTTTGGTTTATTTCTTCCCTTTTCTTTTGGGTTACTATCATGGTCTTCGTTTTCTTTACATTTACCTCCATTTTCAAATTTTCTATTTCCTCCACCCAGATATCGATTAATTTTTGCATTTTCTCTTTATTGTCTGCTATTATTACTAAGTCATCTGCATATAGTAATCCCTCCATTCTTACTGGTACTAAATTCCTGTACCCTATTATTGACTGTAATTGCCTTGATCTTCTTTTAGCGCTCTTCATTACTCTATCCATTACTAATATAAACAAAACTGGGCTGAGACTGTCCCCTTGTTTTATTCCTCTACTTAGGTTTATTATTGGCGATCTGTTTCCGTTTATTTGTACTTTAGCAAGTACGTTTCTATATGTACTTTTTACCACGCTTACTATCTTTTGCGGGATTTGCAGATCTTCCATTACTGACCATATTACTTCTCTATTTATAGAACCAAAAGCAGCTTTATCTACGACTGATACATAATATATGTATTATACTTGTGGTGTTTGCAATATAATGCCATATAATAATCCCTTAGGGATTAATAATGCGGGATTAATAGCTATTAATCCCTCTGGCACAACAATCACAAAATTCACCACGGAAACAAAATAATCAACCTCAAAAAGTGTCACTGTCAAACGAATAGTATATTTGACAGTTTGTGTTGAGATGGACGAAAATGAAGAATCTTTTAATTGTACACCACCAGAAATTGTAGAACTAGCTACAGCAACAGCATCTACCTTAATACCTGAAACATCGAAATCCATTTATAATAAAACGTACGCAACCTTCAACGAATGGCGTGTTCGAAACAACGCGAAATCATTTTCCGAAAATGTTCTGCTGGCCTATTTCGCTGAATTAAGTGCAAAATATAAACCGTCTTAAATTAATTAAATCTTAAATAATTAAATAAAATTCTTAAATTAATTAATTTGTCGTAGATAAAGTAGAGTATACTACTCGCAATAATGGCTCTCATTCCCTCGGAATGTTACTCCCTCGCCGCTAACGCGGCTCGGTTCGTAAATATTCCTCGGGAATAATAGCCATCATTATTGACTCGTGGTATAATCTACTATTAATATCTATAAACGTAATGTATAAGTCTTCTCCTATTTCGTTTTTCTTTTCAATTATATTTCTCAGTATGTATATATTATCTGTTGTTCCTCTTTCTTTCCTAAAAGCAGCTTGTTCTTCTTCTAGTTTTCCTTCCAGTTTTTTCCTGAGCTTCCTTTCTATTATCCCGGTGTAGATTTTATATGCCACTGATGATAAGCATATAGCCCTATAGTTATCACATTCCGCTTCATCTCCTTTCTTGTGTATTGGTATCAATAAATTTTCTTCCCAGTCTTCCGGTATCTTTTCTGTTCCTATTATTTTTTGGATTAGTTTTAATAATTGTTTGGTCAGATCTGGTCCTCGTTACTTTAAGAGCTCATTCAGTATTCTGTCCTCTTCTGGTGATTTCCCGCCGACCATCGATACGGCACTCGGAGCATATCTGGACCCACCTCAGTCTCGATCTTCCTCTAATCGTTATTCCATTGGTCCTCTTCGATCATAAACCTTTTAGAACCTTTAAATATATTGTTATGCTCTACTTTATCTCTTTTATTAGATTTACGCCGGTTGCTCCTCATTGTTTATATTTTCGTCGTAGTGTCTCTCTTCGTCATATTCTTCTGTCTGGGTATTATTTACCTCTCTTCTATTTTCTCTTGGCCTGTCGGATCTATTTCGGTTTTCTCGATATCCCTGTTCATTTTGCCTACCATTATTTCTGTTTTCTTGATTTGTGCGTGTGGTGTTTCTATTCTGGTTTTCTCGATTTCTGTCCTTATTCCATTGCCTATTTCTTTGTTCATAATTTCCGCTTCCGTTGTCTCTATTTTCGTTTTCCCTCCTGGGATTAAAATCTTGTCTTGTATAGTCCCTCCTATAATTTTGTCTTCTATCTCCGAAATCTTGTGTTTCTTGGTGTCTGTAATCTTCTTGCGATCTTCTTGATTTTCTTTCTCTTAGACGCGATTCTCTTATTTGTAGGAATTGGCACAAACTATCTATGTCTTTTGTAATTTTGCAACGTGATATATTCTTCTAGTGTTTCTTCAAAATGTCTTGAAATCAGTTCGACTAATTGTTCTGACGAATAATTATATTGTAAATGTTTTACATTATTGTATATTTGTAATGCGTATGTTCTTTTTGAGATACCCGTCCTATCATTGTATTTCCCATTTTTAATTCTTTGTTGATTTCCAATTGTTGGACTTTTCCCCAGAAATAATTTAAAAATTTTTGTTCAAACTGTTGCCAACTGTCAAATTCTTCCTCCTTGCTGTCAAACCATAGACCTGCCTCATACTTAAGATGGTTTCTGATTGTTTCTTTAGCTGTTTCAAAACTTCCGTTGTGTTGTACTTTCTTTTTCAGGCTATTTATGAAGGGCACTGGGTGTAATCTTCTTACATCCCCGCCAAACCGTATTTTCACGTCATCTGTGCTATCCTGTTGCGTCTTGATTTCCGAAATTTGTCTTTCATTTTGCTTAACTTTTCCTTCTATCTCTCGCTTGTCTTCTTGTAACGCGTTTTCAAATTTGATTTCCAAATTCTCTAGTTCCTTTTTCTGGCAATTTGTTAACTCCTTCATTTTATTTTGAAATTTCATTTCTTGTTCTTTCATGTGATCTTTAATTCTCATTTCTTGTTTTTTCATGTGATCTTTAATTCTCATTTCTTGTTGTTCTATCTCGTTTTTCATTGTTGTCAAACATCCTTTTATTTCCTTTTCATACTGTTCTCTATTTTCTTGTTGTTTTCTTCTATTGTTTGTTTTGTTTCCTCCTGATTTTCTTGAATTACTCGTTTTGGTTTCTTCCTGATTTTTATCCATTTTTTTTCGATGTTTCTTCCATGGCTTGTTTTGTTTCACGTTGATTTTTATTCATTTTATCCGATTGTATTTGCATAAGTTGTAATATTTTTTCTAATTCTGTCAATTCCTTTTTTCCTGTTTCCATGATTGTTTTGTCTAAAATGTCTTCTTGTCCTAATTTTCTTCTTGATCTGAATGTTCTTCTTATTTTTTGCTTCGTCACATACATTTGTTTTCAAGAAATACTATCCTCGCCAAATAGAAAACTTTAAAACACCCTATCTGTTACAGACACGAAAATTCTCTCTTACCCAATGTAATAATTGTCAAATATTTCAAAAAATCATCAAATGCAAATATCAAATGAATAAAATAAATTATTAGAAATTGTACCTAAAGGAAATTTATATGTTGTAATTCAAATATATCAATTTTGACCACTCAATAAATATATTTTCAATCACCTGCTTTTCCTATGTCTTCCCTTTAAAAGTTGCAACCAGAAATACTCTCTAATGCACCACCAGTTGGGACGCCATGTCGTTATGCTCTACTTTATCTCTTTTATTAGATTGATTAGCAAATTCTTAATTTAATTAATTACTCAATTATTTTAATTTCTGCCTATGTAAAAAAACAAAATCAAATTCAAATTAAATTTTCACTAGTAATACCACTAGAGGTCAAATTATTTCCGGAAATTTTTTTGAGATCATGAATATTTTGAAAATATTTTGAAAATATTCTAAAAATATCTAAAAATATTCATGATCAAAAAAAAATTTCCGGATATTAATTTGACTTCGCGTGGTATTCGGTAAGAAAATTCCACACCAAATTTGCATTTGAAAATCCAAAGCTGCATGAACAGATTAATAGCGCGCCATAGCTTTGTCAGCAATTATTTAGGCTTTCAAATTCGTAATTTCTACTCATTGTAGTTGCATGGGAATACCATTTCAAGATAGAAAATAGTATATTCTTCAATTTTACATAAGTTTTGAGTAACTACAAGTGATAGAAAATGAATCAAAACTAAATTATGTAAACAAATAAAAACCAGTCTGTCAAAAAGGTTCTGTTATTGTAAACGTCAAAAAATTTCCACTATAATTCGCTGTTGGGTACCCCACGAGCAAAAAATTTCCGATAAAATACCTCCGTTGCCATGGTGATCTGTCAAAATAACGTATTTTGATTGGTTCAAAATTACAGGTGTGGAATTTTCTAATAAACTTTATTCTCAGGGCTAATTTTGTATTCGATGCAATGCCTTTGATTTGTGGCTTCTAGTATCTCTAGTTGCTTACTCCTTTCAGGATAAAACAGGGAAATTAAACACATTCAATATCATATAAATGTAATCTATTATTTATTTATCCAATATGCTGTATAAATAAGATTTGAAAAAAAATACTAAAATCTAAATTTGTTGCAACAATTTCTTCCTTAATAAATCAAACTTTAATTCTGATGTCTCCTTGTTTTAACAAAAAAATATTATTTAAATAAGTTATTGTTTATTCATAAAATTTACTTCTGTCCTTTTGAATTGATTACTTAAAGTTGGAATGACTAACTGAGTTATAGAACTGTTCAACACAAAAAAATTAGCATATATGGTGTGGATATAAACAAGCTCTCTCCGTTTCGACAAATTATTTGACTAACCTTTTTGTTTCTTCACTCCTTCTTTTCCCAGATTGCGTTGTCCTTGATTCTCCCACACGTACTCTTTTGGTGTTACAAAAAGTTCCCTCTCGTCCAAACTGCTTCAAAAACAAACAAAACCAGGACTCACTCGAATTCTCCACTCAGTTTTCTCCTTGCTCGATATCTTGTGCAAATAGATACCAATCAGCTACTCGTTCTAGACAGAACAAAGGAATCTTCCTCGGACACAGGAAAATTTTACTTATCAACCGGTCAACAATTTCGTTTCAACTTGATTCTGCTCGCAAAGACCGATTTCACCATTTTACACTGACTTCTCACTTTTCAAAAACTGGACTGCTCTCTCCCGATATTCATCACACAGTGCCTATCTTTTCTCTCTGAAATTCCGACTCCACATTCTGATCCCTTCCATCGATCTTTCTCTACCAATCAAAAACAACCTCTCTACCCAAAACATTCATACTTTTCTTTCCTAAGAAAACCAACTTAATTTGTATCCAACTTTCCATTTTGTTAAAATTCTAAGAGACATCAAATTACTATCGTTTTTTCAAAAAACTAAACAAAAGGCCTTACATTCTAAACTCAATAAAATTTTTTTATCGTTTAAACCTTCTACGAATTATTTACAAAAATCCTATTGATGTTCACAAAACGAAATAACATGCACTTTCTAATATTTTCGAACCATTGTCTGTAAATCCTTTCAAAAAACCCATTAACGAAAACCACATTAACGATTTCACCTTCCCCGAAAAAGCACTGTTCATTAACTAAAGTAGACTCTATACAATTTTTGGTCATATACAGGGTGAAGAAAATCTACGATCTCGTGGTCCATGATATAAATTTATTTTCTGAATTTTTCCAAAAAACCATTCTACAACAATATGTATAAGAATTTTACATGAATTTGATGATTTTTCACAGATATACTGAACTAATATGTTTAGCAGCGTGTGAACAGTTCTGTTTCTGCCCTAATCAATTACTCAACAGTTTCCCTCCTCAACCAGTAGGTAAATGGCTGGAATCAGTGTCTGCTTAGTTACATTAATTTCGTATGTTTTTAAGTCAGGTGTATGATATTCTTACTGGTCCTCTTCTAAGCTTAATATTCTCACGTAAGATGTGCCTCAAATAAGAAACCTTTCTTTGCATTACAACACACAACAGTTCTCGGCCCATTCCTCAGCCCATCGCAATACCTCCTCATTGGTAATTCTGTCTATTTGCGATATTCATCTTAAATTTGTCTAATAAAGATATAAATATTTACTTTTTATTCATTTATACATTAAGCATTACAATCTCTAGGGATTACAGCTAACGCCAAAGCGTTAAAAATCCTATTCTTGGGTGAGGTAGATAACTCCTCTGTCATTTTTAGCGTGCTGTGTGTCTTTGCCGCTGTCGTGACTCTTTTTATTTCTTCCTGTTCTTGCACTGAACTTTCCAGTCTTTCAGATTTATTACTCTCATGTTTTCTTCTACATGAACCATCTTCTTCTAGGTCTTCGTCTATACCTGGCTCATAATGGTTTTCAGTTAGATATTCTTCTCAACATATCTGATTGTGGGCGTCTTGTATGTGTCCTATCCAAAGAAAAGAAATTTTATGTATGTGACTATATTTTCTCTCTTTAATTCTTCTTCAATTTCGGCATTTGTTTTCATTATCATTTCTCCCTCTCTTGTTACATTATGGCCCAATATTGTTCTTATTATTTTTCTTTCAAATTTCAGAAGGCTATCTTCCTCTTTCTTGTTCATCATCCTTGTTTTGATCCCATATGTAACAACAGGTCTTGTTAAGGTCTTATATAGGTTTATCTTTGTTCTCTTACTTAGAGTTTTGCTTCGCAGAAAGTTTGTATTAATTCCATATGTTTTTTTGCCTTTCAGAATTCTTTCCTCTATTACCTCATGTCCGGTTTCCCAAGTAGCTAAAGGTGAATACAGTTTTAAATTTATGGTTCTTTGTTATTAGATATTTTTGAGTTGTGTCGTCCTTCCCTATCGTCATGTATTTTGTTTGGTACTGGTTTATCTCTAGGCCTATTCTCTTCGCTTCCTTATCTAATTTTTCAACTGCTTTTAATAAGTGTCTTCTTCGTCTTCGCTATGATGACTAGATCATCTGCATATGTTACTAGTTGAAGTTGATCTGTAATAATGTTTTTGCTTGCAAAGTTTGTACTCCTTTTTAATACTTTCAGTATCGGATTAAATAGTGTCGGTGAGATAGAGTCACCTTGTTTCACGCCTTTGTTTACAATGATATCCTTAGAAGTTGTTCCGTTGAAACTGATCTTTGCTGTGGTGTTCTTTAGGCTTACTATTAGCAGCATTATTTTCTATATTTTTCCTTTTTGCAAATATTTTCATTTAGTTTCATTTTCCATGATTTCCATGAATGTCTAATTATCTTAATAACCTTTAATTGTTTTTTGCCTACCATAATCACTAAACTGTTGATTTTTTTGCTAACGATGTCATAGTGCTTATCATACACTTATCCTTGCTGTTGTTTTTCCTACCATAATAAAGATAAACGTAATAATATATTTATGGAACTTTAAAATAAAAAAAAAAACAAGTAAAACATTGTCGTCAAACATGTTCAATTTTCGATGTCACCACAATACAAGCTGAATGGTAAGCTGCAGCTGTTTTACTTTTCATCCTACGTATACGTGAGGATGCCTTTTGTAAGGCTCGATACACATTTGCGTGTTTCCAAGTTGCGTGCACGCTGCGTTCAAGCTACGCGCGATTGCTAGCGGTTTAGCAGTAAATTAGTTTATTTTTTAGTACATGAGTTGAATTTATCCACTGCACATTCGAGTTGAGCCGCGGCGTGCACGTGAATGTGCACAGTGGCGTAGCTGAAGACCCCCCCCTGCGACAATTTTTGTGGGCCCCATAATATAAACATAACGACAACTAATATCAGTATAATATTACTAAAATATGTATAAATGACAATATTTGGCCTTTATTTAATAAGTCTTCATCAGTTAGTGTTAATAGATTTTTTGGAAATAGACATGAAAACCTATTATATAGAGAATGGATTTTGGGAAGAGCTATGACCTTGTAAATTTCACATAAACTTGTGTACGAAATCGGCATAATTCATAGCTCTTGTCAAAATCCAATACCTTAATAATAAACTGCTCGTCAAAAGTTAGGGATATAGAAAATTATGCTGATTTTCATAGTTGATTTTTTCGCGAACAGACGGATTCTGCTATTTTCTTTTTATTTTAGATTTTTCTTTGGTATTTACACAATTGTGAAAAGGTTTACTCAAACTTATTTTTTGTAGTTATACCGGGTGGAAGAAAAGAAATGTTTTTCTTATGTTAAGTTTGAGACACCCTGTAGGGAGAACGAGGTACAAATGTACAATATCATACACATCACAATCTTATTGTAGTCTTATGTTTTGTGAACATGTTGTTGTTTGAATGTCCCTGATATCTTTAGAAACAAAAAAAATAGACGGTTTTGTAATTTAACATGTGTTTTAACCGAAACAAAAGTTTGAGACACCTTGTAGGGAGAAAAAGGCACAAAGGTGAGTATACCTCGATATTATGTGGTAGTCTCGTATTTTGTGAATATGTATATTATTTTTTTAATATCTCTGATATCTTTAATAACAAAGAACCTAGACGGTATTACTCTTTAATACGTGTTTCTATGTTTCACATGTGTGATGTGATGCATGTCGTCAGTTAAAACACACATTAAAGAATAATACCGTCTAGTTTCTTTGTTATTAAAGATATTAGAGAAATTAAAAAAAATTAAATATTCACAAAATATGAGACTACAACATAATATCGAGGTATACTCACCTTTGTGCCTTTTTCTCCCTACAAGGTGTCTCAAACTTTTGTTTCGTTTAAAACACATGTTAAATTACAAAACCGTCTATTTTTTTTTCTAAAGATATCAGGGACATTCAAAAAACAAAATGTTCACAAAACATAAGACTACAATACGATTTCGATGTATACTCACATTTGTACCTCGTCCTCCCTACAGGGCGTCTCAAACTTAACATAAGAAAAACATTTCTTTTCTTCCACCCGGTATAAGTACAAAAAAAAGTTTGAGTAAACCTTTGCATAACTGTGTAAATACTAAAGAAAAATCTAAAATAATAAAAAAAATTGCGGAATCCGTTAATCTGTTCATGAAAAAATCTACTATGAAAATTTAGCAGAATTTTCTATATCCCTAACTTTTGACGAGCAGTTTATAACTAAATATTTTAAATTACAAAATATTGTAAAATACTTTAAAGAGTTTGAGTAAGAAAAGAGATATTTAGTTATTCTTTGTGACATTTTCAAGGTCATAGTTCTTCCCAAAATCCATTACCTATACATGTCTCTTAATCCGACAAACCTATTAGTAAATTGTTGCAATATTATATCTCAATTTTCATTGACAACATTAACTTCAAAACTGTTTTTTTCTACAAAGTTATTTTTTCGTCGCCGCTGAGCTCATCGTAAAATTTGTTTATACGTTTATCTGTTTATTTTTAAATTCCGGTATAATACCCCACTATTCTGCTATTCCTGCTGTTTCTGCTAAAGTTTCGGAAAACGAATTTATCATTTCTCGAAGATTATCACGAGTTTTTTCAAAAAGTTGAAGGGCGACGGTTAACTCTGCCGTTTCAGATTGAAAAATTTTGATGTTAGATTAATGAAGTCAAGTATTTTAGATTGAATAGTAATGTTAACGGCAAATTCAAAATTATTCATATGCCCTAGTAATGTATTAGCTTCTAATTTTTCATCGTTTTTTGAGATAGCAATGAAATTTTCGTTAAAGATATCATTACTTGTCGGAAAGCTGGACGCAAAGCCATAACAGCATCATGTCTGGATGGCCACCCTGTTTTACATAACCTTTTTAAGTGTTGGCAAACGCGTTGAATCCAAAGTCTAATAGTACATAGTAGATCCCATCTTTTAATACTTGCATTAAAAAAATCAATTAATCTCTTAATTATATCGTAAAAAACCAACTCCCGTACTCCAGCAACGGCATCATTCAACACTAGATTCAGATTATGGGATGCACATGGACAATGAACATAGGAAGCTGTTTTTTCAATGTCAGTTATGCGCCTTTGTACGCCTGAATATAGATACACCACTCATAACGCTTGCCCCATCATACCCCTTTACTCTGGAGTTGTGTACGGAAAGGTGCTTTGATTGTATAAATTTTAAAATTTCATTTACAAGACCTGCACATTGGTCTAATATGCGAATAAATCCCAAAAAACTGCCAGCATCTTCTGCTTTGGAAGGTAAATTATTTCCATCGCAAGTTATTTTTACATACCGAAAAATAAACTAAGCTGATCGTGTTTTGAAATATTTTGAGTGGTATCAAAAATTATTGCATAAAAACAACTTTTTTTAATTAAATGAATCTATTTTCAATTTATTGAGCTAGGAGCTAGCAATTTGTTTTTAAGTTATTGTTTTTATCGATTAATTTAACAAAAATAGGATCATATTTATCTAGTAAAAGAACCACCGACAAGAAATTACCTTTTTGGAATCCACTTTCATCTAAACTACCAATATGCCCACGAGACGCTAAATTGCACCCGGAAAGAGTAAGAGTTACGTCAATTACCCGTTTCATTACTTCCTTCCAAATTCCCTATTTTGATGCTTATCAGGAAAATACGTTTTGGTCCCCAATTTAAAGAAAGTAAGTATTAAGCTTGATGGCTTTAAGGGGGCCCCTCCTAACGTCGGGCCCCCCTGCCTTGCGGGCCTGTCAGCTACGCCACTGAATGTGCAGTGATTAAATTCAACTCATGTACTGCTACGGCCAGACAAGCGATAATTTACAGTGCTGTAAGAGTAGTAAGAGCAATAAAATGAAGCGGCAGTAGCTGCAGTAAAAAGCATTGCCAGACGGGGATATAAATTATGGCGTGTCGCGAGATGTAAATACAGCGTTTTGGTGATTGTTCTGGCTAGATGAGCTACAAATTTAGACTCTCGTCTATTCGTTTGCGACACGACGCCAAAGATGGGCCCGTTCGATGTTGCTGCTCGATATTTTACAGCTCAGTCTCGCCATCCACTACACTCACCGTGAGACCCATTCCCGCGCTTCATTTTATTGCTCTTACTGCGCCGTAAATTGTCGCTTGTTAGGCCGTAGCTTGAACCGCCAGAGATCGCCCGTATCTTGCCCGCAGCGTGCACGGAGCTTGAAAACACGCAAAATTGTTACAGTATGTATTGAGACTTTGAACGAGATGTTGTAGTTCTACTAGCGTTCCCAATAGCAGAACCGTATCGTCAGCATATCTTATATTGTTGATCGTCTCACCATTTATTATCAGACCAACATCTTTTTCCGCGAGTGCTTGTTGACAGATGGCTTCACTATACAGATTAAATAAAAGTGGCGATAAGATACATCCCTGTCGGACTCCTCGACTGATTTGAATTTCTTCTGTTAGCTCACCCTCAACCTTCACATTTGCTGTTTGATTCCAATATAGTTTGCATATGACTCGAATATCTCGGCTGTCTATATTTTTGCTTATTAGAACTTGCCTTAGCAGTTCATGCTGTACTTCGTCATAGGCCTTTTCTAAATCAAAAAACAGGTGATACTGAAACCATAAAAATGCAAAGAGGAGTTAGACAAAGATGTACACTTCATCATTATTATTCAACTTGTACTCCGAGGAAATATTTGCACGAGCTCTAGATGAAGCACAAGAAGGAATAAAAGTCAATGAAAAAATCGTGGATAACATCAGATATACCGATGATACAGTACTGATTGCTGGCAGTGAAGAAGAACTACAAATTCTGTTAACCAAAGTAGTGCGACAAGAAGAACTATATGGCCATAAGATGAATGCAAAAAAACTAAAATAATGGTAATTTCAAAAAGGCACACACCAGTTATAAACATCCTAGTCAACAACAATCTCGTTGAACAAGTGAAAACGTTTAAGTACCTAGGATGTTGAATACATGAAACCTTAGACCAAGAACAAGAGGTTAAATGTAGAATAGAACAGGCAAGAAACATCTTCTTAAAGATGCGACAGTTACTCACTACCCGTAATCTTAATATGTCCCTACTCCCTACGATACCGCATGATAAAGTGTTATGTATGGTACATTCCATGTCAAATCACTCAGGCAAAAAATTTTGGATCTCCGATTTGTCTGAAAATTGGTATATAGCTTTTGCGGGACGTAAAAATAAGATATTTATGCGATTATTTTATGCGATTTTACAGTGATTTGGTGTTTATTTAAACAACTTTGCATTTTCTGACGAAGTATCCATGAAAAACATAATATTTTAATAGAAAGGACTTAAAAATGTCATTATATGGCATTATAACAAGTTATTTTGAATCAAAACAAGTTTTTGATCAAATTTTATAGTGTAAAAAACGTTAAAATACCGTTTTTACATTTTCCTCCATTCCCAAAATACATCATCATCGATTTGGCTGAAAATTTGCCCACAGATAGCCAAAAAATAGGACTTTTTGTGGCTAGAAGGATTTGAATTATATTACAATATCAAAAAAGTTACATGCAGTAATATCAGACTCAAAAGTATATATTAGACCAGTCGGGATAGCATTTGACCTGGAATGCCGAGATGCCCAAAATTTTATTTTTCTGATCTTTAGGGGAGTCAATAGTAGCCTAAATTTAAAATCACGAATGAATTCCTCCGTTACGTTAGCCGCCATCTTTATTTTAAAGGACAACCTGTTTTGCTCAATATCTCCGCCATTTTTAACTTTTCGACAAAAACGGTAGGAACTGAAATTGTTCCAAATAAATCGTATTTACAATTATTACAATTTATTTTTAACAATTTTTGTCGTGAGATCGATATTTTCGAGTTATTTGTACTTACAGTAGACGCCTATATTTTTGACTATAATATTGCATGTAACTTTTTGGTATTGTAAAATAATTCAAATCCTTCTCACCCCTTAAAGTCCTTTGTTTTGTCTACCTGTGGGAAAATTTTCATCCAAATCGATTATGATGTATTTTGGGAATGGAGAAAAATGTAAAAAACGGTATTTTAAAGTTTTCTACACTATAAAATTTGATCAAAAGCTTGTTTTGAATTAAAGTAACTTGTTATAATGCCATTTGATGACATTTTTAAGTCCCTTCTATTAAAATATTATGTTTTCCATTGATACTTTACGATAGAAAATGCAAATTTGTATAAATAAACACCAAATCACTGTAAAATCGCATAAAATAACATTTTGAGAAAAAAAGAAAAAGAATATTTTTTGACCTTGAATATCTTATTTTTACGTCCCGCAGAAGCTATATACCAATTTTCAGACAAATCGGAGTTCCAAAATTTTTTTTGCTCCCAAATTGAGTGATTTGAAATGGAGTGACCCGTATATAGTTTACTATTACACGGCATGGACGCTTGGACGTTAACAGTTAGCTCATTACAACGTTTAGAGAGCTTTGAAATGTGGATATTTCGTCGTATGCTGAAAATTCCTCGGACCGCGTTAGAAATGAAAAAGTTTTAAGGCGTATGAATAGAGAACGTGAACTCACAGAAATTGTCAAGAAACGTAAAACATCTTATCTTGGACACATATTTAGACACGACAGATATAACTTCCTTCAGCTTATTATAGAAGGGCAGATAGAAGGCAGACGCGGCGGTACAGTGGTACGGCGGTACGGCGGTATGGTGGTACTCCACCCTCAGGAACGTCCTATGTTAATTGGGGTAGTTACCTCCTATGATAGGGGTTGATGAAATAGACCCTATTTGTTAAACATGTATTTATTCACCAACTCTAAATACCACAGTAACTAGTTGGTGCGTTTGAGGTCTAACTGTCTAATAATGTATCTGAATCACCAATGATAATTGATAAAAAAATGATCCACGATGCTTTTCTGTATCTATAAATAAATTTGAAAAGTGTTGATATTTTTAATGCTGACACGGCCTGGCCGTGAATTATGAATAATATTGAATAGCTGACAAAGCGTTATTGAAAACTAGTGCACTTGTGTTGAGTAATCAGTGTCACCTAATTATTTAACAACAAATGCGATGTTTGTTTTGTAAGACATTTAAAAATTAAATGAATATGTCTTGCTCTTATTTTGGATGCTGATAATCCTGTACACCGGGAGGACGAAGTGGCTGCGAACACCAAAAAATGGACAGGATTAGATTTTTAAAGTTTAATAATAAAAGCCCAAAATAGAGAAGACTTTGCAGAAGTCATCGCCAACCTTCGTTAAGAAGACGGCATCTAAAGAAGAAGAAGATGACTATGTTCATGGACAATCTTTTTCAAACTTTGTACAATAAAATTTCAGTCCTTGATATTTCGAATTGATAATTCATAATTGATGAATTTTAAGTTCATGGAGGATTTGTCTTGTGCTATATCCACGAGATCTGAAGCATTGAAGATCTGAAAGTATCAATTGTTTTCCTATCGTCCGGTTTCATTGTTCATGTCTCAGACCCGTAACTGAATATAGGAAAAATTAAGGCATATACAGTAGGGCGAAAATTTAAAAGTTGGAAATGTTATATCTAATAGCGTGAAAAAGTTGCTAGTATTATTTTTCAGCATATTAGTATTTTTAATTTTTTTTCTAAGCGAATTTTCTGTCCCCCAGCTACCTTGAATTTTATTAAATATCTCATTTTTATGAAAATTTCAATTTATATTATTTGGAATAAAATATGTGCTAACTCGATCTAAGATCAATTAAAAAAAACTTAAAATGTTGTCAATTACAAATTTAAACGATATTTAAAGTTTTATTTGTTTTTTCAGTCTCCCCAACCCCTTTCAAAATCCCGCTTCGTGAGTCCGTGCGTGTAATTTTCACTTATATTTGGTGCGATGCCTTAACTTTGTTATTATTGTTGTTTGTAAATTAAAGATGTTTAAAATAGATAAACCAGGACCATGGGGAATAAAATCAAGAGGTACTGTGGACCGCCCCATTTTTGGGCAACCACCAAATATACCTGAAAATGTTTTACCGAAATACAAACAAGAGATAAAGTTTTCTGGTTGCAAGAGGATAAAAACTCAGCAAGAAATATGGAAAAAGGCTTTAATTCCAATAATTTAACATACAAGAATTATTCAGCTTTTAAAAGCCTATCATGGCAAATATATCAAACTTATGAAACCATTTAAGAAAAGGCAAAACAGTGAATTTTACAAAAATAAAATTCAATGCTTTAAGAACAAAAGTGATACTACACGTTTCGATCTTGCAGCATGCAAATGTGACAGTCTGATTAATTGTCTTTGTAGCAAATCTCAAAAAGTGCCCCTGGATGAGCGCGAATTTCTATTAAATCAAAGAGGTCCCAGAAAAATGGTGATAAGCTCGATTGATAGGGAAAACAAAAACAAATATAATCAAAGAGAACAACGGTAAAAGGAGAAAGTTACCGACGCAAAGACAAAACTTTAGCTCAAGTAAAAAACAGTACCAAGTTTTATGGTCAATCGATCGTGAAAGAGCACATAACACTTGTGCATGAGCCAGGGTGCAAATATTTCGGATATGGGTATCCGCTCTCTGGTATATCAGAAAGCATCAAATCCAGCTATTGCATGTGACGAAACAGTCGTAAATACTGGCGTTAAGGGTGATGTAATACGGCTGTTAGAAGAACATCTTAAAAAACCGCTTGAGTGGTTTGTATGTCTGCGAGATTCAAATGATCTACCCCTTGGACATCAAAAGAAGTTTGCTAGTGACCAAATCAAAAAAAGTGACGGTCTTCAAACTTTCTCCTATAAAAAATTTGATCCAAATGACTACTTTGAGTTAATTAACTAACAAGAATATCACCTTACAGAACTACCTATATTCTCTAGATTTTCGAGTGACAATCTGCGAAATTTTATTAAGAATCCTAACTTAGACCCTTTTAACATTGATATTGAGAAATATCACTGCCACAACAATGTGCAGAACGATGTGTCAAGCTTGTGACACAAGCTTCTGTAGCAGTTTGTGGAGCGTATTCGAGTATATTTTTTTGTAATAATTATATTAATACCTAATTTTGTACTTTGCTTTAAGTATATTTATTTTAGCATTAAAAAACTTGGGAGACGTCAGGGAGACTGACAAGTTAGGCTATTTTGTTATAAAAAGAATGTTTTAGTATACTTTTCTTAAGTAAAATTTTTAATTGCTTTGTGAAACCAGAAAATATTTTCCAATTTAAACCGAATTTATTTATTCAAGTTCTATAAGGTATTACATTTCCCTTACAAAAGAAATTCGCATATTGTCGCATATTAATGTATTTTTTCTAATTTTTAGTTGCCGTGGGGGGCAGAAAATATTTTTTTATTTCAACGGAATTTTACTAAAATACTAAATAGTGTGTTAGGCAACTTTTATAAGCTATTACATTTTCGTTTCGAAATAAAAATTTTTTTGTCTGTTAACATTTTTTCAAAATTTTAAATTGTCTTGGGGGGACAGAAGATATTTTCCAATTTCGAAAAAATTTTACCAAAATACGTAACAGTTGATCGGACAACTTTTTTAAGGTATTACTTTTCCATCGCAAAAAAAAATCGCCTTTTTCGATGCACCCTAATATACAGCACGACTAGATTCACTTTGTATTTGAGATTTGAATGCGCACTGTTATTGCCGTTTAATTTTTCCACATTTTCTGAATCTTATGTTTTAACCGTGCAGGTATTTTACTTAGCGGGACGTTACCAAAATAAAATTCAGAAAATTTGGAAAAACCAAACGTCAGCATTAGTGCGCATTCAAATCTCAAATACAAAGTGAATTAGGTCGTGCTGTACAGTCCGACCAGATTCACTTTGTATTTGAGATTTGGATGCACACTATTATTGAAGTTCGGTTTCTCTACATTTTCTGAATTTTATTTTGTGCAGGTATTTTACTTGGCGAGACGTGACCAAAATAAAATTCAGAAAATTTGGAAAAATTGAAGGTCAACTACGGTGCGCATCCAAATCTCAAATACAAAGTGAATCTGATCGGATTGTACCAGTCTCATTTTGGTGTTCCACAAAGTGCGATTTTTCCATAGTTTAAATAATCTATAGTTTTATTTAACTTTTATAATTAATTAATCTAAAGTGGCCTAATAATCTAAGAGCTAGTGAACCCTCCGACTAGCGGTCGTCCTGTAAGGCTAGAAATTTGTCTAGTGATAATTCATAGCACACCAAGTGTAAAAACCATGACCTGGCATGGCAGGCATCAGCCGTGCACGTATATCTACCAGGTGAATCGAAAAGTGCATAGTTTAGGGGTAAAATAAACTTTCCCTGTAAGGTTTAAATTTAAGTATGTGTTTGAGTAAGTCATTTAGAAGAAATGTGTACAATGACAGGCGATTCTGAAGAGCATAAGCCCTTGCCAGGCGAGGGTAAAAATTAGGGGTTTTTCCTAAAATTATTTTTTTTGCATCGAACAATTTTTTTTTAGGTTTTTTGAATCATTCCAAATAGAAAAGATCTTTAGTGATTTTGCTCTTAAGTTAATAGTTTTTGTTATATAAGCGATTGAAAATTTTGAAAATTGCGAAATCGTCTATTTTTAACCCTAAATCGGACATTTATCTAAAAATTTCAAAGTTACCAAGGTAGGTAGATATTCTTTAAACATTGATTGATGAAATCCCAAAGAGTTTTTTGCAATACAATATCGGAAACCCCTTTGTTTTTTAATTGCTAATCAAGCGGGCGCGACACTGTAGTATAAGTAAGGACGTTTGAGTTGGCATAAATTCATTATCTCGAGATTTTCAAGAGAAATCCTCAGACAGGCCGATTTTTATTTTTAAATTATGACTTTTGGCATATATATAATACTAGTGACGTCATCCATCTGAGCGTGATGACGTTATCGATGATTTTTTTAAATGAGAGTAGGGGTTGTGTTATAGCTCATTTGAAAGGGTATTTAATTCTCTATTCACTAATATAATTATTAACATAATTATTTATATAGGGTGTACAAAAAAAAATTTTTATTAAATTAACTTTGATTAAATTTGACAAATAGAAGAAAAAAATTTTTTTGTACACCCTGTATAAATAATTATGTTAATGTTTACATTACTGAATAGAGAATTAAATAACCTTTCAAATGAGCACAAAACCCCTACTCTTATTTAAAAAAATCATCGATTACGTCATCACGCTCAGATGGATGACGTCACTAGTATTATATATATGCCAAAAAGTCCTAATTTAAAAATAAAAATCGACCTGTCTGAGGATTTCTCTTGAAATTTGCCCATTCTCGAGATAGTGAATTTATGCCAACTCAAACGTTCTCACTTTACAGTGTCGCGCCCGCTTGATTAGCAATTAAAAAATAAAGGGGTTTCCGATATTGTATTGCAAAAAAACTCTTTGCGATTATATCAATCAATGTTTAAAGAATATCAACCTACCTTGGCAACTTTGAAATTTTTAGATAAATGTCCGATTTAGGGTTAAACATCGCCGATTTCGCAATTTTCAAAATTTTCAATCGCTTATATAACAAAAACTATTAACTTAAGAGAAAAATCACTAAAGAAAAATCACTGTTTGGAATGATTCAAAAAATCTAAAAAAAATTTGTTCGATGCAAAAAAATAATTTAAAAAAAAACCCTAATTTTTCTCCTCGCCTGGCAAGGTCTTATGCTATTCAGAATCGCATGTCATTGTACAGATTTCTTGTAAATAACTTACTCAAACACATACTTAAATTTAAACCTTACAGGAGAAAGTTTATTTTACCCCTAAACTATGCACTTTTCGATTGGCCTGGTAGATATACGTGCACGGCTGATACCTGCCAGGTTATGGTTTTTAGCCTTGGTGTGCTATGAATAATTATCACTAGACAAATTTCTAGCCTTACAGGACGACCGTTAGTCGGAGGGTTTACTAGTTCTTAGACTATAAATATAGATACATAGTTAATTTATATCTTTTTAGGGACTGCAAATACTCTTATACCTATTTTCATGAACATTCTGAGTATAACTTGGGCAGTGAATCCAAAATGTAATTATTATAAGAATTTGGACGTTGGACAAAAATTTCCTGTATACAATCAACAATATCCCAATAACTATTCTGCAGGTTACAATTGTAATTGGCAGGTTCAAAGTCCTATTGGATCTAAGATAATAATTTCGTGCGAGAATATTAATCTACCAAGTGTAAGTATAATAGGCCAGGATAATAAGGCAAAAATATACCCTGTTCGTGACACTTCAACAGCCAGGGTACTGAAGCGATTTTTCGACAGGTAATACCTAAAAGAACAAATTCTAACTATTTCTTGCGGAGGATCTGGCGGCCATTTTTATTTATAAACAATTTAGTGTCAGAAAAGGGCTTTTTTCTTTTTATTAAATCAATGGAAAACAGTGAAACTTATGGTTTTCTTAGTACAAACATCTTCGAGAGCATGGAAAAAGCTTTAAAATGACGTATTACAAAGGTTGATATACTCATTTATTGTTAATATAATTGCGAAAAGGGCGAAATTCCAAAATAATTAATTTCGCAATAACTGTTGTAAAAGTTAGTGTACAGCCTTAAAATTTTTGTCAAATGAGGGTTCTTTGGTGCTTAATACGTGACAAAAATTTCAAAGCGATTCATTCAATTGTTTAAATATTATTCAAATTGTTTATCCTAGAGAGCTTTTTTTGCAATAACATAAGTCAGAAAAAAATAATGCTAGAACCATTCTACGGGAGTCAAATGAAACAGCCTGAGCTAAATTTTCAAATTGGTTTAAAATATGAATAAAATATGCATTTATTAGTAATAAATAATTATGCCAAAGTATCTTCAATTTTATAAATTTTTTAATAAATTTTTTCAAAAAAAAATTATTTTTTTGCCGTGTCTTAGGTTTTTATTCACGTTTTTTAAACCAATTTGAAAGATAAGCACATGCTCTTTCATTTGACACCTGTATAATGGATCTAAAATTATTTTTTTCTGACTTATGTTACTGAAAAAAAAAAAGAATCTGTGTGTACTTTGTACGCACGCAAGAAGTTATACTTCTATTATATGATTTAAACGAAATTAATATACTTTTTATTTATATTTTGTTTAAATATTAAACTAATTTATACTTACTACTTCTCAAACATTTTTATTAGAACAGTGCCAAAAATTAAAATAATAAAAGAATAAGACACACACAAACACATTAAACAAGCCACAAATGATGTCTGAACATTAATTGTCGAATTTTTTTTTAACTAAATACGTATTTTCTGAAAATACAATTATATAATAAATATACTTACAATCATAAAATGTATTAAAAAAAAACAAAAAAGAAAGTTTCTATTGGGACTCGAACCACCGCTGATAAGAGCGGTTGGTATTGGAATTCATTCGCCTTCTCCGCTTAGCCACGGACAGTATGTGTCATTATTTACGAAGATCGACTAACTAAACGGAGTAAACTTGTGATATTTTGATATTTTGAAAATGGATCAAATTATTTTAATTTTGAATTGAAATGATTTAGAATTGAAAAAATACAACAAAACATAGAGTAAATAAACAATATATTAGGTGAATATTGATAGAAATTTTGATGGTAATCAAATTATATAAATAAAAGTATTACATACTATGTATTTTGGCAGATCAAATAGGTAGGTTTATACCCATGATACATTAACAATTATTACCATAGATATATAATACTCTAGATTGCGCCTTACGATCTTAAAATGGGTGACGGTTGCGACAGAGATAAATGAGCCTATTTGGTCGGTAGTCTCTTTCTAATTCAAGGGGAGTATCGACGACGTCACTATCCTACTCTGTCGTCGAGTATTTTAGATGGGTTGACAGTTCGAGCGGATGGCGACGAGAAATGGTCGTTTGTCTTCGGACGTGGATAATCCTGGTTCGAATCCCATACCAATCTTTACTTTTTTATTTTTTATTTAATCAATATTAATATATATTAATATTAATATATAATCAATATTATATCTCTAAAGTAAATCTATGCAAAGAAATATATAACAAATAAGAAAAACTGTGTAGGTACCAATGAACTATCAATACGGATGGAATAGGCACGAAGAAAATTAATGCAGCCACGATACAAGAGAGAGGTCCTAGAGAGAGAGAGACAAGGTGCTGGAAATTTTGACAGGCCGTGTAATTTGAGTTGCCTATATCAACTTAAATCGGGGCAATATAAAAGTAATATTCTAAATATAAAAGTAACATAAAAACATAATCAAGGACTTCTTCACTTTATATTAAAACAGTTACTAATTTAGTATTTAAATAGTTTTAAAATTTAACTCCCAATACTTTAGGAAAGTATTTGTTTTGATAAATACAAATAACAATTCTGAAAAGTATTTAAACAGCAAGTATGGCACTCTGTACTCTATTTACCCACTAAATTCAAAAAAAAAGTGTTTAAATTTTGAAATATATACTGCCAATCAACAATTAGGACTTAGCCAAGTTAAAATATGAGGTCCATTCAACGAACTGTCAATACTGATTCAATCGGGTCCATTTATATAGGCAACTCAAATTACACGGCTTGTCAAATTTTCCAGCACCTTGTCTGTCTTTCTCTAGGACCTCTCTCTTGTATGTTGGTGGCAATCTCGCTTCACTATTTGAATGGGACAGGGCCATTCCATCCGTATTGACAGTTCATTGGTAGGTACACCTATAGATTTTTAAAAATATAAAAGCCAATGTTATTTTTTTAATAAGTTAATTGTAGGATAGTATAAAGTAATTGTTCAAAATATTCGTAAAAAATTACCAATAATTAATATCAACATAATGTACCATCGATTTATTAATTGAATCGGTCATTTCAAAAACAACATGAGTCACATATTCCTAATTTTACAGAAGAGCAAAGAAAACTAACTATATAGTCGAAAGATGGATGAAATGGATGACATCAAAATTCAGAGTTATATTGTAGTTTTGTTCCTAATGTTTTTACTGGACTGGTGTCGTTTTTGCACACAACGTTTATCTTAAAGGAGTCTGTTCCTCTCAAAAGTTAGTTTCTGAAAATTGTGGACTTTGCTGTTTTTGAAATGACCGATTCAATTATAAGTAATTAGACATTATTTTTATTTATGAAACTATTGTTACAATTTTTTAAAAAAGTAGAAGCAAAACAAACATTCACATCATTCGAATAAGGACGAATTTATATTAATAACGAATGACTTTTATTTTACTATGCAGTTCACAAATTATGTATTCCAATATTAACTTACTATACATACATTTATTATCTGCTAGATTTCCTTAGGTCCATTTTTCAGATGTAAAAATATCTAATAAACGCAATATTGATTAAATAAAAATAAAAAAAATAAAGTTGGTATGGGATTCGAACCACGATTATCCACGTCCGAAGACCAAAGACCATTTCCCGTCACCACCCGCTACAACTGTCAACACATATTACTCGATAAAGTGGGATATTCACGTCGTCGATATTCCCCTTAAATTAAAAAGAGACTACCGACCAAATATGCTCATTTATCTCTGTCGCAACCATCACCCATTTTAAGATCGCAGGGCGCAATCTAGAGTATTATATATCTATGATTATTACGTACCTGTTGCTTTTAAAAACTATTTAAAAGTCACTACAATATTATAAACTTTTTTGTTTCTGTCCTCACAACAATAAAACTAATATATTATACATTTGTTTACCTTTACCTTTACCTCCAAACCACAGCTGCCATATCGGATAATTTTTGACATGTCATTTGAACATCCAATCACAACAAAGTTATAATGCGCATGCGCCGGGCTGATAGGTTTTAACATATAAAAAAATCACCCTCTATCGCCGGTAAAGAAGTATAACTTCAAAAAGCTCTCTGGGATAAACAATTTGAATAAAATTTAAACAACTGAATAAATCGTTTTGAAATTTTTGTCACATATTAAGCACCAAAAAACCTCACTTGACAAAAATTTCAAAGCTGTACACTAATTTTCACAATAGTTTTTGTGAAATTATTTTTTTTGCAATTTCAACTTTTTTCGCAATTATATTAACAATCAATGAGTATGTCAAGCTTTATAATACGACATTTTAAAGCTTTTTCTATGCTCTCGAAGATGTTTGTACTAAAAAACCATGAGTTTCACTGTCTTTCAATGATTTGATAAAAAAGGAAAAACGGCCGTTTTTTGACACTAAATTGTTTATAAATAAAAATGGCCGACAGATCCTACGCAGGAAATAGTTACAATTGGTATTACCTGTCGAAAACACGCTTCAGTTATCTGGCTGTTGAAGTGTCATGGAAAAAATCTTATTACCCTGGACTACAACTAGTTTACTGTTGTACGCTTATTTTAGGTTGCTTTGAAATTAAATTTTGCTTATACAAACATAAATACACAACCAAACTTACAGTTGAGTCCGCGGGTCTTTACCCGTGCGTCATCATTTAAAGCATACGAAATAAGTCGGAAATCTATTTCACGCCACAACAACTGACAGAAAGTGGCTACTGTTCCGATTACGGGTTTTATTATAAAATTTGACTTTATCAAATATATAGAATGTCAAATGTAAGTTTTGCTTCAAAATTTTTGTGCAGAATTACAGCTACATAATTTGAAGTAGCTTAATAAATTCTCTTATTATTGATTAATAAATAAATAAACAATTTATAAAAAAATTCAATAACATATTTTATTTTTGTTATTTTATTCACTTTGACGGAAATCTAAACACAATCATTTCTTTACTGTGTGAATGACGTTAGCTTTTAGACCAGTGTAAATAGCAAAAAAACAATAAAAAATTAATAGCAGGATGAGACCAATTCCAAATGAAAGTACACATATTAGATAACATGTGGAACATTTTTCACCAAATCTGGATGAGGGGAACATGGGTTGGGGGAGCGCTTTTAGGGGTGAAAACGGTTAATTACGATTTGCGGCAAAACGGCACATCCTATCGAAAAAAGTTAAATTGTAAAGTTGTAGACTATAAGAAGATCTACAACTTTTGTAAATAAGCATTTTTCACATAACTTCAAAATATCCGAGAAAATTGTAAAATTCGATGTTTTTGATTTTATTTTTTTTCTCACTGAAAAAAAATTTTTTTTTTACCAAATATGGTCGAAACTTACCTCTTTATGTCCCAAATACTCTGTAATTTTTTTGTTTAAAAATATTTTTTAAAACTCTTGTTTTTTATGTTTAAGGGAAAATGTAAGCATTTTTTCAATTGAAAAATCTCCCGAAATTTTTTTAGCTTTTTTAAAGAAGTTGGCATTATTTTTGTTTATTGAAACCTCTATTTTCTGATAGTGCAAAAAATATATACGTTACTGTGGAAAATTTTGTCACAAAAGACAAAAATCGGAAATTTATTTTCAACCCCTCACCATTTTCAGATTCTCAGACGTAATGTAAGTTGCATAGCGAGTAGGTGCAGCCCATTTAGTGACAAATTTATTTATTTTAAAGGAAATTGTGGAATCTACATAAAAAGGTAAATACTACCTGTGTCTTATTCTCAATTAATCAATGAAATATTATCATTTTCTTTCATAAATAGTATGACTAAAATAACCTGAAATTTTTTTATTTTTTTTTTATTAACAAATTTTTAATAAAAATTTAATACAATATATTCAAAATAAATTAGAAATAGGTACTTCAGTACAATATTAACAAACAATAATTTCTTTCTTTTGCACAAGCAAATTTAGTTTTACTCAAAGAGAAAATTGTAAAATCATGATTTTGTATTTGTAGATTATCACTATGGATATGGAAGAATCTGTTTGTATAATCTGCAATGAGGCAGATAATAAGCAGTTGTATAAAATAAAAGAAAATGCTTTGAAACGTTTAGTGGAGTCTGGTAAAAAAAGATTTGACAGTAGACACAAAAAATTTGCAAATATGACATCAGCTTTTATTCGTAAAAGTTGTCAGAAAAATTATAATGATGATGCTCTAATAACTAAATACCTTGATTTATGGCAAAAAACATAGTGAAAGCATTATTAGACAATAAAAACTTGTCACATTTAGCCAATATTTTCTACAAAAAAGATGCAAGTAAAGAAAACATCGCCAAAAATGGTTTACAATTAATTCTATAAATTAAGATTTAACAAATACCAATTAGCAAGAGTAAAAACTTCTTTTAAACTAGCTAATCTCCCACCAACTGAAGGCGCAGCAGAACAACACTGTTACAGAGCATACCATCAGATTCAATCTTGGATGGGTAACAAACTGACGGCAACAAATTGGGGCTGAAAGCAACATGAACGTGGCATTGTACCCATATTCACAAATGCAGAATTAATTCCAGAAATAGTACTAAAAAGTATTTGCTGCAGCTGTGAGACTGGATGCAATAGTCAAAAATGTGGGTGCCGAAAGCATGGTTTGAAATGTAATAATTTATGTTCAAATTGTACTTCTGATAAATGCTCCAATGTTGAAAAACCATATTTTTTTATATTAATGAATATGATGCCATTATGGATGAGAAACCAACGCCAAATGAAGAAAATGTAGACGAAGAACATGATGGTCTAGAAGATTTAGAGGAAACTGCAGAATCTGTAAGCATTACCGAATGTGATGAAGAAATGCCATCAAAGAAGCAAATACTTAATTAATTGATGAAAAGTTGGCCATTAAAATTATAATAATTACTTTCTTTTGTATTAAATAAACTTTTTCGTTAAAAAAGTTGTTGCGACTTTTAATTTGGTTCATGAGAAAAAAAGTTTTAAAAAAATGTAGTTTATAGGTAAGTAGGCCGACCTTTAAAAAAATATAGTTTTAAAAAAAATAAAAAACACGCTTTTAAAGCACTAAAAATTTAAAAATAACTTTTAAAATTAAATAGAAAAAGAAAGCACTAAAACGCTTTTAAAGCACTAAAAATTTAAAAATAACTTTTAAAATTAAAGCTAGTAACATTTTATTTTTAAATTTTTAGTGCTTTAAAAGCGTGTTTTTTATTTTTTTTAACCATAATTTATTCACAAAATTATAAATCACAGACAACGGCATTAGTGTAGTAAATTTTTAACAGAGGTTCGTTGGTTCCTGCTCGCTATGCAACTTATATTACGTCTGAGAATCTGAAAATGGTTAGAGGTTGTCCGATTTTTGCCTTTTGTGACAAAATTTTCCACAGTAACGTATATATTTTTTTACACCATCAGAAAATAGAGGTTTCAATAAACAAAAAAAATGCCAACTTCTTTAAAAAAGCTAAAAAAATTTCGGGAGATTTTTCAATTGAAAAAATACTTACATTTTCCCTTAGACATAAAAAACAAGGGTTTTAAAAAATATTTTTATACAGAAAAATTACAGCCTGTTTGGGACAGAAAGAGGTAAGTTTCCACCATATTTGGTAAAAAAAAATTGTTTTCAGTGAGAAAAAAAAAATAAAATCAAAAACATTGAATTTTTCGATTTTCTCGTATATTTTGAGGTTATGTGAAAAATGTTTATTTACAAAAGTTGTAGATATTTTTATTGCCTACAACTTTGCGATTTAACTTTTTTCGATAGGATGTGCCGTTTTGCCACAAAACGTAATTAACCGTTTTCACCCCTAAAAATGCTCCCTCAACCCATGTTCCCCTCATCCAGATTTGGTGAAAAATCTTTCACATGTTATCTAATATGTGTACTTTCATTTGGAATTGGTCTCATCCTGCTATTAATTTTTTATTTTTTTGGTCCATTTTAGAGCTATCTGCACTGGTCTATGTTTTATGTTTTAAATAATATTAATTGCCAAAATAAAATTGTTTAAAAATTTCAAAGCCCAATATAAAATTAGTTGTGATAACAACTGTTGGTGTAATATAAAGAAACTTCAAAACGCAAAAATTCGACAAAAACCGCAAAAAATTCAACTGACTGACAGCCACAAAAATAAACAAAGCAGAAACGTCAAACAAATTGTGCTTAAAATATGAAAACATACCGAATCGTCTTTTTTTGTACCTATCTCTTTTCAATGCATTGAGTCTAGATGGTTCATAAAAATAACGTGTGTTTTTACTTAATAACAAACGGCAGCTGGTTTGTCATGAGTTTCATGCGTGGAAGAGAATGATGCTAGATAAAAAGTATGTGTTTTATCTCGCCAGGTATTAATGACGCACGGGTAAAGACTCGCGGACTCAACTGTATATGGAATCATCTGATATTTTTTATTATTTGAAGCGAATTAATGCTCAATTAAATTTTCTTCCATTGCATCTTTCAGGAGCCTAACTACAGGTTGAGTCCTTGAGTCCTTTATTGTTCAACCTGATCATGGACGAAATAATAAAAAAAGTAAGAACTAAAAAAGGATACTAAATGGGAGAAAAACAACTTAAAATAACCTGCTATGCTGACGATGCAATACTAATCTCTCAAAGTGAAGATGATTTACAACGTATGCTGCACCAATTCAACATAGTCGTCAGAAAATTTAACATGTCAATTTCCCCAAAAAATACTAAATGCATGGTTATAACAGCAGATCCAATAAGATGTAAATTGGAGCTGGAAGGTCAGATAATAGAACAAGTGATGGAGTTTAAATACCTAGGCATCACACTATCTAGCTACGGAAGGCTCGAAACAGAAGTGGAAGATCAAGTGAATAGAGCAAACAGAGCCGCAGGTTGCCTGAATGACACAATATGGAGAAATAAAAATATCGGAAAAGCAATGAAAGGCAGAATTTACAAAACAGTCATCAGACCAATAATGACATACGCGGCAGAAACACGACCCGACACAGAGGGGACAAAAAGATTGCTCGAAATAGCGGAGATGAAAACTCTTCGAAAAATCGATGGTAAGACTCTATGGGATAGAGCTAGAAGTACAGATATACGACGGAGATGCAAGGTGTATAACATTAATAACTGGGTAAGAAACAGAAGAATAGAATGGAATGACCACATAAGCCGAATGACAACAAATAGGATAGTCAGGACAGCGAGAGACGGTTCCCCAATAGGAAGACGATCAGTGGGAAGACCAGGAAAACGATGGAACGACAACTTACTAGAGGCACATTGAAAAAACAGACAGAGTCATGTCTTTACAAAAAGAAGAAGAAGAACTATAGGTTATAGAACCAAATCAACATACCTGCGAGCTATTAAAGTTGGTTGAATGAAATTTAAAGGATTTTTTACCGATCATAATTCCTCCCCAGAACATGACCCTTTCTCTTTTATATTTATGAACAAATCTGTCAGTTTCTTTTCTTGCTTGTCTTCATCGCCCTCAACAAGGACACGAATTTGTTAATCATCTGATTTTACACATCCTACTTTCGTTTGAAAATAGCATACTTTTCCAATGTCCAATGTTCCAGTTTACGTGTTCAATCTTGTGCTGCCTGGTTAACTAGGGATCCCTTAATTTTTTTTTTTGAAAAATGGCTTTGGCAGAGCCAGTTAGCCAGACTTGTTTGTGATTGATTGCAGAATCCCTTAACTTCCTTCTGCTATATAGTCCTTGGACACGGTAACTCTTCTTCTTCTTATCGTTTCATCTAAAATATTTACACCTATATCTTGCAGCTGCAGATTTCAAATACATAGTGATTCCATATAAGTTTGGTTAAGTGTACATAGGGTGGAAGGCACTTACGGAATAATAGTATATTATTCAACGAGCATGTAATGATGGCTATTACTCACGATGATGAAGTTTGCATTACATGCGAGTAGAATACTATACTTTTTCTACGATCTTTTTTTTATTTTAAATAGTAAAAAAATTAATTATCAACTACTCGAGATTTAAATTATAATAATTTAAAAGAATACCTAAATGCTATTTACTCCTAGTACGTGGCTGAATAATTGGTTGCCTACTATTACCAAATTATTATTTATTGTAAAAATACAACTAGTTTATATAAGTTCTATTCGTTTCAGAAAAATTATAAGCTTAAATTTGTACCTACTGTCAATTAATCTAATAAATAGGAAATGGCTGTTGTCGCTGGACGTATTTCAATAGGTATAATGTATATTTACATTTAACTATACATAATATAATAATATAACTATACATAATATGTTATAACATATTTAACACAATATAACTTAAAAAATAAATACAATATTAGTTATAAATTCCAATTAACATTAACAAAATGAGCTAATGTCACTGTCACTAAAATAAATGATAAACGTCAAAATTTTTAGTAAACAAGATATGAGCGTAAAAAATATACTGACATTGTTACCGTTGAAATTCCTTTAAAAATTTTTCGAAGTTAATTATTGATATAAATTACAATAATTATTGTATTAAATAAACAACTTTAAGTAATTTTATTTGCAGTTTATATACGATTAATATTAAAAGTGGCATGCGTCACTTGAATCAAACTTTAGCCCGTGAGTAATGACCCATAGTAACTTCAGCCCGTGAGTAATGAAATATTACTCACGGGTACAGTAATGGGTGCTATTATCTATGAAAAAATAGCGAATAATGAGCATGTTATTAAACGGTCGTAGAAAAAATTATTTCTGTCCTTGCTTTAAAAAATTATAAAAAAACGCTCAGACCCGTCGATATTTTTTATATATAAATGTATGCTTTTTAAACATAAATTTAAATGTACACGGTGATTCACGCAAGCCTAGGATAGTCCATAAGCTTTATTTTTAATGAAACACCCTGTATGTTTTTATATTTTTAAAAACTGCTTAAAAACCTGGATTCAACGAACTACACACACCCAAACTTATATGGAATCATCCGATATTTCTTATTATTTCGGGCGAATTTAAAAAAACGAACACACGAAGTCAAACAATATTTATTTTAAAACAATTTAGAAACAAATACATAACAATTAAATAAAACAATAAAGTATTTAACAAACAAATTGGAAGTAGTTGTTATAAAGTCAATAGCATACAAAATTTCAATATAATACGAATAATGTTTAAATTGTTTTTATTTATTTATTTATTTATATATATTTACGAGCAAAGCTCATTACAATAAAACATTACAGAAGATATGAAGAACTAACAAAATATTACAAATATACGTAAAATACAATAAGATACAATAAACACTACGACAATAAAGCAAGTCAAAAAGTAAAAATAACAGGTAAAGATATATAATCACAAGTTTAAAATATTCAAGAACATAAAACTAGAGGGTGCAATCCTTTAGCGTTTTTAAAAATCGCGAACTATCCGCAAAGAAATCCACACAATTGGAGCAAGCATTTGCCTGTCTAGAAACCCTCGAGATGAAAGAATTTGCAGTGAAGTTAGTTCTGCTGATGGGAGTATGAAACGTAGATCTTGAACGTGTGATTCTGGAGGGAATATGTAAACCTACTTCCTCCAGGAGCTCAGGGCAGTCGTGAATTGAATTTATAATATTATACAACATGTACATGTCCTTCTTTTTCCGTCTGCTTGATAAGGTGTCAATGTTAAGTTCTAGTTCAAGATCCATATAATTCCAGTCTCTACGGTTTGTTTTGAATGCGACGAACCTAAGGAATAGGTGCTGGATCCTTTCAATCTTACAGTTGTATGTCTCATAGGCGGGTGACCAGACGCAAGATGCATATTCCACGATTGGCCTCACCATTGCACAGTACAACAGTTTAAACGATCTCAACTGCTTAAAGTCTTGGGAGCATCTTTTAATAAAACCTAACAGTTGAAGCGATTTTGAGATGATATTGCTTATATGAATATTGAAAGATAGTCCAGAGTCAAGTGTAACTCCAAGATCTTTTATCGATGTGACTGTTGTGATATTTATATCACCTATTTTGTATGTGAAAGAGATAGGACTTTTCGAACGCGTGAATGAAATGTGAAAACATTTGCAGGAGTTGAGAACCATGTCATTGTTGCTGCACCATTCATTCAACCGATTCAAATCGGACTGAAGCCTTAAACAGTCGAGTGGATTCCTAATGTGGCAGTAAAACTTAACATCGTCAGCAAATAAAAGAAATTTCGCATATTGGAAACAGTCTTTTATATCGTTAATAAAAACATTAAACAACAAAGGTCCAAGATGAGATCCCTGCGGTACGCCCGAAGGGACAACTATTTCGTAGGAAAAATAGCTGTAGAGCTTGACGATTTGTTTTCTGTCCAGAAGATATTCCCTAAGCCACAGCAGAAGTGAACCATGTATCCCTAATCGCTGCAATTTTTCTAATAGAATATTGTGATTAACTCTGTCGAAAGTCTTAGAGAAGTCGGTGTACAGGGCGTCCACCTGTAGTCCTTCGTCCAAGGCGTTCAGTAAGAAGTTAGTATATGTCAGCAAAATGAGTTCAGTTGACTTATGGCGCCTGAAACCAAACTGCTGTTCCAAAAGAACACCGTTCAAGGAGGGTGTAAGGAAATCGCAGACAAATGATTCGAATAGTTTAGGAATAGAGTTTAGGATACTAATAGGTCTATAGTTGGACACAAGACTTTTGTCACCTGTTTTGTGTAAGGGCAATAGGAAACTGGTCTTCCAAACATTTGGAAAGCTTCCACTAGCTAAAGACTTGTTAAAGATGAGAAATAATGGCCGAGCCAAATTAAATGCACAGTACTTGAGCAAGCTTGATGGGATGCCATCAGGTCCCGGGCCTTTAGAAGGATTGAGGTTACACAATTTAGAGTAAATGTCAGAGATGGATAGTTTACATGATGATAGGTTTAAGGGTGAAGAAGTGATGTCTTCGGGGAAATCAACAACAACAGAGGAGTAAACTGATGAAAAGAAATCAGCAAATAAATTCGCAATATCTTTACCAGATGAACTAGTTTTACCGTTGTGAGATAACTCAGAAGGAATTCCATTTGATTTTCTTTTGTTATTGATAAAAGACCAAAACTTATTCAGACCGCCAGGAAGAGAGTTTTCAGTAGACAATGTAAAGTTTAAATAGTCACGCTTGGCAAGTATCTGGGACTGAGATCGGAGCTCTGAGAACTGTTTATAAAGGTAACTGGTTTTTGGCAGCTTGGACTCTTTAAGTCTCCTGTGTGCTGTCTTCTTTCTAATAATACACGATTTTAGTTCCGAAGAGTACCAGATAGGAAATTTTCTAGAAGAGAATTTTTTAACAGGAACATAGATGTCAATAGCTGAGTACAGAATATCATATAAAATGTTAACCATTTCATCGACTGAACATCCAATCATTAAAGTATCCCAGTTGACACAATCGAGATAGCCTTTAATTAGAGAAAAGTTTGCTGATTTAAAGTCATGATAGTAACCCTCCGGTAAAAGTCCCTCATTATATCTGGTAGTTATGGGTAGTTCAAACACCAGTGGGGGATGATATTGGTCAGGAGAGATTAAAATGTCTGTAGGTTCAACAACGGCGATATCTTTATTTTGGACCAGTATCAAATCTAATAAAGAATTAGAGGTATTTGGGCAAACGTTAATCTGGTATAGATTATGCAGACAGGATAGATTTGAGATAATCTCAATGGATGTTTTTTCGTTAGGAGTAGCAAGGTGATTAAATGTGGCTGATGAACTGAAATTGTCATGGGACCACGATGCATTAGGCAGATTAAAGTCACCCAAAAGGCATAGTTGGGATGGATTGAAATTGTTGACTGTGTTGTCAACATTGTCATTGAAGATGGAAAATTTCTCAGAGTCACTTTTTGGGGGAAAATATGCAGTGCCGAGAATAATGGTTTCGTTACCATTGATAATGGCTACAAACAGTTGCTCGATATCAAGTGAAGATGGCAAATGCTTACTATTCAATTGCTTGGATACGGCAATAAGAACGCCTCCTCCTCTAGAATAGGCACTGGTTGAAGATGACCTATCACTTCTGTAGACATTAAAGTCCGCTAGGTTCAGCTCGGCGTCGGTAATTCCCTCAGTTAGCCAGGTCTCCGTAAACACCAAAACATTATAAAAGCATCCTTGAGTATTTTCCAATAACTTGCCAAGCTTTGTCCGAAGGCCACGTACATTTTGGTAATAAACACTGATTTTGTGGTCATTGGGAGGAACAGTATTGAGTTTTAGATTTTTCAGTTTTTTGAAGCTATAGACGGCACTCCATTCAAGTATTTGATCCTTAGATCAGTTTCGCCATTATCGATTCTGGTCTTCAGCTCGTTCTTAATTTTGAGTTCGTGTTCCCTTTGTAGTTTAGTTAAATCGCTCGATATGAAGATCTTGCTACCTTTTAATTTGGATCTACTCTTGAGTGCCATTTGAACATCATAGCTGCTTGGAACCGTGATTTTTAAAGCCCTACAGCCAAATTTATTCCTTTTGCCAAATCTGGTGGCGGAGCGAATAGGAATAGGTTCATGGTGAAGTTTTTTGAGAATTTCTGTGGCAGCCTCCATGTCATTGTTGGATTCGGTAACATTAAAAAGTAGGATATTGGTTGATCACCTGGATCGTTCTTGGAGTTCAGAAACCAATGAATCCTCGGAAACTTTGCTGTTACTACTTGAGGCAGGAACATCAGTATTCAGTCCATTTATGGTCAGATCCTCTATTGCACTCTTTAAGTTGATAATATCCTCCTTAAGGGCATCGATGTCTGAAGTAATCACGTTATTTCTAACAGCAGTTTCGGCGCTATCATTATGGCATATTTCCAATTTTAAAATACGTTGTTCTAGTTTCAAGAATTGATCTTTGTTGTCTCTCTGATTTTTTTGAATCTCCAGTTCCAAATTACTCATTCTCTTTATCAAATCTGTTAAATTGACAATGTTTATAGCACAGTCAGGGCAATAAAACGGCACAATTCTATTTACCATTATCACTGCTCGGATTTTAGTAGCTGATATAGATGAACAATTTTTACAAATTACTCGCTTACAGATATCACATGGATACCCAAATAGTTCATTCCTTGATTCCTTAAAGATGCATGATGTCTTGCATTTATAACAGGATCCACCTGCCATACTTGAAAACAATAATGAAAGTTCCGAAATTGTTAAAATTTCACTGGACTATTAACAAAACGATTGTTGGAGCTAATTAATTTACCATTAGCTTTATCGGCCACAGTTCTAGATGTTAATTGCTTTCTGATAATAAAAAACAGAACCTGATAACAAAAACAGAACCTCTTATGTAGAATCCAAAATAATTGCGCCGATTTCTCGAAATACAATTGCACTGCCTTCACAAAATCACTTACAACTGAAACTGTAGGTTTTTAGCCACATGTAGGTATGAAATACAGCTAATAATTCACTGTTATTACTACTTAATTTCAACAAAAAGCAGGACAATATTATAGTTACTCTTCACATCGTTAAATATCAAATCTGTAATTTTTTATTTTTTTTAGTTTTTATTTTTTTTTATGTTTTATGGTAGTCAGTGTTATCACCTCTAGCCCTTATGAAAGCTTCAGTTTGCGTGGGCACGCTCCTAGTCACATTATCAACATTTTGTTGTGGCAGGTTGCTCCATCCTTCAAGAGCAGCTTGTATTATCCGTGCGGTGTTTTGTGGATTATCGCGGCGAGCTCTAATTTTTCTTTTAAGCGTATCCCACAAAAACTCTATAAGGTTAAGCTCGGGTGAGTAAGCAGGGCACTCCAAACAAGGGATACCTTCTGCTTCAATGATGTCTCTGGTCACTCTAATGGTATGTGGAGGTCAATTATTATGCAATAAAATTAAATTGTCTCCTGTTGCACCTCTCCAGAGCCTGACTACAGGTTATCAACATACCTGTGATCAGTAAAAGTTGATTGGATAAAAATTAAAGGAGTTTTTTTACGGATCACAATTCCTCTCCAGAACATTACACTTCCCCTTTTATATTTGTGAACAGATCTGACAGTTTTCGTTCTTGCTTGTCTTACTCGACCTCTAAGTAAACGATTTGGTGTGTCATCTGATTTTACGCAAATCCTGACTTTTTCTGAAAATAGCACATTTTTCAATTCCCAATGTTCCAGTTTTGGTGGTGAAGACACCAATTTAGGCGATCAATCTTGTGCTGCGTGGATAACTCGGGAACCCATAACTGTCTACTGTTGTATACTTCTTGGCACGAACTCTTCTTTTTATCATTTCAACTGAAACAGTTACACCTGTAGCTTCCACAAGCTGCCTTTGGAGCTGCAGGTGAGAAATGGTTGGGTGTCTTCCAGCTGATTGGACAATTAAACGATCGTGGCGAGTCGTTATTACTTTTTGGCGACTTTCACTTGCTTTATTTTTAGCTTTCCTAGTTACTAGAGAGATATTGCAGAGCCTTTTTTGCACTTGCTGTATTACAGCAGGCGTTATTTTGACAGTAGAGCATGCGCAGATGTGATATCTGGCTTACGCTGCGTTATTGGAAATACGGCCTGCCGTTATTAGGGGAGTCGTTACGCTGTGCGGTATTCGTTGCGCTATTTTCTTTTCAGGTTATGTTTGTTGTTTATCTTTCATTTAAACCAAATTTATTCGTAATAATTTGCTAAAATGGGTACCTCAGACAGTAGCAAACGAATTAGATTTACGTCTGATGACGATTTGTGTTTATTAAAACAAGTTTTATGTCAAAATCCATATTGACTTCTCCAGAAAATTGGACGTTAGTTCAGGAAAACATGAAGAGTGCAACAGGAAAATGTTTTATTTGTAAGAACATTCAAGGATCATTTATTTCTCTTGCTCGATATTTGGAAGAAAATACAAACCTGCTTTCTTTCATCTAAATTAAATTCTGAATTTTGAGTACAAATTAGATAAACAACTAATCTTAATCGAGCCGTAAAATACCGCAACCAAAATGTTGAGCAATATCTGCATTTATGAAACGTCTGAGAAATGTCAATTCTGTCAAAATAGCGCGGTGTAAATAGCGCAACGTAGGCTGTGTTAAATTTGCAATATCTCTCTATTGTTACCTATCATAGGTTTTGTACAGAACGCCCTGTGTCACGCGTAACTCTACAGCTATGTCCCTTTGAGAACATTACTTTCTCCACAAGACCAATAATCTTTCACTGTTGTAAGTTCTATAACCCCACATGAGACATATTTTCGTTTTTGGACGCAAAATTTAGTTTATTTATTTTCGTTCAATTTGCAATCCGAATGTCATATATTTGTTAATTTTCGATAAACACCTTTATTCTTCGCAACAATAACAACCTTTTTCAAAAGAAATAAATATTGCTTTTAAATACATGGTGATTCCATATAAGTTTGGGTGTGTGTATATGTAGGGTGTATTATGAAAAATACAGCATGAAATTTTGAAATTATAAAGTATGGAATAAAATTGTTTGTGAACTTTTAGATTCAAACGGGCTCTTTAAATATAGGTACAGGGTGATTCACGCAAGTCTAGCATAGTCCATGATCTTTAGTTTTTTATGAAACACCCTGTAAATTTTTATGTTTTTAGAAGCCACTTAATAACCTGTTCTCAAAAAAGAGTATTATGTAGAGTTTATTATGAATAATACGAGTACAAGATGAAATTTTAAATTTGTGTATAATTTTCGTCAAGATGATATTAAACACCTAAACTTTTGAAATTAACAAGTATTGTTTTATAAATTAACTAAATATATTATATATATTATCGGTTTACAACATTCTCCGTCTTCCGATGCCCGTTCGCCATTCCTCTCTGTTTCTCACATTGGTCTACTTGCAGACCTCTTTCATCCATGGCTTTGTTTATTCCTGCCTGCCAACTTTTCCTCGGTCTACCTCGGTCTACCTCTAAATTAACTAAATAAAGACATCAATTTTCTAAACTAAGTATTAATATATTGGGTTTTGTATTTAATGTCTTGACGAAAATTTATAAATAATTTCAAAATTTTACCTTGTATTATTCACAATAGACCTTACATTATAAACTGTTTGAGATGAGGTTCTTAAGTAGCTTCTAAAAATATAAAAATATACAAGGTTTCATTAAAATTAAAGATCATGAACTATGCTAGACTTGAGTGAATCACCGTGTATATTTAAATTTATGTTAATAAAGTGCCCACTTGAATTTAAAAGTTGATATATTAAATTTTAGAATCGTCCAAAATAAGGACAGAAACAATTTTATTCCATAAGTGGTTTCTCTACTTTATAATTTCAAAATTTTACCCTGTATTATTCATAATACAACCTATATTATATAGTTAGTTGAAATCAGATTGTTAAGCAGCTTTTAAAAATATAAAAATATACAGGGTGTTCCATTAAATTATAAGCTTATGGACTGTGCTAGACTTGCGTGAATCACTCTTTACATTTAAATTTATATTTAAAAAGACATTTTATATAAACATCGACGGGTCTCAGCGTTTTTCATATAGTCCAGAGAAATAAGATTTGTCTCGTGACACATCCCCCTCCAGGCCGAAATACAATTTTGGAGTAGTATAGACATCTATAACAATAACCTGTATGTTTCCTGCAGACGATTTTGATGATATACCTACATAGTTATAAACAAATAAAGATCAAAAACGGTAAATTTTCGCTTTTTTCGTCTATTACCAAAAAGTTAAACATTTTAAACAAATTTGGGAGTAAGAAACTCATACATCGAATAAAAAACTTCAATATGGCGTTCGCTGAATATGTTTATCCTTATTGGTTGCTTAGAAAATTGCAAAATAAATCATAAATTTTGAGTTTTTATAAATATTCATAACTTAGAACCTTCTTATTGCTCGGAATGCTGAGACTTCTGGTGCTTAAATCATACCCTAAATTTTAAAGCAATTAGTCAAATAGTTTAAAAGTTATTTAATTTGTTTATCCCAAATTATTTTTTTTGCAACAATAAAGTCAGAAAATGATGAGGTTACAGTAATACTTCGGACAGTTTATGAAAGAAGAACATTTATAGTATTAACTTAATTAAAAAAATGACAAAAAGTAATTTTAAACAATGTAAAATTATTTTGCAAAAGCATGTCGATTTTTTTGCTTACTTATAAACAGTTAGAATAACTTTTTAACCGTTACCCGTAGAAAAATAATTTTTTTATATTTAGAAAGACTGAATTTTTATACACATTTAAAAAGAAAAACAATTGTCTAGGACAATTAGGGACGAAGTTAGCCCCCCTTTTTTTAATTCACATGTTCTTGCAAAATAATTTTGCAATATTTAGAATTATTTTTTGTTATTTTTTTTAATTAAATTAATAGTGTAAATTTTTTTTCTTTCATAAACTATACAAAGTATTACCGTAACTTCATCATTTTCAGACTTATAGTGTTGCAAAAAAATGAATTTAAGATAAACAAATTAAATAACTTTTAAACTATTTGACCAATTGATTTAAAATTTAGGTTATGATTTAAGCACCAGAAGTCTCAGCATTCTGTGTCATAAGAAGGTTCTAAGTTAATTTTTACATAAGTTATGAATATTTATAAAAACTCAAAATTTATGAATTATTTTGCAATTTTCTAACCAAAGAATAAGGATAGACATATTCAGCGAATGCCATATTGAAGGTTTTTATACGATTTATGAGTTTCTGACTCTCAAATTTGTTTAAAATGCTTAACTTTTTGGTAATAGACGAAAAAAGCAAAAATTTACCGTTTTTTGATCTTCATTTGTATAACTATGTATATCATCAAAATCGTCTGCAGGAAACATAAATATAGGTTATTATTATAGATGTCCATACTCCTCAAAAAATTTGGTTTCGGCCTGGAGGGGGTTGTGTCACCAACAGGATATATTTTTCCTTATTTCTCTGAACTAATAATTTTTTTAAAACAACGACAAAAATAATTTTATTCCGTAAGTGCCTTCCACACTAAAGTTATTTTTGCCATTTTTTCACATCTATTCAGGTAATTTACGTTATAATGGTGTTTGTACGTTTATTTTATTTTGACATAATATTTAAATAATCTGTTTTTAAAATATAAAAATGATACTCTTATGATTATCTAAAATACAAAATACAGTTTTTTTTAGAAAAAATCGATTTCATTATAATTTACTTACATTGTTTTACTCTAATATTGTAGATATCAGTTTGAACCACTATTTACTCTTTTTTAGACTGTAGAATGCTCTGGAGACAAGCTCAAAATATCGCCTACTGGAGACACTTCGTTTAGAGATTCACGCAACTATTGCGGTTCTGGAAAAATTTCGCTTGTAGCTCAAGCAAATCGAGTAGCAATTGGTGAGAATATTATACTAAATTAATTTCCATATTGTTCCGGTTGTTAACATCTTGTTAAAGAAGGTTGTCAAGAAATAAACATAAAAAAAACAAAAGAAATGCGAAGAAAAGTCTTAAGGCTGATTTATGTTAGGAAGAAGACGTGAACGACACGGCTGTCTTACGGGGCACGTTGAAGATTCGTCTGATATGAAAAGTATTGGCTAGTTTATCATATAACGGAACGGGGCGACTCCGGAGACGTGCTGAGACATGAGCTTTCTATTGTTCTACGGCACGTACCGTGCACGCCCCGTAATAACATAAATTAGCCTTTAAGCTAATTTTAGTCGAATTCGACGTTTGAGAACGTCCAATAAATACTTCTAGTTTATTAATATTATAGAAAAAAGTGATCTAAAAATTAACTTATTCATTTTAGAAATAGCAGCACAAGTATTTTCACGAGGTGGAAGATTTATTTGTACATTAACTGCTGTAAAAGATAATAAACCTGAGCCAGAACCTCCCAGTTTGACAAACTGTGACTGTGGATGGAAAAGAGGAGTAAGTATTTGATCTTAAGCTGAATTAAATTCTTCTTCTTGTGGTGCTATCTCCTTTAGTGGAGGTTAGTGTAGTGGCGTGCTGGCCATATAATTGAAACGGTGCAATCACCGAGAGGCTGCGGCCTCTTGAGGCCGGCCAAATAAGCTTTTTTTCACAAAAATTTCTAAACCTGATGTAACAACAATTTTTTGTTAATTTCGAATCGAATGATGTTAACAAAACATTTCACAAAAAATTAAATCTTTTTTGATTGTAAAATTCACTTTAAGTAAATTAATAAGTCTTTATGTATATAAAAGATTGCTATAGATAAATAAGCATTTATTAACTCTCTCAGTGACACAAGTATCTTGTGAAAGAAGCTTTTCAACGTTGAAATACATAAAAAATAGGTTAAGAAATACTTTAACACAAGATAACTTAGAAACATTTGTGCTAATGGCTATAGAAAAAGACACTTTGTATGAGCTTAAAAATAATGAAATAATCGACGAATTTGCTCAAAAATCTTCTTTAAGGGCGTAGGCGCAAAATTTCGCGCAAATGTGTTTTAAATGCATTTATTTTTTTTTGAATACTGAGAAAACTAATAAGTATTTTTGAAAAATTAAACGCAGATTGAAAGATTGGTTTATTACTGAGGGCCGAAAGTCCATGCAAACTTATATAATGTTTATTTTAATAAGTTAAAAGGGTAACAAAAAGAGAAAATTTAGTGTGATTTTTAATTTTAAATATCTCATTCAAAAGAAACTTTTTGGTTATTCTAAGGGATCTTAGGCCCTCGGTAATAATGTAATCTTTCATTCTTCGTTTAAATTTTTCAAAAATACTTATTAGTTTCCTCAGGATTCGAAAAAAATGAATGCTTTTAAAACACATTGGCGCGAAATTTTGCGGCTACGCCCTTAATGCGGAAATTATTGAATGAGAGTTAATTATTTTATAAAATAATTGCAAAATAATGTTTAGATTAATGCGTTGTATTAACATTTAAATATTGTTAAATCAAAGTATTTGTACTGTACTTGTATTTGTACTCTCTTGTATAATTATTATTGATTTACTAAAATTCAACTTAATACATAATTGAAAAATTCTTAAAATTTTATTTTATTTTCATCTTTTAATCATATTAAATTTATATATTATATTTATTATTTGTAAGATTGTTTATTCTTAAATAATAAAACAGCAAATTTTAAACAATTTCATTGAATTTAAAGTTTAATTTTTGATTTAAAAATAGGTAATTTATATTTTTGTATTTTTGTTTTATAAATAACGATCAAAATATCCTGAAAATAGAAGGCAAAATGAGGATGGGAGGCCGCTTTTCTATAAAATCACCGGGCCGCTTGAAAAGTTCCAGCACTCAACTGAGATTACACTGGCAAAATTGTCTCTGTCCAATGCGGCTCTAAATAAAGATATTGAATAGTCTCTGGTATTTTTAAGCCTTGAAATCTGACGCCTACTGGACTTTGTTTTCTTTCAATCTTCCTCTGGATGATCAGTTGCGCGACGCGGTACTTTTCGTTTCTCATTATGTGTCCCAGGTAGCTATTTTTTTTAATTTGATTATCTTTAGCAGCTCTCTATCTGTACCTATTCTCTTCAGAATATTTTCGTTGGTGTTATGGGTCGTCCAAGGTATTTTCAAGGTTATTCTATAAAGCCAGTTGAGCTCAAAGACTTTTAACTAAATTCATCAGTGTTATGTTGAGCGTCTAGACCTCCGTTCCATACAAAAGTGTTGACCGTACATAGTAATGCAGAAAACGACACCTCATCTAAGGATGATATTAATGCAACTGATACAAAATAAGCTTTTCATTTTGGTAAGGCCTGGTCAGGCTATCTCTATTCTCGTTCTTACTTCTTGTTTATAATCAAGTTGATTGTTGAACCAGCAGCCAAGATATTTGTATTAGCATCCGTTATGGCTTACAAATTGTAGAAGCCTCGGAGGTGTAACCAGAGAAGGTTCCCATTGTTTTCATTCTGGTGGGATGTAGAATAGCATTATGTTGTTTTATATGCCATTAGAGTGAAAACTTAGTCTTTTTGCTAGCAGTTGCCGCTAGGGGATCTATGCCATTTCGTTCGATGCAATCCGTGACTGCACGAAGGGATGTGTTTTGGTTGGATCAGAGAGGGCAGCATATGTGCCTACTGATGAGAGAGCAAATGTGCCTCCTGATGATGGTGACTTTGCTGTGCAAAGTCACCATCACTGAATATCATCCAAAGATTTCAGTCTAAAATTCTAAGATCAAAGTGGATGCACCATGGTACGTAAGTAATCAAACACTTCATGAAGACTTAAATATACTTAAAAAACCGGTAGAAGTGCTTGCTGCACTCTTTGATTGGACGAGAATATGGTGCGGCTGTATTTTCGTTTTGAAACGAAATTGAAAATGGTTATTCATTTTTGATTTACATATTTACTCTGATTAGAGTACGAAGGGAACCATTCTCGTTCAAGGGCGGATCCAGGGAGGGGGCCATGGGGCCCATGGCCCCCTCCGAGAATTAAAAAAAATTTAAATTTAAATATTTGCAGTTCAAATGTTTTTAATTTCAAACACATATATGTACAAAACATGGGATAAATATTATTTTCTGGACTAGAATTGAACAAAGACAGTAACCAGGGGCGGCTCTAGCTCACCTGCCGCCGGGGTGCAAACTCTTGTGTGCCGCCCCTTCTGGGCGATAAGTTGAAGGAGGTTACAGCCTAGAAAATAAGACTTATTTCCTATATACCGTGAAGAAGGTGAACGACATAAGGGAAGCTAGATAGGTAGAGAACTATTCTTAAAATAAACCAAACAATTTTATTTATTTAGTTATATCACAATTTAATAACATCAGATATATATTTAATTAAATGAAAAGTAAGTCACGTATGTATATACATATTATGTACCAGATGTAAAAACAAATTATAAAAAATTACGTACTTATACCTATATCCGAATACATACTTATGATAATAATACACATCTTGAAATAGGTAGGTATTATTTAATGTTTGACCATATTTTTCAAAAGCTAAAATCAATTTTTCTAGATTTTCGGATAGCAAATTCTTTTATAATGTCATTAATATCTATGTCAACATCATTTTCAATGCTTATTATAGCTAGATTTGAAAGCCTTTCTTGTGTCATACTAGACCTTAAATAGTTTTTTATAATCTTTAATTTGGAAAATGATCTTTCACCCTCAGCAACAGTAACCGGTAATGTTAAATAAATACGTAAAGCAATCGACAAATTTGGAAATGTGCTAATCAAGTTATTTTTAAATAAATATCCTAAAACATCAATTGCAGAGGAGGCAGATTTTAAATAGGTCGGTAAAATTTCAATTTCATTCAGCAAATCGACTGCATTTATATCAGAATGCTTAGTTTGAAAATCTGTCAATTTATTTTGCAAATCCGCGCAATACTTTAATTTATCATTTGAATTTAAATTTTTAAAAGCATCAAGGTTGTGTAAAAACGAAAAACAGTTGTTGTGATCACTTAACAATTCGAACCTTTCATCTAATTTAGTTATGGCAGTGTCTAATAAAAAAAAGTAAAAATTTACTTTAAAGTGTAACTCTGGATTTTGTATAGCGTCATCTCTTCCTTCATAATTAAACATAGGTCTTCGTTTTCTAGGTCGTACAGTGCCAACTGCTGGAAAACTAATTTCGCAGTCTAATTCTTCAGCAATAATTTTTGATTCATTAAGCATTTCTTTATAAGCTAAGTCTGTACGACATTCAGTTAAATATTTTTTTACTTCTTCTAACATTTTAGCAGCCTCTGGAAGTATCACAGTAGATTTCTGCATAATTTTGCTTACAGTATTAATTTTTAATAAAATATTATACCAAGTTACCAAGGAACAAACAAATTTGTACGACTTTATTTTTGAAATCAAAGAATATGCCAAATTTTTTGTGTCGTTATCTTTATTTGAATCACTATAAATAAAGAACAAAGCATCATAAATTTTTTCTAAATTAAAACGAAGGGCTTTCAGAGCATCAATGCGGCTTTCCCATCGTGTATCGGAAAGTGATTTTAGAGTTAAAGTAGGCAGTTCTTTTTTTAAGACTTGCCAGCGCGATGTTGATGCCGAAAAAAATACATATAATTCTTGGACAATGGCAAAGAAATTTGTAACTTCCAAAGAACATTTTGCAGCATCACTTACAACTAAATTAAGACTATGCGCTGCACATGGTACATAAAATGCTCTAGGATTTATATCCAAAATTTTTTTTTGTAAGCCAATTTTTTTGCCTTTCATATTGGCACCATTGTCGTAGCCTTGGCCGCGCATGTCATTAATATCAATATTTAAGCCTTCCAAAAAATTCAATAAAAACGTCATTAATCCTTGTCCAGTTGTGTCAGTAACAGAGCAAAATCCAAGAAAATGCTCTCTTATCTCAACATTTTTTGTTAAGGGGTTAAGATAAACAAATCTAAAAATTATTGTAATTTGCTCTTCATGACTTATGTCAGGTGTACAATCTAAAATTATAGAATAATATTTACAATGTTTCAGTGTGTTAACAATGGTGTTTTTGATATTTTCTCCTATTACAGTTATCAGTTCATTTTGAATGTTATGACCAAGATAATGAGGCATATTGCGGTGTTCAGCTTTTTCAATGCGATTAATGTGCTCTGCTAAAACATTGTCAAATTTTGAAACACTTTCTATTAGTTTTAAAAAGTTTCCATTATCATTTTGAAATATCTTTTCTGTATGCCCTCTAAAAGCCAAATTTTGTCTAGCCAAAAGCTGAATAATGTATATAATTCTTTCAATAACTGCCATCCACCTTTTTTTTTCACGGTCCATTTGGGCCTGATTAATCGAATCTACAGTTCTTCCTTTCATTATATTTTGTTTTAAATCAACATATTGTCTCACACTTTGAAAATGTGCTACACTTTTTTCATGTCGTTCTATATTTCTCGATAAATGACGCCAATCTTTGTAACCTATTTCATCATTAAAAGCATTTATTGCACTGCTAAATAGTTTACAGTAAAAACAAAACACAGAATCACTAGATTTAGAATAAACGAGCCAGTCCCGTATAACCGTTTCATTATTTCCTAGTTTCTTAAGAAAATACGTAGTTGAAAATGATCGATTAGAATCATCTAATGGAAATGTAAAATTTTTTATTTGTACCGGACCTATTTCAAGTAGTGAGAGCTTGACATTATCTGAAATACTTTGTGGCCAAAGGGCAGGATCTGTCAATGCATCGATGATATTCGCATTCATTACTGAACTCGAATTATTACTGATATGATCAGAAAATGCAGTAGTTGTTACCGAGGCTGCTGCGGTCGGTGTTAATGTTGCTTCCGATGCTGACGTTGCTGAAATTTCTTCCATCGGAGTATCAGTAGAAGTTTCAGTAACACCCATCATTGTATCTTCAACAGTTTTTTCGAAAACTGGATTCATATCTGAACTTGTTGATGGTCCTGGTTGAACTTTCTGAAGAAACTTGCTTATAGAACTCGTGCATTTTTTCACTTTTTCTTCTTTTTCCAGTTTCCGTTTCCGATATTGGAAACCAGAAAGTTTTTGTCTTCCATCAGCCATCTGCAATAATTTAAAAAAATAAATAAAAATACTACAACCCTCTAGCCAGACGTGAGTTTCATTAATGTACAAAAAGAATTGTTTTACAGTCCTCGTTTAATAGGTAGTAACTTTAATAACATTCTTACCTTGAGTTTGACGATGCTGTATCTCTATGGGCACTTCTGCGGTTTTTCAAAACTCACGACACTGTACTATTTAATCAAGTAAAGTTAAAATAACGTAAAGCAGGAACTCAAGAAGTCACTGGTTTAAATTCAAATTTCAGATAGAAACTAAAAATTTTTTAAGAAAACCGATTTTTATAAACTTTGAAAGGCGGTCCTTTCCCCATTAAACCAATGGGACTCCTATTTCTTTAATTGTTAAAATGTCTCCTCCCATCTAAAGGGTTCCTAATTTTCGTAGAGAGAAAATATATCAACGTCATCTATTCTACGTAAATAGATATTTAATACAAAAGATTTTTTACAATTTTTCAAAGGTTTACCGAGAAGGATTGACCTTTTTTTGGTAACAACTTCCGCTCGAACACATTTAAGATTCACAGACGCCCCCCTGTTGATTCAGTTCTAAGAAGCTTCCTAAATTGAGTATTTTCTAAAAACTTTCAGATTTGTTCACGCGGAGACAGTGCCGTACACTTTAAAGTAGGCTATATAATATACAGCATATTAAGTGTAGGTAGGTACATCTTAGTAAAAAAGCGTTTGTGCATATGCGTATGTAAACATGGAACTTGTCATTCGTTATGATCCAGCTGCCGCCCCCTATAACCTGCCGCCCGGGTGCCGTGCACCCCTTGCACCCCCGCTTAAGACGCCACTGACAGTAACAGAAGCTTCAAGATTGACAGGATGTTTTTTTAAATCAAAATGTTGATAATTTTACAAAGTGCCAATTGTTAGAACGACCTTGACAGCCATCAAAATCGTATCAATTTCCATATTCTATACACAAAAAGAATAAAAAAGTCACTAGCACTTAGAACAAAGGAGTTGGTTAGTATTTTCGCACAGTCAAAACGAATTGTTTTACAAGTATTGTGTTTTATTTTACTAATGAAAAATATGGTCACAATAAAGGGATGACAGCCCAAAGCCTTATCACGAAACCTTTAACATCTTTCACCAAACGCATGAGCAAAGACGGAGCCATACAAACCCATGAAAAAACATCATACCACAAGGAGTGCGTTCAGGTTGAGCTGGATTTTCTACAAAGTTATCGTAACCCTCAAAAGTCAGTCAGTCATTAACCAGATAGACTCTCAGAGGTCTAAACAGATACAAACAAATAAAGAAATACTACGACCAATAGTAGGGTCCTTAATATTCCTCTAAGAGACCATCGTGATGATGGCCTTCTGCTTCTGGACGAAGATACTGGACCTAGCAATGAGGGGAATTATTGCTAAGGTTTAAAATCGCATTAGGAGATAAGACTCTTAAATAACTCCTATCCACAGCACCGTCGAAAGCAATTATTAACCCGTTGTGGTGAAGAAATAATTGAACAAATAATGAATCAGGTTCAAAGTGCAAATTATTATATTAAAGTACTGTCTGTCATATTTGACGAAACGACCGACGTATCCCACGTGGAACAGGTTTCTCTAAATTTGAAATACATACACAATAACAACATTCGTGAAAACTTTGTCAAATTCATTGACGCTTATGAGAACCTAAAAATAATTAGTGAAAATCAAGAAAGAGGGAAAGAACAATGCCTGACAGGAGAAGCATTGGGAAAATAGTATTAAAATTGTTGAAAAACCTGCACTTGGATCCGAAGAATGTGTAGGAATCGGTACTACGGCAGGAATGGTGAATTTTAAGGCACTTCTCATACACGGTAAAAGTGTGTGAAAAGTGCCTTAAAACTCACCATTGTAACCCTAATTTTTAAATATTACCCCTCGTACCTCCGGTACCTCTTTCCAAAAAAAGTTCATGGCCCCTCCCGAAAACCGGTCTTGGATCCGCCCTTGTTCTCATTGGAACTTTACCGCGCTGAGCATGGGATGTGAATTATAAATTGTAAAATTCCCTTATCTTCACTAGTCTCAGCATCCGTTATGGTTTGCAAATTGTAGAAGCCTCGGAGGTGTAACCAGAGAAGGTTCCCATTGTTTTCAGTCTGGTGGGATGTAGAGTAACATTATGTTGTTTTATATGCCATTAGATTGAAAACTTAGTCTTTTGCTAGCAGTTGCCGCTAGGGCATCTATGCCATTTCGTTCGTTAAAATCCGTGACTGCACGCCTGGGTTTGTTTTGGTTGGATCAGAGAGAGCAGCATATGTGCCTCCTGATGAGAGACTAATAAGTTTCGAAACCGGTAGAGGTGCTTGCTGCACTCTCTGATTGGACTAGAATATGATGCGGCTGTATTTTCGTTTTGCAACGAAATTGAAAATGGTTATTCATTTTTGATATTTGTATTGGTTTACGTATTCAAGTTGTTGGTGATTCACATATTGAAAGGGGTAAATTTTTATTTTTTAATATTTTCGTAACTTTGGTTTTCGCAGTATTGATTTTTATTTTTGTTTTTTTACAACTTTCACAATTTTACTTAGGTAGAGCATGCAGGTTATCGGTTATCTAGATTAGAAAACGTACCAAATGAGGAAATAAGACGACGGACAAAGAGTGTATATTCCACGGTTGACCAAATAAAAACAAGTAGTAATTAAGACTGATTATCTTATCATTTGTAATGTTGAGTCTAAATAATACCTTACACTTTAATAATCCAGTATCAAAAATCCTCAAAAGTTAAAGATAAAAAAGTTATGCGATAAATTAACCGTTGAACCACCCAAAACGGACGCCTATGACTGGTACTAGAAATTCACAATAGATGAAATCGATTTATCTCTGGAAGGTAAATATGTTTACCAATTTTCGTTTTTCTAACTAAAAGCGTTCTGGAGATATTTAAGAAAAACTAATTACAAGACGCCATCTTCAAAGAGCTCCAGCTCCCTTGGGAAGCATTTTCGGGCTAGGTGAATTTGGTTAAATTCTCTTAAAATTATCTGAGGAATCTTCTGTCTTCGTTTGTCGGTAGAGTTTCTGGACACCCTGTATATCACATCTATGATTGTATGCCCAAATGTCAATAATTCTAATCGTCCGTAACAACTTTAAGAGATTTAAATACGGCTCTAATAGCTTCACATTTTCTAAATTAATAAAAAACCATGATGCAGTAAAATTTTTTCTATACCCATGAGATGGTACAACTTTTCTATTGACTTCCAACAGATATTCCATTTAAGAAATAGCGAGCAGTAATTTTACGATTTATTTGCTGGGGTATTAAATATGTTTTTTTTGCACGATATATTGCACATTATATGAAGATGTACTATCTATGTAAACAGTGGCGTAACAAACTCCGTCGAGGCCCTCCCGCAGCATTGGAAATGGGGCCCCCTTTAAATAATTACAAAATGCGACATGTGTAACAAATTAATACCTATATGTGTTACAGCCCAGTAAATCAACGCAAAATATGGCGATACCGTGTAATTTTCAATTTCACTACCGAATTGGTCAACTCAAGACTTTTCGAGTTATTTATGAGTAATAGTATATTATTCAACGAGCATCTAATGATGGCTATTACTCACGATGATGAAGTTTGCGACACGAGCCATTACATGCAAGTAAAATACTATACTTTTACCACGACCTTTTTTATTTGGATTAGTAGAAAAATATAATTATCAACTACAAACATTATTTAACATCGAAAGATTTTATTTTTCATAAGAAAACATATTTTATATAACTATGGCAACACTGTTAGAATTACCCTTCTTGAGCTTATGAAATAATCAAACAGTTATCATTAATAGTGTCATGGAATGGCGGATGGCGGTGGCTTTTAAAAATAAGTCATATTTTAAGGCAATTACATGAAAAAGAACGTGTGCTCTCAATAAAAATCTATTGTATAATCAACAGTATGTAAAACAGAATTCATTGATATAAATTTCATATCCGTGAGTCCTTTTACGGAATTAATACCGATTGCTTATTTACCTTTTAATAACGTCAATCTTAAAATATCAAATGTTGAAATTTAAACATAAAAAATATGCTGATCCATTGTTACAGTTAAAAATACTTTAAACATTTTTCGAATTTAATTGTTGATATAAATTACAATGATTATTTGATTAAATAAACAAGTTTGAGTAATTTTATTTGCTAATAGTATGGTATAGTTAGACCCAAACAGTGGCGGCTCGTGGTCTTGGAGACAGGGTCGGCAAGGTTTTTTTGTCTTCTCGTATAGGTATACCATCAAACTAAAAGGCTTAAATCATCATAGGAGATTTTGTTGTTTTTTGTTTTTTTTTATTTGATGTATTTGATGACATTCTCTCTTGTTTCATGGTGTTTCGACAATACGTGTTGATTCTTTTGAGACCAGATAAATCCCGTTTATTTGAGGCAGAAATTGGTGGTAATAAGAAAATTGATGAACAGTTTGTTGTAATGAATTGCAGTAGGTACTTACTACATAGAATTATACATACATATTTTGTAACTTATCTCACTTTCTGAAAATATTTGGATCGGCATAATTTTTAAGTACCTAACTTGTAATAATAAATATCTTGGAAATTCTTTGGCAAAGGGTACTTTTAAATTTTGAATCGTAAAAGAGGTCAAAAATTTGCAAATCTTCAAAATTCGAAAAACGACTATCTATTTGCATATAATAGTAGGTATCCAAAATTTCAAGATATACCTACTCGTTTTTCGAGATATGTATCATGTCAGTGTCTTTTTTGGGATGGTTCGGAAATATCAAGCGAATCCAAAACGTCACTGCGTATATATTGGAAACTACTATCATTACGGAAATATCTGAGATTTTGCACCAGCTTTCGTATTATATTTTTGGAATTAATAACGTCAGTTGACTGATTTTGAACAACAATGAATATCTTGGGCCAACTCTGTCTTAAAAATATTTAAAAGAATATTAAAAGAGTAATCATTTAATAAAGTTCTCAAACCGATTGCTTCACGGATCGAGGTATCGCCGCTTTCAAAATCGTCGCCTTCGATAATAAAATCAAAAACTTTCAAAAGCTGTTACGAAAATCTGCTACAGATACTAAAACTACTAGAGATAATCTGCTTAGATAAAACTAACCGAGATTTAAAATTTCATCGCTTCTGACAAACTGTTCGCTGTTATTTCGAAACAATTTTGTTCTAAAGCAGTAACCCGTTTAGGTGAGCTAAACTGGCAAGAAAAGACGATATTCTTTATTTTTTTACACGTATCATGCAAAAATAAATTCATTATATGCGCATCATAGTTCATAGTGAGTAAATAAAGCTTGTGATGCAATAGTTTTAACTTTTACCTGGAGACCATTCAATTTACCACACATCACAGCAACGCCATCATAAGATTGCCCCAGTTTGCCCTACCAATTTATTTTTGATATCAAAAAATTTTAATCTGTTCTTTAAAACACCAAAAATATATTCTGCCTTATTGCTTTTACTCACGTCTCTAAAACCTAAAAACCTCTCATAAATATTACCACGTAACGCGTATCGAACAACAATATAATTGTTAATTGTGAATGACATGATAATCAGAAGTTTCATCTACTTCCAGCGAAAAGCAAATGGTTTTCTAAATCTCAGATTCAATAACGTTATTCAAAATGTAACTATTTGATTATATTATGTATTAATTCATTCTGTATTACGAATACACTTCGAATCAGAAAGTAAATATTTCTAAAACAATTTTATTAATTCTCTATAATTACTTTGATTTTTAACAAATGCTTCGATCGATCATGTCCACTTAATGATAATTCCTGACAACTTAAAAAAATTACAATATCAAACGACGTAAAACCGCGTGATTATTTTTGACAATTTCTGCCGATGCGATGCGATGCTCCAAATAAAGCACCGACCGGCAGATTTAAATGTGCCGTACTTGGCCGCTTAAACCCCAGTCGTCCCCAGTCCAATGCCCACGGAGAGAATGTATGTATGTTCGCTTTCGCTTGCTCATCGACTTGTTATGTCGTTGAGTTTTACGTGTCGTCAAGCGTTGGGTACGGCTAGCCGAAAAGTCGGATGAATGGCTCGGATCATTCATTTTTTGAGAAGTCGTGTTATGCGCAGGGATCACTTTTAACGTTCGGATTGATCAAATCCTTTTAAAACCCATGAATAAAATTTAGTCTGTATTATCTGACAGATTTTTTTTACTTCACAGATACAAAGATTAAAAAAAATTATATCTATAAATGTGTGGGTCGGCACTGCCGACCCTGCCGACCCTGACCGGCCGCCACTGGACCCAAACCCAGACATCCAAAGTGAAAGTTATCCTCCAACACCAAATTGTTCTATATGGTCCACATAATGTTCAGAAAAAAGTCACACCATTTTGAGCGTCGGGTTTGTGGGGGGAGAGGGGGGAGAAATCTGCAAATTCGTAGTTTTTTAAGTTTTTTTCAATATTTCTAAAACTAAGCGGTTTAGCATGAGCAACCCTCTACACAAAATTGTTCTACATTAAATTTGAAATAAAAATAGCCCTTTGCATAACCCAAAAACCCTTTGCATAACCCTTCTAAAATGAACGGTTCCAAAGTTAAGGAGGTAGTATAGTATAATTGGTCCAAAAAAGGCCTAACCAAGACATCCAAAGTAAAAGTTTTCCTTTAACACCAAATTGTTCTATATGGTCCACATATTGTTCAGTAAAAAGTTACACCATTTTGAGCGTCCGTTTTGGGGGTGGGAGATGGGGGAGAAGTCGGTAAATTAGTAGTTTTTTTAAGTTTTTCGTCAATATTTCTAAAACTATGCTTTAGCGTAAGGAATGTTCTATAGAAAAATGTTCTACATAAAATTTAAAACAAAAAAGGTACTATACATAATTGTTATAAAATCAACGGTTCCAGAGTTACGGAGGGTGAAAAGTGGAGGTTTTCGATACTTTTTATATTTACTCATTCTCCCCCCTCTCCCCCCAAACCCGACGCTCAAAATGGTGTGACATTTTTCTGACCATTATGTGGACCATAAAGAACAATTTGGTGTTGGAGGATAACTTTCACTTTGGATGTCTGGGTTTTTGGTATAGTTATATCATAAATATTGCCCAAAAATATAAGAAGTATCGAAAACCTCGACATTTCACCCTCCGTAACTCTGGAACCGTTGATTTTATAACAATTATGTATAGAACATTTTTTGTTTTAAATTTCATGTAGAACAATTTTGTATATAACATTGTTTACGCTAAAGCATAGTTTTAGAAATATTGACGAAAAACGCAAAAAAAACTACTAATTTACCGGTTTCTCTCCCATCTCCCTCCCAAACCGGACCCTCAAAATGGTGTAACTTTTTACTGAACAATATGTGGACCATATAGAACATTTTGGTGTTGGAGAAAAACTTTTACTTTGGATGTTTGGGTTAGGCCTTCTTTTTGGACCAGTTACACTATACTACCTCCGTAACTTTGGAACCATTCATTTTAGAAAGCTTATGCATGGACCTTTTTTATTTCAAATTTAATGTAGAACAATTTTGTATAGAGGTTTGTTCATGCTAAACTGCATAGTTTTAGAAATATTGGCGAAAAACTTAAAAACTACGAATTTACCGATTTCTACCCCCTCTCCCCCCCAAACCCGACGCTCAAAATGGTGTGACTTTTTGCTGGACATTGTGTGGACCATATAGAACAATTTGGTGTTGAAGGATAACTTTCACTTTGGATGTCTGGGTTATGTCATCTTTTGGATCAACTATACTATACTATAATAAGTATATTAAAAGTGCCATGCACCACTTGAATCTAACTTCAACTCCTGAGTAATGACCCGTGAATAACTTCAGCCCGTGAGTAATGAACTATTACTCACGGGTAAAGTAATGGGTGTTATTATCTATTCAAAAATAGCGAATAATGAGCATATTATTAAACGGTCGTAGAAAAAAATGTTTATTATTCAACAAAAAAACCACGTTTTTAGGCGATTTTTCGCAAATAGTTCAAAGAGTAAGTATTCGATCGAAAAGAATATTGTTAGCAAAAATGTATCTAGCTTACAAAAAAATGAAACAAAAATGAAGTCTATCGACTCAGTAAAAGAAAAGTTGTAGCTCATGAAAAAATTTTCTTATTCGTCAAGTTACAAATCAAATAATTCAACGTGAAGTAACCAAAAAATGAAACACTTTTCGGGGAAACTCATTAGAAATTTTTTAAAGTGTTTAAAAGAAGCTTTATTTTTTACAAAATTTGTAAAAAAATTGTGAAAATCTCCCCCTATTTAGCACGTCAAAATGAAACTAATCAGTATCGCCTTACAAATTACTTAACTTTTTTACATGACCTGTAAGTTTCACCGGTTCAAAGTGCTTATTTTTAAAAGGGTTTTAGTTTAGAAGGGTTTTAGTTTAGAAAGGGCTTGAACGAGTCACTAATCACGATTATATGCAAATTTTAAACAGCCATATCTTAACCAATTTTTGTCTTACAGAAAAACAAAATAAAGCCAAAATATATATAAAAGCAAGACCTACATTTCTTTACTCTTTGAGATTTTTCGTATCGCTCATACTTTTTAAGTTATTTTGAAAAAAAGGCATTTTTCCAAAATAAAAAACTTTTTTTACTATGAAACCAAATTTTTTCAAAAATAAGAACTTCCGACCGGTCAAACTTACAGATCATATAAACAATAAATATTTAAAGTTAATGGTAAAGCGCTAATGATAAATTTTATTTGGGGTGCGAAATAGGGGCAGATTTTCACGATATTTTTTAACCAAAAAAGGGGCCAACTTTATTTTGAACGTAACTCGTATAGTTTTGGTGCTAGAAACTTTTATAAAAAAATATAAATAAAGCTTTTTTTTTGAAACATTTAAAAAAAGTTTTAATGAGCTTTTCCCGAAAATTGCTTCATATTTTGGTTATTTCAGGTTGAAATACTTGATTTGGAATTGGACGAACAAGAATAATTTTTCATGAGCTTCAACTGTGCTTTTAGTTTGTTGATAGACTTCATGAATAAGTACATAATTTTTTTGTATCTTATACGCTACATTTTTGCTACAAATATTTTTTCGATATCTAATATTTAATTCGATAAATACTTATTTTTGAGGTATTTGCGAAAAACCCGTCTGAAAACGTTGTTTGTTTGTTGAAAAATAAACATTTTCACTCGCAAATGACTTAAAAAGTATTAACATAGATAAAGAAACTCTATAGAACAAAAGTTGCTTATAATTAGTCAATTTATATATTTCCGGACTTATTTTAAACGTATGTTTTTCACCCCAAGGACGGGTGTCACCCTCCGAAATAAAAGCAACCAACGGCATAAATCCAACTTTGAAGTTTAGTGTAATTAGAACCTAAATCCAAATTGTCAAGCAAATACGTCCGTCGTGGAGCTGATAATTTCACTCCAAAACTGTCATTTACTGAGCTATGTATGTGGTGTATTCATGCATTGTTTATGACGACTTACATTTTTCATCTTTATTGGTATATAATAAAATAGAACAAAAATTACTAAATCATTACATTAGTATTATTTATGAGATGAACAACTTTCTTCGTGCACTATCTACTATCAGCGAATATATTATCTACAATTTTATTAATTCGGATGGACAACTTCATTTTCAATACTGCACTGCTTAAAAAACGTATGTATGCAAATAATATAACAACACATTTTTACATATATTAGACAACAAGATGAGGCCCTTGACATATTGGGGCACCGTAAGCTTCATGCTGAGGGGGCCTCTGTTACGGCTCTGGATAATTGTATCGAAATACTAAACGTAGGTAAAGATTAAAGAGAAACCCATTTCTAGATTTAGAAATATCGTTTTAAAATTCGGAAAATTGCAATTCTCAAATCTTTCAATAGTCACGTACAAAGCATTGTAGTTTATTGTCGTCACCCATAAAAGTTCGTGAGACCGGAAAGGATTAAGTTTCTAGATATGAGGTGATTCACTTGCCGAATACGCCTATTTAGAAATTTACGTTTTTAAATTTAAACACACAAAGTAAAATCATATACATACCTATACCAGATTTTTACATAATAACAGACGACAAGATGGGGCCCCTGCTCGATTGGGGCCCCCCGCAAGCTTCACGCTGAGGGGGTCTCTGTTACGCCCCTGTATGTAAACCTTGTAATATTTACAACAAATAACGTGTGATCCAAAATTATTGCCACCATAGGTGGCTCTGAACGACTATTGTCACCATTGTAGTAATTAGAGATTACCAGATTGTTAATAAAGAACTTTAGCATTGTTATAAACATTGTTATTGTTCTACATCGAACATCAATGATCCCCCCTTCCGTCCAAGGGCGATGCCATGCCCAGTGACCGCTGACAACCGTCCATAGACACTGTTGCCAGATGTCATCTTAACATTACAACATCTCCCTTTTTCCAAAAATATAGAAACTTATAAAACTAAAAATATAATACTTAATTTAAGTGCAATAGTCCTTCAGATAGGCAGGTTTTCTAATAGTTCGTCCAAACTTATTTGTAGGAGGAGATCCTGTTTCATTATTGCTAGGTTGAACAGTCTTAGTAATATTATTGTGAATGTTACTAACAGGCAAACTTGGCCTGGATATACCTTCTAAAAGAGGAACATCACACTTAGGATTAACTACAACATCATTGTGCGATTTTCTTAACTGAAAAGTGTTTCTTCTCAAAAACCGACCATCAGACTTTTGTATTACATAAGACCTAGGAACCTGACAAGGTTGAACAATTTTGGCAGGCGACCACAACTTAGATCTACCGTCTTGAACTAAGACATTGTTGCCTGTTTCAAATTTTTTTCTAGAAATTGCAGTCTGATCATAACTTAGTTTAGAATTAGCTTTAGACGCTAGTATTTGCTTACTGACATTTGTACAAAGTTTAGGCTTTAGAAGCTTTGTGTTACATGGTAATTTATCGCGCAACACACGTGACATTAGCATTTGGGAAGGTGAATAATTCATACCCGTGATAGGTGTGTTACGATAAGCGAGTAAAGCCAAGTTTACATCTTCATTGTTTTCAGCACATTTCTTCATCAGTCTCTTGGCTATACCCACTCCCTTTTCCGCTAACCCATTGGATTTAGGATACATTGGACTTGATGTTATTATATTTATCCCCCACTCCTTAGCAAATACCTTAAGCCTATAACTACTAAATGGCATATTGTCAGATATCATAACAGATGGTATTCCGAACAGTGAAAAAATTTCTTTTAAAACACTAATTACACTTTCTGAAGTTTTGTTTAGTAATTCCTTTATTTCTAGCCATCTGCTATAATAATCTACTAGGACTAAATAGTCTTTATTGCCAAATTGAAATAAATCAATCCCTACTTTATTGAAGGGCAGGTCTGGGACTTGATGGGGTATTAAAGGTTCCTTTGAATTTGATATGTTAAATTTTTCACAAATGGAACAACTTTGTACCACCTTAACAATATCACTACTCATGCCCGGCCAATATAGTACAGATCGTGCTCTATTTTTAGATTTGTTAATGCCATAATGGCCAGTGTGTATGATGTCTAGCATTTCCCTTCTTAAGCTTTTTGGGACTATTACTTTTAAACCTAAATAAAGAATACCATGTTGGACCGTAATGTTATCTCTTAGTTTATATAGGTTTTTAAGTTCACGACTCTCTATATTTGTATTATTTTTAGGAAAACCAACACTGTACCAGTCTTTTAGAAATGTTTTAAGATTTTTGTCCTTGGCTGTTTCTAACTTAATTTGAGCTAAGCTATTATCACTAATGTGTGAGTCAACACTCATACAGTGGACTACTTCTAACAAGCTTTTATCTTCACAAGCTGTGTTTTTTAAAAAATTTCTTGAGAGAAAATCTGCCATAAACATTTTTGGCCCCGGAACATATTCAAAAGTCAAGTCATATTTTAATAATTTTAATAGCGTTCTTTGCAACCTAGAACTTACCTTATTTATGTCCTTTTTTGCAATCGAAATTAGGGGCTTGTGATCAGTTTGTATAGTTACTTTATAACCATAAATGAATTGATGGTATTTTTCAACACCAGAACAAACTGCATACAACTCCTTTTCAATAGGAGCCCATCTTACCTGAGCATCTGTAAGACTTTTAGAATAAAAAGATACTGGTTGCCCCTCTTGTAAGAGGCAAGCACCCACCCCTTCTTTAGAACTGTCCGTTTGTAAAATTATGGGCTGGTCCTTGTTAAATATTTTTAAAGTAGGCGCTTTACTTAATTTATTTTTTAATTCTAGAAAAGCTTTGTCTTGCTTGTTACCCCAATTCCACATATTTTCTTTTTTAATAAGCTCTCGAAGAGGAGCTGTACTTTCAGTAAAATGTGGTATGAATTTGCTTAAATAATTGCACATTCCCAGAAAAGATTGCAAAGTTTTTATATTTTTGGGTGTTTCTAATTTTAATATACTTTCTACATGATCAGGATCACATTTAATCCCAAATTCAGAAATTATGACTCCTAAAAATTTTACTTGGTTTACCCTGTATTGCAATTTATTTTTATTAAATTTAACATTATGCTTTTTAGCTCTATCAATGACATTTTTAAAAATTATGTCATGTTCCTGTATACTATTTGCTGCAATTATTAGGTCATCAAAATAAATTTCAATCCCATTTATGTCTCCAAAAATATTAAAGTTCAAATTCTGCATTACCTCAGGGGCTGATGACAACCCGAAAGGCATTCGTAAATATCTGTAAACACCATGAGGTGTACTAAAGCAACACATTTTACTGCTATCTTCATCTAACACTACTTGAAGAAACCCATCCTTCATGTCCAGGACTGAAAAGTATTTTTTTCCTGAAAATCTACTAAAAATTTCCTCCGCAGAGGGTATTAAACACCTCTCCCTTATGATGCCCTGATTTAGATACTGTGGATCAAGGCATAACCTTAAACTACCATTAGGTTTCTCCACAATAACTAAATTATGGCACCACTCAATAGGTCCCTGCACTTTTTGTATAATGCTCTCCTTTTCTAATTTGTCAAGAGCCTTTTTTAATTTAGGTTTTATAGACTCAGGAATTCTTCTCTGAGACTTAACTACTGGCTCTGTTCCTTCTTTTAACTTTATACTATAGCTACCTATGTTACCTAGTCCCTCAAATACTACTTTATCTTTAACAAAAAGGTTTTCTAGCTTTTCTTTGCTTGTGAATATGGTATCTACCTTTTTTATCAAGTTTAAACTAACACAATCCCTTAGGCCCAAAATAGGTTCAGCGTTGTTTTGTTGAACTATAATGAATTTAATTTCTGTTTTCTTATCTTTAACATTACAGTCCAAAACTGCTGTCCCAAGAGGTCTTATTTTGTTGCCATCATACACTACTAGAACAGTATCAGTATCTACTAAAGTGGTTTTACTTTCATCAATTTTTAAAAAATATTTATGTGGCAAAATAGAAACCTCACTGCCGGTATCTAGCTTAAAAGGTATGTCAACATCATGCACACTTACCATCTCTATCCAGCATTTATCTTCATGTTTTTCTACAGAATCTACTTCTATACAGTCAATTTGTAAGTAGTCACTTATATCACTACCACTATCACTTTCCACTTCCCGAAGTTCATGCACTTTCCTCTGACTAAATTTGCAGACATTAGCAAAATGATTTTGATTTTTGCACACAACACATATCTTCCCATAAGCTGGGCATTCTCTGGGCTTATGCATCCTGCCACAAAATTGACATTTCTTCTGTACTGCTTCTACTTGACTTTTATTTCTTAACTTGTTTTCTCTCCTGAAGTCCTTCTTCATTACTGCATCTATTGCTTTCTCATTATTAAGTGCTTTTAACTGTTTCTTACTCATTTCTGCAGCCCTGCAATATTCTACTGCTGTTTTTAAATCCAAATTTGGTGTTCTTAATAGTCTTTCTTGCAGCTCATTATTTTTAATTCCAATTACAATCTTGTCCTTCAACAGGCTTCAAGAGTACCAAAATTGCACGGCTTTACCAAAGTTTTAATATCCGTGAGAAAATGTTCAAAGTCTTCATTATCACCTTGTAGCCTGTTGAAGAACTTGTATCTGTCATAAGTTTCATTTTTAACAGGAGCGCAGTGATTCTCAAAGGCTTGAATTACTTCTTTATATATTTTTTTCTTATCATCCTCTAGTTCGAAAGTTTCAAATACAACCTGCGCCTCCTCTCCCGCTATGTTTAAAAATATAGCTATTTTTGTCTCGTCATCTTTCTTTTCGTATCCCGATGCCTTCATGTAATACTTGAAACTATTATGGAACTGTTCAAAGTTTTTTGCTATGTCCTCATCGAATTTTAGGTTATTTGGTGGTTTAAAAGAAGCCATAATACCTTACTTATTTTCACTACTACTAGTTAGTTGCTAAAAATGTTCTTGTTCTTTTATTTTTCACGTGGCCTTTTTTCTTTAAAGCTTAACCTCAAAGTGGTTTTTATTTTTCTTTCCTGTGTTCACAAAAACACTATTCTTTCCTCTTTATGTTTCTGATGTTTTTCACCTGACACCATGTAGTAATTAGAGATTACCAGATTGTTAATAAAGAACTTTATTAATAAGCATTGTTATAAACATTGTTATTGTTCTACATCGAACATCAATGATCCCCCCTTCCGTCCAAGGGCGATGCCATGCCCAGTGACCGCTGACAACCGTCCATAGACACTGTTGCCAGATGTCATCTTAACATTACAACAACCATAGATAGCTATACGCTATACAGTGCATGTCTATTCTTAATTCAGATATACTTTCCAGTTTACGTCAACTTAGCAGTGTGCGTCAACTTAACAAGAAAAGTTAGGTTATTCAGAGATGTTGGTGTTGGACATCTACAGTATCTTGTTTGATTTTATTTATTATTGTTACTTATAATTTTGTTAATTAATTTTATTTTTGATTAAAGTTCTGTGTTAAACGTTTTGACTGTTTTTTTGTTTTATAATGTTAATCAAAATTAATTGATAAACCAATGATATAAATTCAGATTAAAACAAGACATACGTAATTTTTTGCACGGCTCGCTTTGATCCCAATAATTGTGGATCGCTCGTTATATTATTTCAATTAACCTTTTTTATTTTCATGTTCCATAGACAAAAATCGTGGGAGGAGAAAACACTCTTGTAAATGAATATCCCTCCATGGCAGGATTAGTCGACGTAGAAAACCAGGAGATTATTTGTGGTGGTAGTATAATTTCCAATAGATATATACTTACTGCCGCTCACTGCATGAGGAATATACCATTTAGAACTATGGCTATTCTTGTAGGAGACTGGAATATAACCACAGGTAAAGACATTTTATTAGTTGATGGGAACAGAAGAGTTTAAGGGACTATATATGTATATGCTGATGGAACTTTGCTTGATTAAAATCGTTTGAGAGCAAGTAGTCCAGGGCGCATCTGTTTTGAGATGGACGTTGAGAGGTGACTCAAATTTTTTTGCAGAAATGGCTTGAAAATAACTCAAATAATAATATTTGAGTTATCCTCCCACTCAAAATGGTCCGGAACATTGTTTAAATAATCAAAATGTCAAAATATTCGATTTTTTTATTGGTTTTTTGATTATAACTTTAAAATTATTCATTTCTGAGAAAAGTTGTACTAACATAAAAGTTGCGTTATTAAATTTTCTACAACATGGAATTGGTTAAAAGTTTAAAAAATAGTCACCCTTGTTGCAAAATAGCAATAATTCCAAAAAAACCATACAAAAACAAGTATTCGCAATTTACGTTTTTCAACCATTTATGCTACACTTAGGACCTTCATATTTTACCCAGAAAAACTTTGTGATATAGCAAAACAACACTGTAAATTTCATTAAGATTAGTTTAATAGATTTTTGCAAAATAAATTTTGCAATCCAGGTTTCGAAAAAAAAATTCATTTTTTTTAAATATTGCAGGACTAAAAATAAGGCAGATAGCAAGTTGAATTTTTTTTGCTAATAGTAGTGTACTGTACCTTTCATTTGCAATTTGCAAAATTAAAATCGATTAATGACCACGGCGTCAGGAAATTTTTTAAATAAACAATAATTTTTGGTGCTACGCGCAGGACAGCGGTGTTCAATTCACACAAGTTGATTTCCACCATTTCTTCCAATCTTTGTCTAATATATTATTTTCTTACTGTATGTTTTGTTGTATTTTAATATATTAATTCCACAAAAATCAAACTAATTTTATTATTGTTTGTGAAATATTGTTTAAACAATTGCATATGTTTAAAAATAATAAACTTTTATTCTCTAAGTTAAAATATATGAACAAAGAAAGTTTTTGCTAAAAAAAGTGTTATTTCAAAGGATAGAGTATGTGTTTTTATTTTTCAATCAACAAATTTATTTATTTATTTATATCGAAATGTAATAAAAATTAAAATGTATTAATCATTATCAAAGGTCATTGGAATGCCCAATCAGAGCAAACTATCCGTTGTCCTGCTCGTAGCACCAATAATGAATTAATGGTTATTTAAAAAAATTCCTGACGCCGTGCTAGGTAATCGATTTTAGTTTTGCAAATTGCAGATGAAAGGTACAGTACACTTCTATACTCAAAAAAATTTCAACTTGCTATCTGCTTTATTTTCAGTCCTGTAACATTTTGAAAAAATGAATTTTTTTTGCGATAGCTGGATTGCAAAATTTATTTTGCAAAATCTATTGAACCGATCTTAATGAAATTTACAGTATTGTTTTACTGTATCATAAAGTTTTTCTGGGTGACATATGAAGGTCCTAAATATAGCATAAATGGTTGAAAAACGTAAAATGCGAATACTTGTTTTTGTATGGTTTTTTCGCAACTATTGCTATTTTGCAACAAGGGTGACTATTTTTAAATTTGGGTGTCCAGAAACTCTACCGACAAACGAATACAGGAGATTCCTCAGATAATTTTAAGACAATTTAACCCAATTCACTTAGTCCAAAAATGCTCCCTCAGGGAGCTAGAGCTATTTGAAAATGGCGTCTGGTAATAAGTTTTTCTTAAATACCTCCGGAGCGCTTCTATTTAGAAAAACAAAAATTTGTATGCGTATTTATCTTCCAGAGATAAATCGATTCCATCCATTGCAAATTTCTACTACCGGTCACAGGCGTCCGTTTTGGGTAGGGCAACGGTTACTTTATCGCATAACTTTTTTGTCTTTAACTTTTAAGTATTTTTGACTCTGGATTATTAAATTGTTAGGTATTCTTGTACTAAAAGGTCTTGTTTTAAGTCGATAGAATACACCGTTTTCTAGGAAAATTGATTTGAAAATTTTTCGTTTTATAACTTAAAAAAAATGTTTAAAAAAAAACTATTTAGAAAAACGAAAACTTGTACGTTCAATTATATTCCAGAGATGAATCGATTCCATTAAGTGCGAATTTCTAGCATCGGTCATATGCGTCGGTTTTGGGTAGGTCAACGGTTATTTTATCGCATAACTTTTTTGTCTTTAATTCTTAAGCATTTTTGGCACTAGATTATTAAATTATAAGATATGCTAGTAGTAAAAGTTCCTCTCGCTTCAAGTTGGAAAATACACCGTTTTTTTTTAAATTTTTTTTTTCAAATTCAAGGGACGAAAAATTTTCAAATCGATTTTTCTAGAAAACGGTGTGTCCTACAGACTTAAATCAAGAGTACCTTTTAGTACTACTATACCTCACAATTTAATAATCCAAAGTGAAAGATGCTTAAAATGTAAATATAAAAAAGTTATGCGATAAAATAACCGTTACCCTATCCAAAACGGACGCCTATGACCGGTACTATAAATTCGCAATGGATGGAATCGATTTATCTCTGGAAGATAAATGTGCGTACAAATTTTTGTTTTTCTGACTAGAAGCGTTCTGCAGGTAATTAAGAAAAACTAGTTACAAGACGCCATTTTCAAAGAGCTCTAGCTCACTTAGAGGACTGGGTGAATTTGGTTAAATTGACTTAAAATTACCTGAGGAATCTCCTGTCTTCGTTTGTCGGTAGAGTTTCTGGACACCCTATATATTGTAGGAAATTTAATTACGCAACTTTTATGTTAATACAACTTTTCTCGGAAATGAATACTTTTAAAGTTATAAAACGAAGAAAAATATCGAATTTTTCATTCATTTTTTGACATTTTGATTATTTAAACAATGTTCCGGACCTTTTTGAGAGGGAGGATAACTCAAATATTATTATTTGAGTTATTTTCAAGCAATTTCTGCAAAAAAATTTGAGTCTCCTCTCAACGTCCAAATGTACTAATATTTTTACAGATGCGCCCTGGTCTAAAGTCACAGAGAGATAATACAACATGAGTGATTTCTTTTGCACTGATATACAGGTGTACAGAAATATCTGAAACTGTAAAGTTTACTTAGGTAGCAAATCAAGGAGAAGGGACTTTAGTTGAACGCGTTGATGGGAGGAGTCAACATCCATTTAAAAGGCATTGTACACGAAATCAGTGGTTTTACGGCATTGTCAGATACGTGGAGTAGCTGTTTATTTAGAATACATTTAATGTTTTTTTATAAACATGAATATTACAAGTGTCATGAAAATCAGGAGGTGGATCAGAGGAACAGACAAGAACAAGTATTTAGGTTTCATAATATCAAACAAAGTAATAACGGAAAAAGATATAAAAATAGACTAGGACAGTGGTCGGCAAAGTGCGGCTCTGACACAAATATCCACGAAAAGCGCAATAATATTTTCATTAAAAAAACTTGTTAGGAAAAACATTACCTACATCTTATTTTGACAAAATAGTTTTTATCAAACTTACAAACATTAGCATTTGTCAGAAATCCTCTCGATTCTCCAATAACCCAGTTAGTCGAGGAAATGAAGCTGAAAAAATGGCAAAACCTCGCAATTTTTTCGTCCAGCATCGATTTGTACAAAAATTTGGAATTAGCCTCATTTCACCCTTTATTTCATTTTCTATATTGAGCCGTTGTACGCTTTTGGTTTTTTAAGGGTGAAAACTACCCCTAATTGTAAAAAATTATAAAATAACATTTTAAACTTTAATATTGTTAACATTTCCTTCTTATTAGTTACATCATTATTGTTTTATACTTTAAGATATACTATCATAATATTTCAACCCTTAAACCACCCTTGTTGGAGCTATATATAAAAAATTTACTTATCCTAAAAGAATAATTTCGGCTTGCATCGATTTACATAAAAAATTGGGATTAGGATCAATTTACCCTTTACTTCATATTCTATATCATGCTTAAGGGTGTTGATTATTTTTAGGGGTGTAAACTACCCCTTATTTTCAAAAATTATATAAGACATTGTAAACTTTAATATGGGCAAAATTTCGTTTTGATTGGTTAAATCATGATTGTTTTATACTTTAGGATATAATATCATAATATTTCAACCCTTAAAAACCACCCTTAATAACATTACCGTTTTTACAAGTAGATATTTTAATAGATTATACAGAACAAAAGTAGAATTAAAGAATTACAAAAACATTTATTTACAAAAAAATACGAATTTACAAATATGTACAAATACAAACACAAATAGTTTTTAAGTCATCTTCCAGTATATAGTCCTGTCGCCAGGGGGGGTACAACGGCCTCGTTAATTCAGATGGACTTACTCAAGTTTTTTTTATGTATTTTGACCCGTAGAACACGAATTTTTTGGGTAACAGTTGATCCGGATGTCGATAAGATTGTTATAGACCAAGAACTTGAGGAATCAAATAACAGCGATTTTTGGCAAAACAAAACAATATTTTGTATTTTTTGGGCCATTTTAAGTAAAAAATATTTCTACAAGTTTTTTCGTAGGATGCACAGTTTTCGAGATAAACGCGGTTGAACTTTAAAAAAATCGAAAAATTGCAATTTTTGAACCCGAATAACTTTTGATTAAAAAATAAAATAGCAAGTCTGCTTACCGTATTTGAAAGTTTAAGTCAAATTATATCGGTTTTGATTATTTGCATTGGTAAAAATTTATTTTTTTATTGTTTAACAAAGCTATAAACACGTAGGGTTTCCCGTGCTTTTACATTCGTTTTAACGCATGTAACGTAGAAATAGTCTTGATTGCACTAGTACCTATTCTACCTACTCGTTCGATTTTAAATGATAAATCATAGAAACATCACTCACGCACTAGTTGTTTGTAGCTTTGTTTAACAATAACACAATAAATTTTTAGCAATGCAAATAATCAAAACCGACATAATTTGACTTGAACTTTCAAAGGCGCTAAGCAGAATTGCTATTTTATTTTTTAATCAAAAGTTATTCGGGTTTAAAAATTGCAGTTTTTCGATTTTTTGAAAGTTCAACCGCGTTTATCTCGAAAACTGTGCATCCTACTAAAAAACTTGTAGAAATATTTTTTGCTTAAAATGACCCAAAAAATACAAAATATTGTTTTGTTTTGCCAAAAATCGCTGTTATTTGATTCCTCAAGTTCTTGGTCTATAACAATCTTATCGACATCCGGATCAACTGTTACCCAAAAAATTCGTGTTCTACGGGTCAAAATACATAAAAAAAACTTGGGTAAGTCCATCTGAATTAACGAGGCCGTTGTACCCCCCCTGGCGACAGGACTATATTTGCGGAGACATTTTGAAGTAAAAGGTAAAAAATGGGAAATTTAAAAAAAATTATTTTTCTTTAAACTCCAATTTTTCTAAAATTAACCATTTTAAATAGGTCAAACTTTTTAAGTGTATCAATAATACAAATATAAAATGAATTACAGAAAAGTAAAGACCAATTTTTAATTAGGAGGGTAGTTAAGAGGTTGTCTTCACTAATTTTTTCATAGAGAAAAGCAGGTACCGACATTTTTTTGATCATAAGTCGCTTAATTTTCAGGTTAGAAACTTTTAATTATTATTTTTTATAAGGTCTAACTGTATACTTGAAAAAATTTTATTTAAGTTTTCCTCGAAAAATGCAAAGTTTTTCCGTTATTTTACTTTGAATATTTGAAATTATGCATTTGAGGAAAAAGGCTAACTATTAACATGCCGTATCTCGGTTTGTATTGGTCTTAAAGATATTCCAGAAAAATAATTTGGTTTGTGTTACTAAAAGATACAATTTTGATATCTACAGTTTTTTTGATTAAATGCATATTTTTTGAGGTATTCTCAAAAATCCTCTAAAAAAGTCGATTTTTTCATCGAAAAACTGTTACTTTCAAGCGCGAATAACTCGAAAAATATTAGTTTTACGAAGAAAATGTAAAAAACATTTTTTTCTTAGAATTACTTTTTACATCGATTTCCATGGTTAAAAAGTAATAAAAAATTCCCGCCCCCGAGATGGGGTGGCAACCACTCCCAAGGTTTTAGAGTACAGCGGCATGATATAGAAAATGATCCTTGGACTATTCCCTACCTTCTGTGAAAATTTCAAGTAAATCCATGCTGGACGAAAAAATTGCGAGCCAAATGCTTCATTTCCTCGACTAAGTTGAAATTTTATCCTTTTAAAATGGGCAATAATAGCTATGAAATACAATTTCTGAATTTAAGAACAAGGAGGTATGGCTCTCTAAATTCGAACGTCTTTGTGTTGAATTGGAAATATTTATTGGAGAAGAAAAAAATGTTCACAACGTGGTCTGCTTTGGATGACCTGGAAGACATGATCATTTTCAACGCTTCGAAGAGTATTCCTGATTCTTATGATCAGCTGAAAAAGCTTACGTTTGCTGTTCTTTCCCTTTTTGGTTCTACGTATCAACATAAAAAAAATGGATTTTGAGCTAAAATTGTTGTAAAAATACAGTGTTGTAAGAAATAAAACCTAACAAAAGGAAAGAAGATAATTAGAAACGAAGATATCGCCAAAAAAACGAAAAACACGTTTTAATTTTTTATGGGGGTTGTGGATGGGGCTTGGGTTTAAACATTTTTTCGGTTGAATACTTTTTGATATAGAAGATGTGGTTTTTTATTTTATGAAATATCGCTGGGAGCATTTTTCACTATCTTAACCGACTAGCCCTTTAGTTTTATTTACTGCAATAAAAGTTTGCTGAACAAGCAGATCTGGCTTTGGCTAAAAAATTTGCCGACCACTGGACTAGGACAAACAAGAGACTGCATACGAAAATTGAACCCGTTACTGTGGGATAAGAACAACACAAAAAACAAAAAGAAGAATAGATTATAACACCATGACAAGAAGTATCTTCATTTATCCTTAAACGGGTGTGAATATTGAACAATAAATAAGAAAACCAAAAACACAAAAAGACCACCAGAGATGGAATTCCTAAGGAGAAGCTGCAGAGTAAGAAGAAGATATAGAATAAATAACATGGAGATATGAACTCAGATATAATAGACTACATCGAACAGAAGAGATGAACCTGGTACGGACATGTCAGAACAGCAGATCAAAAATCGTTGGATAAATAGAATAACAGAGTGGAGCTCGATAGGAAGAAGGGCAGGCTCCGAAGATCCTTCAGAGATGAAGTGGACGAAGCAATGTAGAAAAGAAATCTACAGGAAGGGGACTGGCAAAACTGAAAGAGCTGGAAAGAACCGTTGAGTGAAGGAATAGAGTGAAAACTGTGGAAATCGGAAATAGTATATGTACTTACTTGAAATCGGCAGATATAATGAATTATGTCGATTCCAAGTAACCAAGAGTGCGGTAATCACCTTAATGGTAGCCAGACGAAGTAGAAAAATGTAAGACTTTAAACCAGACAAGTCGTGTTAAATTGGATATATAACATGGTGGTAAAACCAGCAATAAAATAATGCCAAAAAGCGCAAAAATTTCCGTTTTCAAATTGAACAAAGTATAAAGGCTTGTTAGGCTTGCAATTACAAGAACTCTGAGAGATATACCAATAACAGCTATGGAGGCTCTATGGTCTAAGAGCTAGTGAACCCCCCGACTAACGGTCGTCTGTAAGGCTAGAAATTTGTCTAGTGATAATTCATAGGCACACCAAGGCTAAAAACCATGACCTGGCAGGCATCAGCCCTGCACGTGTATCTACCAGGTGAATCGAAAAGTGCATAGTTTAGGGAAAAATAAACTTTCTCCTGTAAGTCAAAAATGAATAACCATTTTCAATTTCGTTGCAAAACGAAAATACAGCCGAACCATATTCCAGTCCAATCAGAGAGTGCTGCAAGCACCTCTACCGGTTTCGAAACTTATTAGTCTCTCATCAGGAAGCACATATGCTGCCCTCCCTGATCCAACCAAAACAAACCCCAGCGTGCAGTCCCGAATTGCAACGAACGAAATGGCATAGATGCCCTAGCGGCAACTGCTAGTAAAAGACTAAGTTTTCACTCTAATGGCATATAACATATCCCACCAGAATGAAAACAATGGGAACCTTCTCTGGTTACACCTCCGAGGCTTCTACAATTTGCAAGAAGGTTCCCATTGTTTCCCATTGGTTCCCAGAGAAGGTTCCCATTGTTTTCATTCTGGTGGGATATGTTATATGCCATTAGAGTGAAAACTTAGTCTTTTACTAGCAGTTGCCGCTAGGGCATCTATGCCATTTCGTTCGTTGCAATTCGGGACTGCACGCTGGGGTTTGTTTTGGTTGGATCAGGGAGGGCAGCATATGTGCCTCCTGATGAGAGACTAATAAGTTTCGAAACCGGTAGAGGTGCTTGCAGCACTCTCTGATTGGACTGGAATATGGTTCGGCTGTATTTTCGTTTTGCAACGAAATTGAAAATGGTTATTCATTTTTGATTTACATTTACTCTGTGTGGAGTATGAAGGGAACCAGTCTCGTTGGAACTTTACCGCGTTGAGCAGATGTGACGTGAATTGTAAATTGTAGAATTCCCTCATCTTCCTTAGTCTCAGCATCCGTATGGCTTGCAAATTGTAGAAGCCTCGGAGGTGTAACCAGAGAAGGTTCCCATTGTTTTCATTCTGGTGGGATATGTTATATGCCATTAGAGTGAAAACTTAGTCTTTCTCCTGTAAGGTTTAAATTTAATTATGTGTTTAAGTAAGTCATTTAGAAGAAATGTGTACAATGACAGGCGATTCTGAAGAGCATAAGACCTTGCCAGGCGATGGGAAAGATTAGGGTTTTTTTTTTAGGTTTTTTGAATCATTCCAAACGGAAAAGGTCTTTAGTGATTTTTCTCTTAAGTTAATAGTTTTTGTTATATAAGCGAATGAAAATTTTGAAAATTGCGAAATCGGCTATTTTAACCCTAAATCGGACATTTATCTAAAAATTTCAAATTTGCCAAGGTTGGTAGATATTCTTTAAACATTGATTGATGAAATCCCAAAGAGTTTTTTGCAATACAATATCAGAAACCCCTTTATTTTTTAATTGCTAATCAAGCGGGCGCGACACTAGTATAAGTGAGGACGTTTGAGTTGGCATAAATTCATTATCTCGAGAATGGACAAATGTCAAGAGAAATCCTCAGACAGGTCGATTTTTATTTTTAAATTAGGACTTTTTGGCATATATATGATACTAGTGACGTCATCCATCTGAGCGTGATGACGTAATCGATGAATTTTTTAAATGAGAGTAGGGGTTGTGTGACAGCTCATTTGAAAGGTTATTTAATTCTCTATCCAGTAATATAAACAGTAATATAATTATGTATACAGGGTGTACAAAAAAATTGTTTCTTCTATTTGTCAAATTTAATCAAAATTAATTTAATAAAAAAATTTTTTTTTACACCCTGTATAAATAATTATGTTAATGTTTATATTAGTGAATAGAGAATTAAATAACCTTTCAAATGAGCTATCACACAACCCCTACTCTCAGTTAAAAAATCATCGATTACGTCATCACGCTCAGATAGATGACGTCACTAGTATTATATATATGCCAAAAAGTCCTAATTTAAAAATAAAAATCGACCTGTCTGAGGATTTCTCTTGCAATTTGCCCATTCTCGAGATAATGAATTTATGCCAACTCAAACGTCCTCACTTATACTACAGTGTCGCGCTCGCTTGAGTAGCAATTAAAAAACAAAGGGGTTTCCGATATTGTATTGCAAAAAACTCATTGGGATTTCATCCATCAATGTTTAAATAATATCTACCTACCTTGGCAACTTTGAAATTTTTAGATGAATGTCCGATTTAGGGTTAAAAATGACCGATTTCGCAATTTTCAAAATTTTCAATTTTCGCCTGTCATTGTACACATTTCTTCTAAATGACTTACTTAAACACATACTTAAATTTAAAACTTACAGGAGAAAGTTTATTTTATCCCTAAACTATGCACTTTTCGAGTCACCTGGTAGATACACGTGCACGGCTGATACCGGCCAAGTCATGGTTTTTAGCCTTGGTGTGCTATGAATTATCACTAGACAAATTTCTAGCCTTACAGGACGACCGTTAGTCGGAGGGTTCACTAGCTCTTAGACTACTACTGGACTTCTCCCTCTGCACATCGGTAATACTACGCTGAACCTAACGAGAAAAATTTTAACCAAATCAATTAAGAAGAGAATATTACTTGAGAATGAACAACAAGGCTTCCGAATCGGAAGGTGGTGTACAAACGCAGTATTGATTATACACAGAAAAGGTACTATGATAAAATCGACCGGCGTTCCTTTGCTTGTTTGATTTAAAAAATACCTTCGACAGAGAAGGTTGATAAAAGTTATTCACATATTATAAAATTGTCAAATTCCATTGGATATTATTAAAACAATGAAAGATATGTACAAGGATAACAAAATGCAGGCCAGAATAGATAAACAACTGATACAGGAAATAGACACAGGCACAGGTATAAGGCAGGGAGACTCCTTAAGCCCTCTACTATTTTTAAGCTCATATTGGATAGAATAATAAAACAGCGATGTGAGGTAAAGATTTCGACCTCAGTTCGACCCAAAACAAAATTAAAAAAACAGATCAAAGAATTTTAAAAGTCAAAAGGCAGATATCGAGCACTGAATTTATTAGATCTTGCCCAAGTATACTTTCGCTATCTAGAGCATCCTCAGGAGCATTTCGTCAATAAAAAGAAGGTATCCTCGAATGTCATTTAGTTAAAATAAATAATTTGGTGGCAAACTTAAATTAACATCTAACTAAAAACTGAACAAGGGACAAAACAGATAAATTAAAGTGCCAGTAGGTTCTACATCCTTGCAATCCGAAAGTATACTTGAGCAAGATTTAATAAATTCAGTGCTCGATATCTGCCTTTTATTTCGTAAAATTCATATATTCGAGCATTCAACCATTTCCTATAGCCAAAGAATGTCTCTTAACTGAAACTGTCTGCTTATGAACTAAAGTAAAGATGATTCAGATTTGATGACAGTACAGAGCCTCCACTATGTGTTTATATGTATTTAGGATTCACCTTATCCTAATCAGAACACCTGTGTAAAGGCACCGAATCTTTTCGGTGCAATTATTAACAGAAGTGTAACCAGGATGATCCTAAAGGGGGGGGGTTAAGTCTACTTGAAGGTCTCTGGGTGTATGGAATAATAATGGTGTTAAGCGTATAGAGCTCAAAGTACTTTCAAAAGAGGGGGTTATAACCCCTTAAAACCACCCCTGGTTACGCCTATGATTATTAAGATAATTACCAAAGATGCAACTAGCACCATCTATGTGTCGTAAGTCAAATGAATCAGGAACTAAAATTCGAATATATATCCTCTGAGCTTTTTAAGACAGAAAAACTAGAGAGCTACTTTAGTTTACTAGTATAAAGGGAACTAGTTCGCTAAAGATTATTATCGCGGTGAACGACAGGTCGTGAATGCAATTATATATTCCCCTGTTGAGTGTTTCACCACTCTGTTGTGCTTTATTTATATTTAAATAATTTAAATTTTAGTTCCTGACTCATTTGATTTACAACATCTGTTTATGAATTTGTATCTACCTGGATCTCTGACGATGCAGGATTATGGTGAAACATGTAAGATTCTATTAATTATGAATAAACATTTTGTAGGAATGGATACTAATGCGGCTGCTCTTTATAGAACTGAAAATTACTGGGAACATCCAAATTTTGACATAGCTACCGGCCAAAATGATGTAGCAATTATCAGAACTCTTCAACCAATGGCATTTTCATTATTAGTAGGACCAGTTTGCCTTCCATTCTTGTACTCAGACAAAACATTTGAAAGAGAAAATGTTACAATATTAGGTAAATATATTTTTTAGTCTGTCATTATACCATCTACCTTTCATTTTAGTTATTTCATTTAATCTTTTATAGCATTATATAGTCGTAAAAATAGTACCAAAAAGAAAGATACAAAGATAAGTCCTCTTCTTCTCCTTGTGCCACTCCTATCGGAGATTGGAAATCATAAGGCTATCCTGACCTTGTTTACAGCTGACCTAAAGAGATCATTAGTTATGCAGCCAAACCACTCTCTCAAATTCTGCAATCATGACATTATTCTACGGCTTGGATTCCATTTTCCTTCTATTTTTCCTTGCATTATATTTTGAAGCAATGCGCATTTATGTCCTCTCATCAAGTGATCCAAATATTCAAGTTTTCTTCGTTTCATCGTTAAAAAAATTTCTGGGTTTTTTCCTATCTTTCTTCTTTTGCTTTAAGTTCCATCTTCTATCGAAGGTTGGAAATCATCATGGCAATGCGGACCCTGTTGACTGCGGCTCTAAATAGGTCTGCACTACTGAATTCGAACCATTCCCGTAAGTTCTTAAGCCAGGATTTTCTTCGTCTTCCCACATATCGCTTTCCTCGGATTTTGCCTTGCATAATAAGTTCTAATAATGAGTATTTTTGCCCTCTCATCACATGTCCCAAGTACTCAAGTTTTCGTCTTTTGATAGTCAGAATTATTTCCGGTTGATTTCCTATCCTTCTAGTTACTTCAACGTTTGACATTCTTTGAATCCATGATATTCGTAGGATTCTTCTATAACACCAAAATTCAAAGGCGGCCAACTTATTCAAATGGACTTGTTTCAATGTCTACGCTTCCAAGCCATAAAGATTCCTATCTTTCGTATTACTTCAAAGTTGGTGACTGTTTTAACCCAACTTATCTTCATCATTCGACTGTAGCACCACATCTCGAAACTTTCAATATTTTTTATGTTGTTCAGTTTCAAGAGTCCAGACCTCTACACCGTATAATGGCGTGTTAAATACGTAGCCTCTTAGCATTCTTTATCGTAGAGGAATTCTTATATCTCTGTTGCAGAAGAATTTTTTTCATCTTTATAAAGATGCGAAATTATCTCATTCCAAAATAAGTATGTAACGCCAAAACCAAAATACATATTGCATGTATCTTCTTCTTCTTCTTCTTATGCAATCCACTAATGGATGTTCGCGATCACGTTTGACCATTTTTCTCTATCCCTTGCAGTATGTATTAGGTCTCCTATGCTTCTTAGTCCTGTCCATTGTTTGACATTACGTAGCCATGACATTTTCTTCCTGCCCACTCCCCTTCTTCCTTCGATCTTTCCTTCAATTAAGGTTTGCAGAAACTGATATCTTTCATTTCTAATTATGTGTCCCAGGTATGCCGTTTTTCTCTGTTTAATTGTGCACATCAGTTGTCGTTCTGTACCAATTCTTCTCAGGATTTCTTCATTTGTTATTCTTGCGGTCCAGGGAACTTTAAGGATTCGTCGATAGATCCACATCTCAAATGCCTCTAGCTTATTCATTGTGTTTATTTTTAAAGTCCATCCTTCCATGCCATATAGGAGCACCGACCATATATAGCATTTTGTGAATCTTAATCTTAGGTTTAGGTCAAAGTCAGAGTTCGTAAAGACGTTTCTGAATTTCATGAATGCACTTCTGGCTCTTTCTATCCGACATTTAATTTCCATATCCGACATCCAGTCTTCACATAGCCAGGTTCCCAGGTACTTAAACTTTCTTACGCGCTCTACATCTTGGTTGTTATATGCTAGTCTTGCATTTTGATGTTGTCATAATTGACGGCTGATTATAAGGAACTTCGTCTTTTTTATGTTGATGCTAAGTCCCATGTTCTCGCTATGCTCTCCAATTTTATTAAGAAGGTTTTGGAAGTCTTCTATATTGTCTGCTATTAAGACCGAATCATCCGCATATCGTATATTATTGACCCAGGTACCATTAACTTTGATGCCGCTTTCGCATTCCTCAAGAGCTTCCTGGAAGATACTTTCTGAATATAGATTGAACAGTAGTGGGGAGAGAATGAATCCCTGTCTTACACCTCTGAGAATTTTTTGAGCTTGCGTTGTTTCATTATCCACCTTGATGACAGCTGTTTGATTCCAGTAAAGAGCCTCTATGCAACGAATGTCTTTTTGATCTATGTCGAGTTGTTTTAGTATATGTACGAGTTTATGATGTTGTACTCGATCGAAGGCTTTTTCATAATCTATAAAGCACATCATTACATCTTTCCTTTGATCGTAGCAGTTCTGAGCTAGCACTTGGGTTGCAACTAGTGCTTCCCTGGTACCCAGGCCTTTTCGAAATCCAAATTGTGAGCAACCAATAACCTTATCGCATTTTGTGGAGATTCTGTAGTGAAGAACTTTGAGGAATATTTTTAAAGAATAGCTCATCAGACTTATCAGTCGGTGCTCTTGACACTTTGTTGCGTTGTTCTTTTTTGGCAAAGGGATAAAGGTAGATACAAGCCATTGGACAGGGAATTTTCCTTTTTTATAGATTTGGTTGAAAAATCTTTGGAGTATCGTAATTCCCTCTTCATCTAACAATCTGAGTAACCCAACAGGAATTTTATCAGGTCCAACTGCTTTCCCGTCTTTCGAGGTATTTATTGCTCTAGTAATTTCTTCAATTGTGATCTCGGGACCAGATAGGTTGTTAATATCTATCACTTGTTTCTGAACGACTTCTATCTCAGGCCTCTCGTCTGCAAAGAGATTTTTGATGTATTTTTCCCATATGAGTTTCCTCTCTCTATCATCTTGTGCCATTTTCCTTGTTCATTTTCTAAGTTAGAAAATCTCTTTTTTCTGTATATTCCATGCATGTATAGCACATGTTATTAGTATATCCGTTCAAAAGATACGAAGGCAGAGGCACTTTTGGCTAGCACTGTATATGTATATTTTAAGTAATGTCTGTCGATGTTGGTTTGTTTTAGGTTGGGGACAAGTTATTTTTAATGGTCCGTCATCGGATGTTTTACAAAAGGTACAAGTAGGAGTGATACCAAACTCAAGATGTCAGGGATCATTTCGAAATTCAAGCGTATTCAACAGTCAGATATGTACCCTGACTGCAGGTAAAGATTCTTGCCAGATGGATTCAGGAGGTAAGAGTATTTTGATTTAACACTTGCAAGTACATCTGTTTTGTAGGCAGTGGCGTACTGCGGAACCCGCGGAACCAGGGCCCGGGCCCCACAGGGACCCGCTTTAACGCGATTTTTGCTTCAAAAAAGAAAAGAAAAATCGAAGAAAAAAATCGGTCACTAATCTTAGCCCGAAAATTCAAAATAAAGTGATATATTTGCTTGGAAACCCAATTAAAGTGAACTAGTACTTATAATTAAGAGATTAGTGCATTTCCATTTTTTTGATAATATTATAGATGCAACTCAAGACATTTCAAAAACAGACCAACTTAGTAAGCCCAGAAAGCCACTGCGCATCCGCTAGGAAAAATATTCCGATTCGGATTTTTTGCACAATCTTACTCAAAAAGGACCCCTTTTAACAAATTTGCATGTTGTCAGGACCAAAAGTGGGTCAAAAATTTTTTAAACGTTTTTTTTTGTTTTTTTCCTAAAACTATTTTTTTGCATGGAACAAAGTTTTTTAGGTTTTTTGGATCATTCCAAACAGAAAAGGTCTTTGGTAATATTTGTCTAAAGTTGATAGTTTTTGACATATAAGCGATTAAAAATTGAAAAATTGCGAAATCGGCCATTTTTAACCCTCAAAAACTATGTGAAAAACTAAAAATTTGAATGTTGCCAAGGTAGGAAGATATTTTTTAAACATAAGTTGATGAAATCCCGAAGAGTTTTTTGCAATACAATATTCAAAACTCCTTTGTTTTTTAATTGCTAATCAAGCGTGCGCGACACTATTTTCCACCGACATGCGACAGTATGGCGCAAATGAAAGGAATAAATTCGTTATCTCGTAAACCGGCGCCTTTAAGGAAAAATACCGAAACAGGTCGATTTATATTTTTAAGTTATGATATTGTGGCATATATGGTATACTAGTGACGTCATCCATCTGGGCGTAATAATGTAATAGATGATTTTTTTTAAATGAGAATAGGGGTCGTGTGCTAGCTCATTTGAAAGGTTCTTCAATTCTCTATTCAGTAATATAAACATTTATATAATTATTTATACAGGATGTCCTTCTACTTCTTTTTTTGTCAAATAATTTAAGTTAATAAAATATTTTTGGACACCCTGCATAAATAATTATGTAAATGTTTACATTACTGAATAGAGAATTGAAGAACCTTTCAAATGAGCTACCACACGACCCCTATTCTCATTTAAAAAAATCATTGATTACGTTATCATGCCCAGACGGATGACGTCACTAGTATCCCACATAATATGCCACAACATCATAACTTAAAAATAAAAATCGACCTGTTTCGGGTTTTTTCCTTAAAGTCGCCGGTTTAAGAAATAACGAATTTATTCCTTTCATTTGCACCATACTGTATACACATGCAACGGTGGAAAATAGTGTCGCGTAGGCGTGATTATAAATTAAAAAACAAAGGAGTTTTGAATACTGTGTTGCTTAAAACTCTTCGGGATTTCATCAATCGATGTTTAAAGAATGCAACATTCAAATTTTAAGTTTTTCACATAGTATTTGAAGGTTAAAAATGGCCAATTTCGCAATTTTTCAATTTTTAATCGCTTATATGTCAAAAACTATCAACTTTAGAGAAAAGTCACTAAAGACCTTTTCTGTTTGTAATGATCCAAAAAACCTAAAAGCTTTGTTCCATGCAATAAAAATAATTTTAGGAAAAAAACAAAAAAAAAACGTTTAAAAAATTTTTGACCCAGTTTTGGTCCTGGCAACATGCAAATTTGTTAAAAGGGGTCCCTGTTGAGTAAGATTGTGCAAAAAATCCGAATCGGAATATTTTTCCTAGCGGATGCGCAGTGGCTTTCTGGACTAAGTTAGTTTTTCGATATGTAGAAATTGTATATGCCGAAGAAAATGTTTTGGATGTTGTAATTAACGAATCATTTTTAGGATTTGTTCCGATAACTGACCAAACTGCGTGTAGACTTAGCAATAAAATTTTGGCTAAATTATAAACTAAATTAAATATATGCATGGACAAACTGCGGCGCAGCAAACATGAGCGGCGTTTATAATGGCGTTCAAGCCAAAATTTCGAAAAGATATCAAAACGCTCCTCAGGTGCACAGCGCTTCACATAGTCTTAACTTAGTTTTAAATAATTCAGTCAAAAATATTTTTATTTAAACTTTACTCTGACCATTATGATGTTTATTCCACTTTTTTTGTGTTTGCACCAGCTTCATGAATTTTATTTTGATAAAAGTCGTTTTTAGCTTTTTTTAACAAACTATTAAGTTTTTCTAAAGTTTTTATAATCAACATTAAGTGTTAGCGAAAATTGCTTTATTAATTTCTTTTTAAGAAAATCTCGTCGTTTGATTAAAGATATAAACCCCACAGTTATCCAAGTTTTTATTTTTGATATTTTTTATATAAGCTTTGTATCTCCCTAGAGGTTGGTATGTAATTATTTAACTTATTTTTAAATATATCATATACAATTTAAGAATCTATTTTGTTTATACATATAAATATCATTCCAATGTTCATTTTTTAAAAGCTGTTTTAGTTTTCGTATATTAAGGTTTTTAATTATGACTGGAGATTTAGATGTAGAAAATTTTTGATTTTCATTATTTAAGTATAAAAACGGCTGGAGTAAAGTGATCAGTCATGTCAGTATGAAAATGGATAGGATTAATATTAATTTACTGTTTAAAATTAGCTTGAGGTTTTATAAATATATGACATAATATATGATGATTTATATTTAATGTTTATTAAGCTTCTCCTATCAATCGCCCTATATCGGATCGGGCTTCCCACTGCAGTGTAGGCACTACGCTTTAAGAGCACACAGTAGCGATCAACAGGTAGCAACAAACGCGGTCCAAGATTGCGAAAGTTCTGCGAACTTTCAAAAGTGAGGCAACAGTGTGTCAGTAATTCGACACTGACAGTGACGAATACTATCAAAAACAATAATTTTTATATGCATAGGCCCGAAATGTTGCCAAGTCAGTGACGTTCGATTCCTTGTTATAAAAAAATCGATTTTTAGTAGTTCCAATGTGACACAAAATCTAGGCACGGGATAAAAAAGTTTATTTGAAGAAAGTGTATTTTTTGTCTTTCTTAATGGCGGTACAGGGTCCTTTTTTCAATATTTTATTTAGTTATAGAGTAATTTCCACATACTAACATATTTCTGAAATTGGGCTCTGTATTTCTTTATTATATTACGAATATGTGTGCCAAATATCTCGACAAAATATTCAAAATTAGAGCCGCAATCTTGGAACGAGTTTGTTGCTACCTGTTGATCGCTACTGTTTGCTCTTAATACCTTAAGTTTGTTTTCAATCCGACGTCGGATCGGATCTGATCGGATCGGAAAAATACGGATCCAATGTAGGTGCAACCTTAATTGGGTGGGCGGGCGGGCCCGCATTGCAACTGTAACCAGGACCCGCTGATCTATCGGTACGCCACTGTTTGTACGCCCAACAGCCTTAAAAGATATCGTGTCCAAAGCTCTGTTGTTATATTACAAAAACACAAGAGTTTAACCAGTTCTAGATTTAAAGACATGTAAAGTTATCGTGTAGCTCTAGGACATAATCACATAACACGTCACTAGGACACGTCTTCAATGATTATTACTTGAGATAGAAATTACATCCCAACATTGCAACCTGTCTATACCGTACTCCGTACTAACATTTGGCGTTTTAAGTCGCTTTCTTTGCCTCTTTTAAAATCCCTTCTGAAATTCCATGTTCTGTGTCGAATAATTGGGGCTCTCAGGGCAACAGTGGCGAAAGCCACAAATTGGGCATTTTTAGATTAATATATCTGTTATAGTCAAAGCCCGAATTTCAGTCAATCCTAGGTTTGACTAGGCAATCCTCAGGTCTGACTGACGGTCTTAGTCAAAGCCCGAAATAAATTACAGTTTCAGCCTTTGACTAGTCAAACCTAGGAGAGACTAAGTTGTTCAGGCAAAGGTCGAAAATCAATTTTGTGAAATCGGGGTTTGACTAGTCAAACCCCGATCAGCTATTGAAATGTCGTAATTTATTAGATTAGGTTTAATAAAAGTTTATTTTTTAATTTTAATGTTTATTATTCTTATATTATTAATTAAAAAAAATTGTGTGTATTCTCACATGTCGAGCCATTATGGCATTTAGACTTGCACAATGCGTTAGACCTTTTACACTTACATAATTTTGAAGAGAATTTCTTATTGCAGTAGCATTTTATAAAGCCTTTTCCTCAAAATTTAGAATCTTTTGTACTAAATTCTTTTAGAGACAGCTTAAAGTCTGGAACATCTTCGAAATTAAGAAAACTCTCTTTGCATTCTCTTATTTGATTTCTTGAAAAAAGTGTGTTTATTGTTCCGTATTTCGTACCAACTCTATATAAACCGTCAGTTGTTTTATCTTGTATGTTACTCAGAATATTTCGAGCATCACCTTTGGCTCTATCAAAGCTGTGGATAGGTATTGTTGCAGTTTTTTAAATAATTATAATTTATTTACACCATAACAAATGAGAAAATCATTTAACATTAAATATTTAACAAGCTGAAAATGCGAGCATTGTCATAACGAAAACTTTGTATATTTACGTATTTTAATTCATAATATGGAAAATTTCTATTATGAAAAGTAGTTTAGAATTAATAATTATGTTTTAATGTGCAATTATATCATTCTAATTTAAATGTTATGAACTATAAAGGTAGTTTACTCTTGATCGAAATTCATATCTTTTATATACCTCGTATAAAATTAATAAAATTTTATACAAGGTGTCCCAAAAGTAGTGGAACGGTCGAATATTTCGCGAACTGAACATCAGATCGAAAAACTGAAAAATACGTGTTCAATCATTTTCAAAAATCTATCCAATGACACCAAACACCAACCTCCACTACACCTCCTGGAGGTGGGGTGAGGGGTAACTTTAAAATCTCAAATGGAAACCCCTAGATTTTCTTGCAGATTTGGATTCGTTACGTAAAAGTAAGCAACTTTTATTCAAGACATTTTTTCGAACTGTGGATAGATGGCGCTATAATTGGGAAAAACGATTTATCCTGATACCATGGGTAAATTATAGAAACGGTCTAATATCTCGAGAAATACATTTCCAAATGAGAAACCAAACAAATTTTTTTAATACGTTTCGAAAACCTATCGAATAACACTAAACATGACCCTCCAACCCACCCCCCTGGAGGTGGGGTGGGGGGGGGCGGGGGTAACTTTAAAATATTAAATAGCAACCCAGACTTTTTATTACAGATTCGGATTTGTCATGAAAAACTAAGCAACATTTATTCGAAACATTTTTTAGAATTGTTGATAGATGGCGCTTTAATTGGAAAAATACGATTTATTCCAATAAATCCATCTATCAGCATTTTTAAAAAATGTTTCGAATAAATGTTGCTTAATTTTTCATGACGAATTCGAATCTGCAATAAAAAGTGGGGGTTGCTATTTAAGATTTTAAAGTTACCCCCCACCCCACCTCCAGGGGGTGGATTGGAGGGTCATGTTTAGTGTTTGTCGATAGGTTTTCGAAAAATATTAAAAACCTGTTTTTTAGTTTCTTATTTGGAAGTGTATTTCTCGAGATATTAGACCGTTTCTATAATTTACCTATGGTATCAGGATAAATCGTTTTTTCCAATTATAGCGCCATCTATCCACAGTTCGAAAAAATGTCTTGCATAACAGTTACTTACTTTTACGTAACGAATGCAAATCTGCAAGAAAAACTATGGGTTTCCATTTAAGATTTTAAAGTTACCCCCACCCCACCTCCAGGAGGTGTAGTGGGAGTTGGTGTTTGGTGTCATTGGATAGATTTTTGAAAATGATTGAAAACGTATTTTTCAGTTTTTCTATCCGATGTTTAGTTCGCGAAATATTCGACCGTTCCCCTACTTTTGGGACACGGTTGCATCATAAATCTTAGAACAAGAAGAGCTTTTTATGAAGAATAACTTTTATTTGTCAAATTAAAAATAAAAGAGTTATAAATGAAAACGTTCTTGGTATCCATAATTTGAGAAAAATCTTCAAATATTTTTTTCCATTAGAAGGATGTACACAGACACAATACTGGCTAGTGATTTTAGTCAATAATTTTGCCAATTCGACAAAAAAATAATTTCTGAATAGTTAATATGTAATTATTACTAAATAATTAGTAATTTTGCCAATTTCGGCAAAATTCTCAAAAAACAAAAAAATTACCTTCTACAATCACTAGCCAGTTGTGTCGAGTTTAGGGAACGACTAGGTATACATAATATTTTAATTTTATAGCAAATGGAACAGTCCATTTATCATAAAGGGGAGGCCGTATTTATACTGGTAGAAACCTTTTTAAAACTGTTAATAAATTATTGCTTTTAAAATATTTTTTCTACGATCGTGCAAAAATGTCTACTTTCGCGCACGCATTTTAGTTTAGAAAGTTTCACTTTTCCGCACGCGTGTTACTTTTCCGCACGCGTGTTACTTTTCCGCACGCATGTTACTTTTCCGCACGCGGTTTTTACTTTTAATATAATTTTTGATAATCTCCCGTCGTTAAGTATATTACGTCAGATGCCCTTCGTTGCTACGAAAAAATACATTCAGTGACATTAATGACAATTAATGTTTTAAAAATTATAAAAGTGATGACTTTCAATCGTCAAATATTTATAAATCAAATAAGAGAATGCAAAGAGAATTTTCATAATTTACAGAATGTTCCAGATGTTCCAGATAAGCTCCAGATCTTTAAGAGAAATTAGTACACAATATTCTAAATTTGGAAGACCAGGCAAAATGCTACTGCAATAAGAAATGCTCTTCAAAATTATGTAAGTGTAAAAGGTCTAACGTATTGTGCAACTTTAATTGCCATAATACCTCAACATGTAAGAATAAACACAACTTTTTTTTATTTTAATAACAATATAAAAATAATAAACATTAAAAGACGTTCTATTAAACCTAATCTAACAAAATACGACATTTTAATAGCTGATCGGGGTTTGACTAGTCAAACCCCGATTTCATAAATTTAAATTTCGACCATTGCCTGACCAACTTAGTCTCTCCTAGGTTTGACTAGTCAAAAAAGCCGAAACTGTAATTCATTTCGGGCTTTGACTAAGACCGTCAGTCAGACCTGAGGATTGCCTAGTCAAACCTAGAAGTGCCCGAAATTCGGGCTTTGACTATAACATATCAATAAAAGCAGCATTAAATCTTCGGATTATTAAGGGTTATCTTACAACCATTAAGGGTTAATCTACACAACCTACCTCTATATTTGGCTAAATGGCGCTACATAATTTGGAGCATAATCCCATAAGCGTAATGGAAATACGAATGGAAATATTGTAGTTATCTCAAAACTTCGTTTTTGGGGTTAGGCCACTGTTGCTCTGAGCACCTCAATTCAAAATTTGAATCCTTATTTTTTAGATTTTTGTGAAATCGTGAAAAAGTTTATCAAGTTAAAAATAAAGTGTCAATAAAAAAATTAGTGTTTAAACTGGAGCATTTAGCACAAAATAAATCTATTTTTAAATACAGCACCTAGAAACTTACAAATTTTTGTATTATGTTCAGGATGATGCCGCCAAGAAAAGTCCACTATAGAAAATGGGTGGAAATGCATAGTTGCATCTTAAAGTGCATAAAATGCGTCTAAAAATGCATAAATATGTCAAAATAAGATAAGCATATTAAGGTCCAAATTTTGTTACTCAGAAGCTTTTGGGGTCGCTGAAGACGAATACGCCATCAGAATCGACCCCCGGAGCACCTGGTACCCAGGTTCACTGCAAAGGCACGTCATATGAAGTTTCGAGTGGTTTCCGAACTAAATTGATGCAAACAGATCACTTGGAGGTTTTTGGAGCCACTGAACACGAGTACGCCATCGTAACCGGGACCCGCCAGGAGCACCTTGTGTCTTATATCACATCATATTCTGGAGTTTCGAGGGATTTCGAAAAGAAAGACATACAGTCCCTGCTCAATTTATTAGACTCACCCTAGAAATAGCAGTTTTTTTCTTTGAAACACCTTAAATGTATGTTCAAAGTCATACGGAACTGCTGATTGGGTTAAATAACAATTACTTAATAATCGTGCTACATAATTAAGTTAAAGATTGTGAGAGTTTTTGATTGAATTGTGAGAACTTGACAGATTGCAATAGAATGGGCTAAAAGGGTGCAATGACTCGACTTTTTCAACTTTAGTTTTTAGTTAAATTAGTGGTTGATGTTCAAATTTTCGTAAAATTTGCAATAGTAAGTGTTAATATTACTCTATATTAATGTTAGTTTTTAATTTGTTTAAGTTATTTTAAGATATTAATAAAAAGTGTTAATTTCTAAAAGGCGAATGCCTTCGATTGGAATTTTTTCATATGGGTGATTGTAAAGATCTTTTTGTTGAGCAAATCTCTTCTGCTCTCTTCTGGTACTGCTCTATTAGAAAAGACCACATGTATCAAAGAGAAATAGCAAAAAATTATGCTATATCTTAAACGTCAGTTCGAAGGTTGAGTCAAAAACTTTAAGAGAAACATCGTATTACATCGGTTTGGAGTGGTCGGTATGGCAGAAATGTTTCAGTCACCCCCAGAGGGCAACGAATTTTAAAGAATTTAGCGCGAAACACAGAAGGGTCACCCATAGCGATATAACCAGTAAATTGGAAGAATCAGAGTGTTCAGTATCAGTACAAATTTCGGCGTATAGTGGACTCCGGTACTGAACACTCTGATTCTTCCAATTTATTGGTTATATCTCTATGGGTGACTTCTGTGTTTCGCAGCTAAATTCTTTAAAATTCGTTGCCCTCTGTAGGTGACTGAAATATTTCTGCCATACCGACCCCTCCAAACCGATGTAACAGAATTTTTCTCTTTAATTTTTTAGCTCAACCTTCGAACTGACGATTAAGATATAGCATATGTTTTTGCTATTTCTCTTTGGTACAAGTGGTATTTTCTAATAAAGGAGTAAGAGATATGAGCAGAAGAGATTTGCTCAACAAAAAGATCTTTACAATAACCCAAATGAAAAAATTTCAATCCAAGATATTTGTATTTTAAAAATTAACATATTTGTAATAATATCTTAATAGTTATTTATGATATAAGTGTTAAAAGTACACGTTTAAGGCACGCATGTGAAAGTTTGCAGAATGAGCGAAGCGAGTTCTGCAATTCACATGAGTGCCTTAAAAATGTACTTTTTAACACGCATATCATACAATATTTTTTCTACAAACGCAATTACAGGACAATATCTACAAAAACTTTTATTTTACTTGAACTTGGCTGACATTCCACTTTTATATTTTTTTGACATTACATCAAAATTGCTTATACAGTCAATACGAACTGCAGTGCCATAAAAATTTTAAAGCACTAGTGCCTTAAGTAGAATTTTTAACGCTCGTATGGAGTGCTAAAAATTGCATTTTTAACACGGTTGTACAAAAAATAAATTAAACAAATTAAAAATAAACATTCATATAGAACAATATTAACATTCAGCTCTTAAAATTTTAAGAAAATTAAACACCAATAACTAATTTAACAAAAAAACTAAAGTTGAAAAACATCGAGTCCTTGCGCATTTTTTGCGCATTCTATTACCACCTGTCAAGTATCCACAATTTAAAAAAAATTACCATTTTTATCTTAATTATATAGCACGATTATTAAGTTATTATTTAATACAATTAAACGGTTACGTATCACTTTTAAGATACTTTTAAGGTGCTTAAAATTAAAAAAACTGCTTTTTCTAGGGTGAGTCTAATAAATTGAGCAGGGACTGTACATTGGAAGGAGAAAACAAGCGAAGGTAGAAATATAATTACAAAACTAATCACTGATAAAAACGAGGAAATCACATAAATTCAGAGAATAACCATTATGATAGAAAACTACTACGAAATAGTGTACGAGTCAAAAGTAAAACCACCACGGGTTATAACGAAAAATGCCGAAAAATAGTAAAAAATGTCGGATTTGAAGATATACCAGATACAACAAAGTACGAAATAAGAAACGCAATTAGTACCATGCGAAATAGAAAAGAAAGCCCCAGATGGCCTTGAATTACATCATCTATAACAGCGGTTCTCAATCTTTTTGTGTCATGTACCACCAAATACTTTTTATTATTTTTGGTACCACCTAACTGAAATCCATATCTAACTAGGTGATTTAATTAACTATAATAGTGGTGCTGATTTTGGCTGTTTTTGCGTTTTGTGTACCACCTCAAAAAATGAAATGTACCACCAGTGGTACATGTACCACAGATTGAGAACCGCTGATCTATAATATGAATCTAAACTGACATTGTAAAAACACTTTTATCTTCGTACTCAATAGAAAGACAACTAACTGTATCGTCGCCCCCGTTAGCGAAATTATTCCGATTCGATTTTTTTGCACCAACTTACTCAAAAAGAGGTCCTTATAACAAATCCACAGGGTACCAAGCGGTGCCGTGGTCGAAAAATTGTTTAAACAATCGCATCATATTCTAGTTCAATCAGAATGTGCAGCAAGCACCTCTACCGGTTTCTAAACTTATTAGTTTCTCATCAGGAGGCACATATGCTGCTCTCTCTGACCCAACCAGGACAAACCCCGGCGTGTAGTCCCGGATTGCAACGAACGAAATGGCAGGGTTGCCCTAGCGACAACTGCTAGCAAAAGACTAAGTTTTCAATATAATAGCACATAAAATAACATTAAAAATATTACTCTACATCCCACCAGATTGAAAACAATGGGAACCCTCTCTGGTTACACCTCCGAGGCTTCTAAAATTTGCAAGCCATAACGGATGCTGAGACTAAAGAAGATATGGGAATTTTAAAATTTATAATTCACGTCCCATCTGCTAAGCGCGGTAAAGTTTTAACGAGAATGGTTCACTTCGTACTCCAATCAGAGTAAACATGTAAATCAAAAATGAATAACCATTTTCAATTTCGTTGCAACACGAAACTCCAGCCGCATCATCTTCTAGTTCAATCAGAGAGTGCATCAAGCACCTCTATTTTTTTTTTAGATAACTTGGGTCATTCTGAGCAAAAAACCTCTCTTGTCATTTTTCTCTAAAATTGATTTTTGTCGAGTTATACGTGATTTAAAATTTGAAAAATGCGAAAATTTCCATTTTCAAGGCTTAATAACTCGATTAAAAATTATTATTATGAAAGTCAAAAAGTGACCAAATCACAGTTTAAAACCCCTCCTTTACGATCCCAAAGGAAATTTTGGTAATATTTTAATACAAAGCTGTTATCTTTAATTATTAACATATACCCCCTTTGTGGCTCAGTGGTAAGAGCGCCTACCTTTGGATCGAAAGAGCCGAATGGTAGTGAGTTCGAATCTCACCAGAGTCAGGAATTTTTCGTTTATTATAAATTAACAAATGAAAATAGTTTCTGTCCTTGTGGGATCGGTACTGACCGGAGGGACCGCAGACATTCGGATACAATTAGCGTCTCTTTGCAAAGAAAATGACGTCGACTTTGCTAAGTAACAAGACACTTACTCAACACACACACTACACATGACACTAGGTATCTAACTGCAAAAATTCACCGTATCTACCATGGTATTAGCTAAATAAAAAAAATATTAACAATTAGCGCTATAGTTCAGGCTATATCGACGCCCTCGTTAGCGAAATTATTTCGATTAGATTTTTTTGCACAAACTAACTCAAAAAGATGTTCTTATAACAAATCCACAGGGTGCCAGGCGGTAACTTGGTCAAAAAATTATTTAAGCAATTTTTTTTAAACGAATTCACAAAAATAATTTTTTTACTTCGAACACATTTTTTTAGATAACTTAGGCCATTCTGCGCAAAAAAGGTCTCTTGTGATGTTTCTCTCAAATCGCGAATAACTCGACAATAATTAATTTTAGAGAAAAATGACTAGAGACTTTTTTTATTCAGAATGGACCAAATTATCTAAAAAAAATTTGTTCGAAATGCAAAAATTATTTTTGTGAATTTGTTTAAAAAAAATTGTTTAAACAATTGTTCGACTACGGCACCGCCTGGCACCCTGTGGATTTGATATAAGGAAATCTTTTTGAGTAAGTTTGTGTAAAAACATCGAATCGGAATAATTTCGCTAACTAGAGCGACGATACAGCCCCGTCTAAATTTGTTTCAGTTAAAGTCAAACAAATAGTAACCTCTAAACTATTTTTTCTGTTTTTAGGCCCTCTTTTATGGTTAGATCCGTCCACTTTAAGATTACAATTGGTTGGAGTTGTATCTTTGGGATATGGTTGTGCTACAAATAGACCTTCCATTAATTCTCGAGTAACCAGTTTTTTAGAATGGATCGTCACTGTTGCATCTGGTAAGTTTCTTAAATGAAATAGTAATAATATATGGTCTCTTTCATGAGCATTTTTCAGTGCGTCACAAATGATAGAAAAAAAGGTAAGTCCGTGATAAGACACATTTATAACATTTATTCTAACATGACATTTTAGTTCAATCTGACAGTTGTGTCATATTTTATTTGCAATTTGGCATAAAAACAAATCAATTGTGTTTATTGCATTTATAAAATGGTATTTTCTTTGATTTGTATAGTCTTATAAATTGTACAGATTATATTCCTAGATATATTATATAATTCGTAAATAACTTTTTTTCGATTATAGCGCAATCTATCGACAACTAGAACAAATGTTATAAATGTCTGTAATCACCGACGTGCCTTTTTTCTGTCACATACAATTTACTGCGTTAGAATGAAATCGAAAAACTGTGACGCACTGAAAGATGTTGATGAGAAAAAGAATAGACAGGAACACACCCTGAGCTAGTTATGACATAGTCTTAAGAAACTTGGAGGATAAAACTAATCTTGGAATTAAAAACGAAAACAATAGTTGCTGGAGTACACTAAAGAAAATCCATACAAAATCAAAAGGCGGACATGGTAAAACCTAAAAATATAAAAAAACCTCAATAGAATATCAAGATCCTTTTCCAACAAAAAGTCGCCCTTAGAAAGACTTATAGTATGGTATAGTTAGACCCAAACCCAGACATCCAAAGTGAAAAATATCCTCCAACACCAAATTGTTCTATATGGTCCACATAATGTTCAGAAAAAAGTCACACCATTTTGAGAGTCGGGTTTGGGGGGGAGAGGGGGGAAATATCTGCAAATTCGTAGTTTTTTAGGTTTTTCGTCAATATTTCTAAAACTAAGCGGTTTAGCATGAACAACCCTCTACACAAAATTGTTCTACATTAAATTTGAAATAAAAAAGGCCCTACGTATAACCCTTCTAAAATTAACGGTTCCAAAGTTACGGAGGTAGTATAGTATAATTGGTCCAAAAAAAGGCCTAACCCAGACATCCAAAGTAAAAGTTTTCCTTCAACACCAAACTGTTCTATATGGTCCACATATTGTTCAGTAAAAAGTTACACCATTTTGAGCGTCCGGTTTTGGGGGGTAGATGGGGGAGAAGTCGGTAAATTAGTAGTTTTTTTACGTTTTTCGTCAATATTTCTAAAACTATTCTTTAGCGTAAGAAATGTTCTATAGAAAAATGTTCTACATAAAATTTAAAACAGAAAAGGTTCCATACATAATTGTTATAAAATCAACGGTTCTAGAGTTACGGAGGGTGAAATGTGGAGGTTTTCGATACTTTTTATATTTACCGATTTCTCCCCCCTCTCCCCCCAAACCCGACGCTCAAAATGGTGTGACTTTTTTCTGAACATTATGTGGACCATATAGAACAATTTGGTGTTGGAGGATAACTTTCACTTTGGATGTCTGGGTTTTTGGTATAGTTATATCATAAATATTGCCTAAAAAATGTAAAAAGTATCGAAAACCTCGACTTTTCACCCTCCGTAACTCTGGAACCGTTGATTTTATAACAATTATGTATTGAACATTTTTTGTTTTAAATTTCATGTAGAATATTCTTGTATATAACATTAATTACGCTAAAGCATAGTTTTAGAAATATGGACGAAAAATGTAAAAAAAAACTACTAATTTACCAGGTTCTCTCCCATCTCCCTCCCAACCCAGAAGCTCAAAATGGTGTAACTTTTTACTGAACAATATGTGGACCATATAGAACATTTTGGTGTTGGAGGAAAACTTTTACTTTGGATGTTTGGGTTAGGCCTTTTTTTATACCAGTTATACTATACTAAATCCGTAACTTTGGAACCATTCATTTTAGAAAGATTATGCATAGGGCCTTTTTTATTTAAAAAATTTAATGTAGAACATTTTTGTATAGAAGGTTGTTCATGCTAAACCGCATAGTTTTAGAAATATTGGCGAAAAACTAAAAAAACTAGGAATTTACCGATTTCTCCCCCCTCTCCCCCCCAAACCCGACGCTCAAAATGGTGTGACTTTTTTCTGAACATTATGTGGACCATATAGAACAATTTGGTGTTGGAGGATAACTTTCACTTTGGATGTCTGGGTTTTTGGTATAGTTATATCATAAATATTGCCTAAAAAATGTAAAAAGTATCGAAAACCTCGACTTTTCACCCTCCGTAACTCTGGAACCGTTGATTTTATAACAATTATGTATTGAACATTTTTTGTTTTAAATTTCATGTAGAATATTCTTGTATATAACATTAATTACGCTAAAGCATAGTTTTAGAAATATGGACGAAAAATGTAAAAAAAAAACTACTAATTTACCAGGTTCTCTCCCATCTCCCTCCCAACCCAGAAGCTCAAAATGGTGTAACTTTTTACTGAACAATATGTGGACCATATAGAACATTTTGGTGTTGGAGGAAAACTTTTACTTTGGATGTTTGGGTTAGGCCTTTTTTTATACCAGTTATACTATACTAAATCCGTAACTTTGGAACCATTCATTTTAGAAAGATTATGCATAGGGCCTTTTTTATTTAAAAAATTTAATGTAGAACATTTTTGTATAGAAGGTTGTTCATGCTAAACCGCATAGTTTTAGAAATATTGGCGAAAAACTAAAAAAACTAGGAATTTACCGATTTCTCCCCCCTCTCCCCCCCAAACCCGACGCTCAAAATGGTGTGACTTTTTTCTGGACATTGTGTGGACCATATAGAACAATTAAGTGTTGAAGGATAACTTTCACTTTGGATGTCTGGGTTATGCCATCTTTTGGATCAACTATACTATACTATTAGAAGCCATAATGAGTCTTCTTCTTTACGTGCCATCTCCGCGATGAAGATTGGTATAATGAGTAAAACAGATCATATAGCGACGTCATAGAAGTATTCAAGGAGAGCAACGATTGACATTGAAAAAACACTGCTCTCCTCCTCGTAGAAAACATTCACTAAAAACCTAGGAGCAGAAACGTGCCATCTAGTTTATATAGAGCCGTTACAAACTATTTCGGTAATACACAGACGCAGACGCGGACGCTATCCAGATACTTAACTAGATTAGTCTAAAGGCTCTAAAGGATCAGTGGATGAGGCCTCTAGAATTTCTGCTGTAGTTTTTGGTATAGTTTATTTCGCTCCCTGTTCGGCAAGCTGGTAATCTTGAAGATTTATTTCAAACCTATACTCTTGCCACGGTATATACATCTTCGTTTCAACAAAAAACTGTAATAATCATTTTAAAAAATATTTTTTCTACGAGCGTGCAAAAATGTCTACTTTCGCGCACGCATTTTAGTTTAGAAAGTTTCACTTTTCCGCACGCGTGTTACTTTTCCGCACGCGTTTTATTTTTCCGCACGCGTGTTACTTTTTCGCAAGCGGTTTTTACTTTTCCGCACGCGTGTTAATTTAGATATGTTAATATGGCCTTAAAGTAATTATAATACATGCAATAAACTAATATTTAGATATTATTTACTAATTTATTTCAAATATATCTTATTGTGTTCCTGTTTTAATGAAATTAACGCGAAAATTCGATGAAATAAAATTATTTTGACATAATATTCGAAAGTCCAATCGGTAGACAATAACAGTAGTTTTGAATCATCGTCATGGAAACCAAGATCGTCGTCATGCTAACTAATTATATTGAAAGTTTGGTTTTTACAACCTTGTCAAAGAATTAATTTGTGTATGTATTTTCATATTAATTAAATTAATTGATTAAGATTTGGTAATTTTTTAAAGACTTTTAGAAAAAATATTGTTCCTAACTCTTGCAGAAAGTCTCTTGTCCGCACTCGACTGCTTGCCGAACTCCCGCTTCGCATCGTTCGGCAAACTGCAGTCGCCTGCGGAAAAGAATGACTTTCTGCACTTGTTAGGAAAATAACTATTTTTCTTGACTATTTTACGTAATATAGTAATAGATAAACATCTAATCCAAATTTTTATTTTCAGACACCAACTACTGCATCAAATAAACCAGAAATCTCTACCGAAACATATCGTCCGTAGTTCATAATGTAAAATAGTAACTTTTAAAATAAAAATGATTTCCCATACTGTAGTTTTTTTGCTCTTAAGATAAATCCAGAATAAGTACAGAATGATCCACATATACTTAAATCACAAAGATCAACATATTGTAAGTATACTTTCAACGACAAGAAAGATCAATGATGGTCTTTATAATTACAAATATAAATACACACATACTCTGGGCTAATTAGCAAAATTCATGGAAAAGTTATTTACCAGCAATTTTATTGCTGGAATCGAATTATAAGATCCTATATATTAATAATATAGGTACGAAAAGTAAGCAGATAGTGTGCTACTTTTTTTATAAACAAAATGGCGCCGACAAATCGTATTTTTTTCAATTATTGATCTATAACTCCGAAGATTTTAACTTTACAACCAAAACAGCTTAATAAAAATTCACCGCAATTAAATTCTGCATAGAGACATGTTTTTCACGATTTGCTCCGAAGAAAATTTTCCTCGGAAAATGCGGGTTTTCCTAACAAAAACTCTAATTTTCAAATAAAGTTTTAGGTAAGTAATTATTAATCAATAATTAAATAACTTAGTGACATCAAAGTTTTCTTGATATAGATTGTAATTCCAGAAGCCGGTGAAAATTAAACGAATATTTTAGCGACAATTCAATTGTTAATTAACAAATTACGATCGCAATAATAAACAAAATAATCATGATACATTGATCAAACCTATAAAGATTATAAAGATGAGATGCTTATTTAATATTTTATCGACAAAATATAAATTTTTCTTTTTTTTGCATAATCTTTAAATTTTGAAAAAAAAATAGTTATAATACGCTGGTCTAATTAGTAAAGTACAAAGAAAGGTTATTTACCAGCAATTTTATTGCTGGAATCGAATTATAAGATCCTATATATTATTAATATAGGTATGCAAAGTCCGCATATAGTGTGCTACTTTTTTTATAAACAAAATGGCGCCGACAAATCTTATTTTTTTCAATTATTGCTCTATAACTCCGAAGATTTTAACTTTACACCAAAAACACTCAAATAAAAATTCACCCCAATTTAATTCTGCATAGAGAAATGTTTTTCTCGATTTGTTCCGACGAAAATTTTCCTCGGAAAATGTGGGTTTTCCCAACAAAATCTCGAATTTTCAAATAAATTTTTTGGGCCAGTAATTATTTATCAACAATTATATAGCTTGGTGAAATAAAAGCTTTCTTGTTATAGATTATAAATTCAGAAGCCGGTGAAAATGAAACGAATATTTTAGCAACAATTCAATTGTTAATTAACAATTTACAGTCGCAATAACAACCAAAATAATCATGAGACATTGATCAAGCTTAGAAGGATTATAAAGGTGTGATGCCTATTTAATATTTTGTCGACAAAATATAAATTTTCCATTTTTTTGCATAATCTTTAAATGTTTAAAAAAATTGTTATAAACAAATTAACATTTCTCAGAAATTGTTCATTATATTCTAATTTAAATACTTAAAATGCGTATTTCATAGGCCTTGAAAATGAATGCTTTAAAAAAATTTTCCAACCATTTGCAAAAAAGTTATGAAACAGCAAAGTAAATATACGAAATCTCCGTTGTTTATAATTAGTTTTAATTGTTTCAAAGCTTAAAAGTGAGTCTATGGTACAACCTAATTACTCACAAAGAATGTCAAAAATTACTGCAATGGTTATATTTTAATCAAAGATTAAAAACAATTTTTTTTGTAATTTTTAGCGCAAACGTAGGCCTGATACAGAGTCGGAGCTAAAATGTTCACTCGAAGCGACTGACACGCAGCATACATTATTTATTAAAAGTGTACATCACGCGGCCGGTCGTCGCTCCGAGTGAAAATGTTAGCTACAGTACTGTGTTACTCTACTTTCGCGCGTGTAAATTACAAAAAAATATATTTATAATCTTTAATTAAAATATAACTATTAAACTGATAATCGATATTTTTTTGTAAATAATTAGCTTGTACTTTAGACTCACTTCTACGCTTTGAAAGAATTAAAAAAATATATAAACACAGTAGTAATCGTATGATTACTTTGCTGTTTCATAACTTTTTTACAAATGGTTGCAAAAAAGTTTTAAAGCATTAATTTTAAAGATATTTAAAATGCCCATTTTCGCTATTTTTTTAAATTATAATATAATAAAAACTTTCTGAGAAACGTTAATTTGTTTATAACTATTTTTTTTTAACATTTAAAGATTATGCAAAAAAATAAAAAATTCATATTTTGTCGACAAAATATTAAATAGGCATCTCATCTTTATAAGATTTCAAAGCTTGATCAGTGTATCATAATTATTTTGGTTATTATTGCGACCGTAAATTATTAATTTACAATTGAATTGTTGCTAAAATATTCGTTTAATTTTCATCAGCTTCTGGAACTATAATCTAAACCAAAAAGGCTTTTAAGTCACCAAATTATTTAATTATTGGTAGATAATTACTTATCTAAAACTTTATTTGAAAATTAAAGATTTTGTTGGGAAAACACGCATTTTCCGAGGAAAATTTTCGTCGAAGCAGATCGGAAAAAACGCGTCTCTATGCAGAATTTAATCACGGTGAATTTTTATTTGAGTGTTTTTGTTGTAAAGTTAAAATCTTCGGAGTTATAGAGCAATCATTAAAAAAACACGATTTTCGTGCGCCATTTTGTTTATAAAAAAAGTAGCACACTATCTGAGGACTTTGCATACCTATATTATTAATATATAGGATCTTATAATTCGATTCCAGCAATAAAATTGCTGGTAAATAACTTTTTCCAAAAATGGCCTATTCTCCGATAATGGGCGGATGTAATTTCGGCCGGAAAAAGGGCAGGTACTAAAAGCCGGTAGGTAAATTCGGCCGGAGGTTTTAAGTTGCTTCTTAATTACTTCTTATTCGTTTTGAACCGAAATTTTGCTAATTTTAAAAAATTAATATATTATATTATATATTACACAGTACAATTTTCAAAGGAGGAAGACCTAACGCTTCGTCAAAACCTAACTTTCGGGTATTAGAGTGTAGAGTACCCCAGGAGTGTAATTACCAATATTTTAATCTCATCGTAAACATCAACCCCTCGGCCGAAATTACCGCTGTCATAAATGGTACCCCTTGATTTATGCAGGTAGGCCAAGGGATTACCGGCCGAAATTACGCCCGCCGCCGATAATCACCCCAGACTAACACCCAACCTTATATGGAATCACCATGTATTTCAAAGCAATATTTATTTATTTTGAAAAAACTTGTTATTGTTGCGAACAATAAGGGTTTTTATTGAAAATAAATAAATCGACAAGACAATCAGATAGTACAGCTCTGAACGGTATAGTCTATTTGCTTGAGTTGCAAATTGAACGAAAATAAATAAATTAACTTTTGCGTCCAAAAACGAAAATATGCCTCATGTGGGGTTATAGAACTTACAAAGGGGAAAGATTATTAGTCTTGTGGAGCAAGTAATATTCTCAGAGGGACATAGCTGTAGAGCTAGGCGTAATACAGGGCGTTCTGTCCAAAACCTATGCTAGGTAACAGAAACTAGGAAGCTCAAAAATGAAGCAAGGGAAAGTCGCCAAAAAGTAAAAACGGCTCGCTACGATCGTTTAGTTGTCCAATCAGCTGGAAGACACCTAACCATTTCTCACCAGGAGCTCCAAAGGCAGCCTTTGGAAGCTGCAGGTGTAACTGTTTCAGTTGAACCGATAAGAAGAAGAGTTCGTGTCAAGAAGCATATAGCAGGAGTCAGTTATAGGTTCTCGAGTTATCCAGGCAGCACAAGATTGATCGCCTAAATTGGTATCTTCACCACCAAAACTGGAACATTGCGAATTGACAAAATGTGCTATTTTCAGGATTTTTGTGTAAAATCAGATGGCCCACGAAATCGTGTACTTAGAGGTCGAGGAAGACACGCAAGAACGAAAACTGTCAGATCTGTTTACAAATATACAAGGGGAAGTGTAATGTTCTGGAGAGGAATTGTGATCCGTAAAAAAACTCCTATAATTTTCATCCAATAAACTTTAACTGCTCACAGGTATATTGATAAACTATGGTTAGACTCTGGAGAGGTGCAACAGGAGAAAATTTAATTTTCATGCATGATAATGGACCTCCACATACCATTAGAGTGACTAGAGACATCATTAAAGAAGAAGGTATCCCTTGTTTGGAGTGGCCTGCTTGCTCACTTGAGCTTAATTCTATAGAGTATTTGTGGGATATGCTTAAAAGAAAAATTAGATCTCGCCGAGATAATCCACAAAACACTGCACGGCTAGTACAAGCTGCTCTTCAAGAATGAAGCTGCCTACCACAAACAAATGTTGATAATTTGATTAGGAGCATGCCCACGCAAACAAGCTTTAAATTCCGAGTGCGAGAGAGAAGCCATTCCAGCAGTCCAATTGTGCATCTTACTCGCACTCACATTTACAGCGGCGTCAATACGATCTAACCGCTCATTGTTATTAATTAAAAATAACAGCTTAGTAGTAAATTAATGACACAGATTTCTTCAGGATCATGTAGCGGCGACTTTAAACTTTGATTTAGTCACTTTCTGACTTTCATAATAATAATTTTTAACCGAGTTATTAAGTCTTAAAAATGGCCATTTTCGCGTTTTTCAAATTTTAAATTGCTTATAACTCGAAAAAGATCAACTTTAGAGAAAAATTATAAGAGAGCTTTTTTGTCAAGAATGGTCCAAAAAACCTAAAAAATAGCCCGGGCCAAAAATATTGATTTTTGCAATTTGATTAAAAAAAAATTGTTAAAAAAAAGTTGGCCCACTTTTCACGTGGGCGACTTCTTGAACCTTATTCTGGGATGTCTCACGAATGTGATTATGCAAAAATATCTCATGGGAATATTTTTCCCAACGAACCCGCCGTTTCCGCCTTGTCTAATTATAGAAAAGTATTTAATGTAAGGAATCAAAACTCAGATAAAATAGAGAGCAATAAGAATATAGATAAATATCGTTAGTGCAGTCACTGAAGGCTTTCACCTCCGATTTCGTTGAACCTCCATCTATATTTATGAAAATTGGTGAGTAGTTAGAAGATACCTCAAGAAACAAAATTGACATGATGCCAATTTGCGCTTTTACCCTGAGGGGGGGATGATCCCTCTTTTCAGGGGTTGAAATTATTTTATTAAAAATACCCCCAGGAATCGATAGAGTGTCCAATTTTAAGTAAAAGTTGTTAAATAAAGTTAAGGTAAGTGAGGGTAACTTCGGCGGCTTAAGGCTTTATTTGTTAAGGTATAATTTTTTAGGGCAAGCACTTCTCAGTTATACACATTATAAAAATTGCAGTATGTGATTTCGGCTCAGAAATAATGTCTTTATCAAAAGGGGAAGGCTAGTTATTTTAGTTATTTTTCTGATTTAGTTAAATAAAAAAAGAGTGCAGAAACTACCTGCGTCAGTAATTTCGGCATAGGGAGGTGCTATTTTCGTGATGGTTATGCTGGTAATTTCGGTGGTGACTGAAGACAAACTATTGTTAGAAAAATATTTGCCTTTTTTATTTAAAATTTAAATAAGAAAATTTTAAACAAACATTTAATAAACCAACATTTATTAACATTTAAAAAAAACATTTATAGGAACTAAAACTGAAATAAACACCTAAAAAATGTATAGATGTGAAAATATGACAACACATTAAACATTAATTACTTCATGTTGTCAAAAAACGTTTATAGCATTACGCTGTAATTACTATTTTCTGCTAATTTTAATTCTTATTTTTTAATAACCTTTCGCAAAACGAAATGACAAAATTCACATGTAAATACAGGGCAGATGTTAAACGAAACGTTGAACAGATTGTATAAAATTAATGTTCCTTTCAAAGAAACACTTCTTAATTGATTACGATGTCCCAGCCTCCTAATGTCAAAAATTCTTGAAATCCATAAAGCTTGTCGATTTATGGCTGTCTCTGTTTTATCTAAGAAACCGCAAATCATTTGACATAACAGTTGGGGGTTCGTTTCGAGCCGGTCAGTTTTCTACCAGCGTCTGCATCCTTCGAGCGTCGATATTATGTAGGTCAACAACACACTGCTTGTTTACACACAATAAATAGAATATTACCGTTCGTTGTTTATTTATTTTTATTACATTTATTTCAATTAAATTCCGGCCATACACCTATCGGAACACGTTCGTAACAAAACAGAACGGACAAATAAGTACTTACATCTAAATGTTTAAAAATATTCCTTATTAATAATATACCAACTAATAATCACAAAACATTTATTATTGCAAAACAGTGTTGAACTTAATAGGTATTTAACGGTATTTAAAACTATTTTTTGGTATTATAGGAACCCTTATTTATTAAATAATTTGATAAACTCATTTGGCATTTCCGGTACTTCATATATTTTTTTGGTTTCATTTATCAATTTTGGTTCTTTAATCGAACAGACAACATGTTCTTTTGGATAGGTTAATATGTCCTCCTTTTGTGGCCACTTCCAAAAAGACCCCGACTTTTCCATACACCTGACATTAAAACTTTTATTTTCCTTATTCACAGAGATAATTATTCCTAGAAATAGGTTGTCCTCATAATTTACCACCAAATACTCTCCAACATCTGATTTTAAAGCAGTTTTTGCTGGTTCATCTTTGGAACATTTATTTTTTTTTGTATTTGGTTTCTTTTTTAACTGCTGGTTTTCCTTTTCTTTTTGTTTATCAATCCTGCTTTGTTTTCTTTCCTCGTTTTCTTTGATTTCTTTTAGTTTTTTTCGACATCTAAACTTTGTTGCAGATCCTGAGTAACACCATTTTTAAAAAACTTTTGGAATTTTACGTTATCTGGGTTAAAGGGCACGAGCCCACAAGTTCGAAATCCATTTTGTATTGTTTTTGAAAAGTGACAATTTTTTAATAACGCTTCATTTAGAATTGGAGCAAAATTATCTTTGGCAAAGGTTTTATTTGGATTATCTACGCGCCAGTTTTGAATAAGTTTTTTGTAGGTTGATTTAAGAGAATGGAATAAAGCCACATCCAATGGTTGCAATATGTAAGCTGGAACTGATCACTTTTGAAACTCGTTGCATTGCGTAAACTACCATAGGAGGAGGCAACTGGCCTAGAGCATTAACCATTATTAATGAAGTAAGGCACTCTTTTTCGCTTGTAGTAATAAACGCATAGACGGTTTTATCTCCTTTTTTGGCCAAAACTTGGTCTCCTTTTGGAGACAGAAAGAAAGCTGTCTCGTCACAATTATACACCCTACTTTTATCTAGGAGGATATCTAAGAAGCCGTCTTTTTCAAGGTAGCTACTTATTTCTGCAAACCAGTTACGTATCTGTTCTTCCGATACTTTAGAACGTTGTTTAGTCAAATTTTGGGACATCCTTAGACTTATATTGTGGTGCCTTCTCATAAATCTGTCATACCAATCCCTACCCGGCCGGTTGTTGTGAAAAGGATTTGGGCGCTGCAGATCATCCAGTATTCCTTTTACGCTTTATAAAAGCTGCTCTTTTGTAACGGAAAATCCTTGCCTTGCTGAGTTAAGTATCCATTATTCTAAAAATTGCTCTAAGTATCTTTTAATTATTTTTGTATGATAAAAAATAACCGAGGTATTTTCTGATCCGAGGTATTTTTTTATTTCCGTTTAAAGCCTAAATTTTACTGTCAGTAACCCGTAACCAGGGCAATTTAACCTGTTGTCTTTTAAAAATAATGTATTTAGAAAATCATGTTTAATACAATGTTATTATAGACCTTGCAATTATCTTTGACATGATTGTCGGATAAACCTAATGCCATAAAAATTAACGGAGTTATTCTAAAAAAAATCAACACCATTTTTTTGGAAAAATTTTTGTAGCAAATATTTTGTATGTATATGTATAAAGGGTGCGGAGAAGTCCATTTACTCGTTTGTAGAAAGAGATACGAAAAAAATTTATTTAGATGAGATTACGGCATAAATAGGATCAGAATTTAAAAATATTTCCAAATATACAGGGCCACCCGTATTGAAACGTTGAAACAAACTTATCTTTTTGTTAATGGAACACCCTGTATATTTTTACATTTTTGGATTCTCCTCGATATTTTCTTTCTTAAAATATAAGTTTTGCCATGTTATACGAAGTAGTTTAAAAAATAACGTTTTGTTTTTGTTAATTTCCTAGCACCATATTCACACCCTGTATTCCACGTATTCCACATACCTAACTGCTTTTATTTGGGAGTTATTGTGGACTCTGGCAAAACATTAACTGTAGTAACAATATATTACGTGAAATTTTATTAGTTTGCACACGGAAATATTCAATCAAAAATATTTTTTTCATGATTTTCGATTACAAGGGTGGTTGCTAAAAGGGCTGAAAAATTAACTAAAACTATAAAGCATGCATATGAATTACTTCCGCCAGAATGCTGAAATCTGCATTTTACCATTAAAAAGTAGGGTGGATTTCACCTCTAAACTTCAAAAAGCGCAAGTTGGCACTATATTACTTTTGTTTCTTTAGGTATGCTCTAACCAGTTTTCATGAAAATCGATGGAGGCTCAACGAAATCGGAGGTGAAAATCTTCAGCGATTACACTTTCAGAAATATAAAAAATAATAAAAAATAGGGTGGATTTCACCCCTAAAATGCAAAAAGCGCATATTCGCACCATATAATTTTTGTTTCTTGAGGTATCCTCTAACTATTCACTCATTTTCATAAAAATCAATGGAAGTTCAACGAAATCGGAGGTAAAAACCTTCAGTGACTGCACTTTCAGACATATCAAAAATTATTTTTTAAAAAATGGTAGATTTCACCCCTAAAATGCAAAAAGCGCAAGTGAATACTATATCACCTTTGTTCTTTGACGTATCCTCTAACCCAGAGGTTCCCAACCGGTGGTACGCGTACCACTGGTAGTACGCGGGAAGGTTTCAGGTGGTACGCGTCGCGTGGGTGAAACAACCGACATTAAGATTATTATCCTTGATGTGTGAAGATATGGGTGGCGGGTTCAAAACTCTTCTGTTGTATACAGAAGTGAGATAGTTATCTCAAGGGAAAATTTTCACCTGTCTCTTTGAACTGAGATCAGCAGTTTTAATGCTTTTAAGTGAAAAAAATAATGACATGAAAGACTTATTCTATGATGAAGAATCGTTGTCAAGATTGGAGTATCTAGCTGACATTTTTGACAGACTCAACACGCTGAAAATGGTTCTTCAGGGAGAAAACAGAACATCCATCACAGTCAATGGGAAAATAAACTACTTCCAGAAAAAGTTGGTTCTTTTTTGTTCTCAAATACAGGGGAAGATTGTCTCTTCATTTCCTACGCTGTCATCATTTTTTGAAGAAAACAAAATATCTCCAATACTAGATGTGGTTGCTGATATAATTCTTCACTTGAAATCTCTTCAAGAATGTTTTAATAAATAATACTTCTCTGAAGATTATTCCAAATGAGTTGGAATTACAGGAAACGTTCATCGATCTAACAGAAGACAGTTCTATGAAAGACAGTTTTAAAGAGAAATCCTTAACTGACTTCTGGATCGGGTGTAAATTGCAGTATCTAATGCTCTTCCGGCAAGCTATGTATGCTGTTTTTGATGCCACTTGTCTCTAGTTACTTGTGTGAGACGGGTGAACTATTGTATATAAAAAATAAATATAGAAACAGACTAACAAGTGTTGAAGAGGACTTAAGAATAAAATTGAGTTCAATTACTCATGCAATTGACACTTTAATCACAGGCAAACTGCAACAATCTTCGCATTAATCTCGATACAAAATGACTAGTTTTGATTTCTGTTGATTTGTATCTTTTTTTTGGTTGAACGTTTGTACCAATTGTATAACATTGCATGATGATTTTGTATAGCAATGAGTAATAAACGTATATCTGTATATAATTTTCATCCGACGCCCTGAAAGGCACTAAGGATTATGAGAAAGAAGAAGAAGAAGTATATATTTTTAAATAAAAATTAGAAAACATAATTGACAAATAATTATATTTATTGTTGTCTTGATAAAAAGCTTGAAAAAGTCAATGAATAATTAAATTTAAAGCTATATTATTTATTTAATTAAAATAAAACAAGCCAATGGACATGTTTTGATAGTAAACAAGTTTTTAAAAGAATTAGGATCGGGGGTAGGATTCCTTCCATTCCATGTCCCCCGATGTTCGGTGGTACGCCAAAATCTTCAAAATATTTCAAGTGGTACGCAGTTGCTAGAAGGTTGGGAACCCCTGCTCTAACCACTTACCAATTTTCATAAAAATCGATGAAGGTTCAACGAAATCGGAGGTAATAGCTCATAACCACCTTCAGTGACTGCACTAAGAAATCTTAAAAAAAAACATATTGTACTCAACGAAAATTTTTAGAGAAACAAGTCATGACAATTTACTATTTTTAGGAAGTAAGCCGAGTAAGCAAAAAGATCTATAACGCCATAGTGAAAAGCATTATAACATACAGCTGCGAAGTATGGCCTATGAAGGAGAAATCAAAACGAATGTTAGAGGTCACCGAAATGGATTTCTGGAGAAGAGCTGCAGGAAGATCAAGAAGAGAACATGTTACCAATGAACGGATACGAGAAATAATGAACAACTACAGATGGTTTGGTCACGTACAAAGAATGCACGAAGGCAGAATCCCAAAACAAGTACAAGACTGGAGACCGCAAGGTAGAGAACTTTGTAAACCGATAATATATATAGGGAGTAAGCCACAATTTTACTTTGAAATTAAGTGTATTTAACGCTTCGATGTCCACTTCGGAAATTGATATCAAAATGTTTTGTATTTTGGGAACGATCTGCGAAGTGGAAATCGAAACGTTAAATATACTTAATTTCAAAGGAAAATTGTGGCTTCTATATATCTTTCTATCTGTAGGCCTCCCCTTATTTTTCCACTCTTCTTGGTTCAGTGCTAATCCTGTCCATCTGGTCCCTGCGTATCCTTTTAAGTCATCCGATCATCTCATCTGTGGTCTGTTCTTTCCTCTTTTATGGTCCCAAGGTATTCAGCTGGTTATCTTTTCATTTTACCTTCCGTCGCTTTGTCTGCTGTTGTGTCTTGCAAACTTGCATTTGAGAGTAGCTGTATGTTTGTTCACGTCTTACACTTTGGATTCCGATCCATGTATTTTTCTTTGTATCACTTAGATTGATACCCAGCATCTGCCTTTCCATTGCTTTTTGAGTCTTTGCCATCTTTTCCATATATTCCTTTGTGAAGGTCCATGTCTGTGCTCTATATGTAAGTACTGGTAGAACACATTGATCATATACTTTTGTGCGGAGGTATCGGGCATATTTCTGGGTTTTCAGGATATAGCACATTTTTCCGAATGCCACTGTCCATTTTCTTTACTCAGTTTCATTATTTGCCGTAGGTATATGTACTCCTTGACTTTCTGTATTGTGGCCTATTCCCAACTAAAACAGTAAATTGCATTAAGATGCCACAAGAAAATAGCTTCAGAACAATATCAACCATGGAAACTTGATGAAAAAAACTCGCGGAACTGCCCAGGGCAACTTAGCAAAAGGGTACGCTGTAGACTGGGCAATTGTGGCAAAACAAAATAGCTGTTACCGTAACAATACTAACCGATGACCTTGCCATTATGGGAAAATACTTCCGCAAATGGAGGCTACGACTTAATGCAATGAAAACCAAAGTGTGATGTTTCTATTTAAATAATGGCTTCTGATATCTTAAAATATATTGGAATAACTGTTGATAGAATTTTCAGTTTTAAAGATACAAAGACTACAGAGAACAAGAGCAAAATTAAAAACACGAAATAATATAATCCAAAAGGTATGTTGGCACCACACGGGGGTTCCCCAACCTTCGTACTCAGATCATCCTCTCTCGGACTTGTATACATGACAGTTGATATGATTCCCCGCGGCGTTATATAACTGCCCCAAGAACTACCCGGGCCCATTAATCGCAAGTACCTGCTGCCCCATCGCCGAGAAAGTTGGGGATTAAGTCTTAATGACCGGAAATTCCAAATTTGATTATATTTGAAAGTAAGAATGTAAATATTTTCAGTTATTCACTTCAGTTGCAAGTATTACGGTATAGTGTCCGGTTTTGTCCGTTAGTGTTTAACTTTTAAATGGCGAATCAAACGACTATGTTTAGTCAAAGGGGAGAACTTTTATTAGTAATTAATAAATATAAATATTCGAAGGCCCACGTCTCCAAAGATGGAAAAGTTAGATGGCGATGCATCAAAAAAGGGTGTCAACAAAAGGTGTACACAAAGGAAGGTGATGAAAATTACGTTATTCTTGAAAAAGCATCGGTGGAGCATAATCATTATTAATCATGCTCCAGATATCCACGTTGACTGGCAAATTTTTAGTAATTCTACAAAGAGGAAAGCTGTAGAAGATATATGTGAACGACCTTTAAAGATTCTCCACAAGGAATTGAGGAAGGAAAATTTCAGCAATTTACCTCTGACGACGAAAGACATTTCTTGCGTTTGAAGAAATATCTATGCTGCAATACGAAAATTAAAACCATCATTGCCCAAGTCACAGGAAGAAGTTCTACAAGTGTTAGTGAACTTAAATTTAAAAGCAAATATAGGTGAAAACTTTTTAATATCTACGAAAAATAATTCCCCAATTTTTAGTTGTTTCACAAATCTTTACTTTTTGTGTAATGTAGATGCTTTGTATGTAGATGGAACTTTTCAATACTGTTCTAAATATTTTTGTCAGATATTTACTATAAATGGCTACAAAAATGGTTTTTATGTTCCTCTAGTATTTTGTTTGTTACCAAATAAATCACAGAACTCGTACAAACGTGCTTTTGATACATTAATACAACAATATGTACAGATTTGAATTTAAATTTCAAACCGAAGCGAATAGTTTCTGATTTTGAAATAGCAATTCAAAATGCAGCCAAGTTAGTGTGGCCCGACATTATTATTTTTTGTTGCAAATTTCATTTAACACAAAATTGGTACCGAAAAATTCAAAATTTAGCGGTTTCATTCCTTATTTAGATCCAAATGATGTTGGTGACTTTTTTCCCGGTGAACTTTTTAATATTATGCCAGAAGATGACAGAGTTTTGCAATTTTGTGATTACCTAGTTGATAATTATTTAACGGAAGATTCAACATTTCCACCTAACATGTGGGCTTCAAATTAATCTTCCCTTACATTTACATACTACAAACGCATGTGAATCATTTCACTCGAAATTTAACGAATGATTTTATAAATCACATCCTGACATATTTAAATTTACAGACATTTTGTTCAATTTTCAAGCAGAAGTATATGTGAAAATTAGAACTGCACATAGATTCGAAAAAAAAACTTAATAAGACGGCAAAAAGAAAAGTTGATTATATTGAAAATAGGCTAAATGAATATTACGTTAATCAAAACATTACTAAATTAGACTTCATTAAGTCAGTTTGCAATTATTATGCAGGGAGACCGATCCTGCATCGATAACTATAATGTTGTATTCAATGTGGGCTCCGAATATTTTTAATATTAACAAAGTTTAATATAAGTTATAAATTGTGAATCTCAGTGATATATTGAAATAAACTGTAAGTGTACAAACTTTTTACTTAATATCCAGTAAAATTAGCATTAAAGTCAGCAAATTGCAATTATTTGTTATTGTTGTCAATACACAAATCCAGTTTTACCAGCAAAATAACCGCTTTTAGTAAAGACCGATACACCTGTTTTAGCAGGTGTACAGGGTCGGACTTACTTTTCACTTAACGTTTATCGAAATGAATTCAAACATGGAATCCCACAACAGTTCTACAATACAAGACCATCAAAGTCAAATAAACGCATCACAGTCATACTCTTTGGCAGCGTCGAGAGTGCAATTTCCTTTAAAGTCCCAAGCAATTATCTTTAGTGCCTTAGAAAACACCAAACTTCAAGACTACCTTCTCCCACTTGGAAATATACTTCAACCGAAAAATATAATCTTCTCTTCTAGATTATCTAATAATCGCATATGTATGTATTTATCCAATAAACAAGTAGTGGATGATTTTATGAATAATTATGGTCAAATAGAAATACAAGGTGAAATTGTCAGAGCAAGAAGGTTAGTTACACCAGCGGAACGACTTGTACTCTCCGGCGTATGTCCTTCAATACCGCACGACTTGCTAATCAATGAGTTACAAAAAATCGGCATAGTTCCTGTCTCCCCCATGACATTCCTCAAAATTAGTGCTTCTATGTCTGAGTTTAATCACATCCTTAGTTTTCGAAGACAAATCTATATCAGTCCTCACAGTCTAACACTACCAGAGTCATTTACTCTTGTTTTTGACAACACGATATATAGAATATTCATCTCTCAAGACAGTTTAGTTTGCTTTAGATGCAAGAAGCCAGGTGACATTGCATCACAGTGTTTCGAACCACTAGCTCAACTAAACCCCAACCAAAACAATGAAGCATCGGTATCCAGCGCAACAAATATATCTTTGCAAGCACCCAATGATACAAACCCGTCTCAGTGTGAACAAATGTCTCTTCCCAATGTCCCGGAGATACCGAACAAAGAAGATGCATCAAATAAGGGCAGTCACATAATTAATCAACCAAAACGTAACTTTGATGAAATTATTTCACCTGAAGCAGATCCATCTTCAAAAGAATGTAACATTTTTCCACCACCTAAAGTCCAAGCAAAATCAAAAAAAGCTAAAATTAGTTCAGCAAGCACTTCTGAATGCTCATTTTCTCTCTTACTTGACCCTGCTAAAAACTTCATAGAAAATCACCCTCTACCTTTCCCTCTAAACTTTGATCAACTTAACATGCTCCTAATGAATATCACGGGATCAACAGATCCTATAACCACAATTCAAGAATATACCACAGACCTATCAGCTTTGTCCAATATGCTCAGTCTAGTTTACCCCCATTTAAAGGAAAGATCCATAAAACGAAAATTCACTTCCCTAAAGAAAAAAATTAATAGTTATCTTGGCAGTGAGGCGTCAGACTGGGAAACTGACACATCTCAATTAAGCCAACATTAAGATTCAAGTTTCTACTCCAAAAGAATATTGATGGAATTTTTCATCGCCTTGTTATGCTCCTACATCTTTCTCTGAATTCCAGCATCTATACTGCAGAGCTCTTTGGTTTGTTTAAAGCCATCAAACTATGTATGTATATATTAAAAACCTCCCTTGTTGCCCAGTCCTTTCCGACTCTCTTAGCACAGTCAAAGCAATGCAAAATATATACCATAAACACCCCATTGAGAAAAGAACCAAGGCCGAATTAATGGAAGCTCAAGAAAGTTTCAGAAGAATCCACTTCTTGTGGATACCATCCCACATAGGCATTGAAGGAAATATGAACAAGCAGATATTACTAGTGTGCGTAACGCTATCACTAATGATGCATCAGAAAGAGAGTGTCGGAGTGTCGTTGGCGATATAAAAGTTCATTTCAAAAATAAAGTGTTAGTGCGTGGAATCCAATTATTGCTCCAAAGGTTTAATTGTATACAAATTGTAATTCATTTTTACCAATTTTTGATTTAATATTTTTACAAATGTTACAGAAATGTCGCTAATAATGACTTTGTCTTTCTAAATAAAAAAAAATGATTATGCAGCTAACTTTTAAAATCTAAAATATAGTGTTCACTCTTACTTATTTTAATCACTAATTATACATTAGAATTAAGCATTGTTATTGTTTAACTGTAGTTTTTGTTATTGTATACAAGTTGATGTAGATTTATAAATAAACTTTATTCGATTATATTGTTATAGTTTCATTATTTAATCATTTAAAATTTTCGCTCATGCTTTGGGAATTAGGTTCCTTTTGAATACAATAAAGTAAAATAAAAACCAAAGGAAAGCAAAGTAAAATGAAAAGTAAGATTGTTTTGCCTTCGCATTGCAACTGAATAAAAATGGTATACATTTTTATTTTATAGTCGTATTACTCCGTAGAGTAACTAGGTGCATTTTTCCGTTGGAACTTTGCCAGCTGCAGACGGGGGATGTGAATTGCATAGTGTAGAATTCCTTCCCTCTCGTCTTCACTGCAGCATCCATTTGACTTGCAAATTGTAGAAGTCTTGGAGGTGTCACCAGGAAAGTGTACCAATAAGTTTTCAATTTAAAAATCTTTTAGTAATATTTTTAATATTTTCAATATTAATAATTTACTATTAGGATTGAAAACTACTTCGTCTTTCAATGCCAGATGGCGCTAGCCACCTACTATCATCAACTTCAGTTGCAATGGGTGGAAAAACCTCTCGATACGAATCAGTTAAAATATGGAGAACAGTGCCTACGTTCTTTCCGATGAAGACTTCTATAAGAGCCGAAAATCGCGATTCAAGGGACTGGACTGCACTCCGTATTCTAATTGAAAAGTAAGATTGTTTTGCCTTTGCATTGCAACTGAATAAAAATGGTATACATTTTTATTTTAAAATAAAAACTTTATATGTTCACAAAAAATATTATCCAAGTACCTAGGTAGCGTGGGGCAGTTCGTAGTCGCTTTTAATCCTACTATAAAACTGAACACATTAAAATCCAGGTAGCGTGGGGGAGTTCGTAGTCGCCCATTCCCCGGTATGTCTCAATAGCAAACACACGGAGATTGTTGATTCCCAATGTACAGGGTGTCCTTCTCTTTTAGTCATTCTATTTTAGAACAAGTCATTCTATTTTAAACCAACCATCCTCCATTGTTAAAGGCCATCTTCTTACGTCAGGAATATTTCAGTATCACCAACACCTGAAAATGACAATGGAAGAGCGACTCACCCCAGGAAGCACACCAAATGGCTTGTACCGATCAGAAACCGCCAGGCTTTGAACTGTATATGGCCGACCTTGAACATAATAAGAACAAGCAGCGGTATACTTGCTGACAGCTTACATTGATGGAGAAAAACCTTTACTTCCGAATATGACTTTTGTGCATAATGACAGACTTTCCATCACACTGTTGAAGAATGCTCTCGAAGATGGTTCCCTGGTGTTTTTGATAAGTTCCCGAATGCGATCAAAAATGTTTTAGATTATATCGAGATTTTATAGAATTTTGGGATCCTATTGTATGATATATGCTAAATAAATATAAGTATATGTATCTTTGCCAGTAAAGTCGAACATTCTCTAAAACTGATTAAATTTTTGTGATAGATACATGTTAGTTGTCTTATCAACCAACTCCTAATCCATATGTTGTAAAGTTCAAAGTAAGGATAATAACCTCTGCTAATCTCCCTATAAGTTTCCATGAATTTGTATGAAATAAAACGATATACTCTATTCTTCGACCTTGTCAGCACCTTAATACCTGGCCCTAATAAATAAGCAATAATTGCTGTCTACATAGATAAACAAAATCTCTATACATTAATGTATATAACCCCCCTTAAAAACGATAAAAAATATAAAAATTAACGTAAATATTGCACGACATTAGTCGTTATCACATTCGGAATATATATTTTTTTCAGTAAAAAGTGAATATATGTGCCACTGAATTGAACTACTGGATCTATAAAAATGGGTGACGTATTACATTTTCTATTTTTTTTAAATACAATTTGAATTCAGTAAATTCCTCCCTAAACCATTTCTAGGCTATTGATTATGTTCAAAATAAGAGAGCTAAAAGGAACTACAACGTTAACGGGATTTTATTGTCTCATATGGTTAATGGACTTCTAAATTTGAAAAAACCGCGGAGTGCTACCACTTAAATGGGTGCGTTTTTGAGAAATGGGTGATTTAATCCCTAGTAGCAGGGTGAATTAGGGTGAGTGCTATGCACTTTTGGTACAAAAACGTCTATAGGAAAATTGTTCCAGGTTAAATTTACTATCGAAATATTACATTTTAAAGTCAGAAATATTTTTATTTACAAAAATATATTCAAAAGAAAAGCAAAAAAACAACACGAAAGAAAGCAATTTTGTTTTTTGCCCCATAACTTTTTTCCACGGGGATATAGGTATAGACATTGCTTCAGCAAAAAATTAACTTACATTCTTTCTATTTAAAATGATGTTTAGTAGAAGTCTCTAGGATTTATATTTTCCGAAAAAGGATTTTTCAAAATTCGCCGATCACAGCATTTTTGGGCCATTTTCCCCATTATTTCGCAAACATTGTTCTGTAACTTTTTTTATGCATTTCTAGGTATATGCAATGGTACATTTATTAGAAAGAGAAGTCAATTACCTTTAAAATGGTCTATTGTATAAGGTTGCTTGACTATTTTGAAGCAAGTTCTGCTTTTTCAAGATTTTATACTTTTAATAATTTTTGATATTTTTTATGATTATTTTTTAAATTTCTCATTATGACTTTTTCTCTAGTACATTTAGGGATATACATTATTTACTTTAAAATGGTGTATTCCAAGAAAATCTAGGACTATTTTTAAACAAGATATCCGTAGGATATCCAAGAGTATCCGTAATTTGAAAAAAAAATTATTTTTTTTATTTTTTTTAATTAGAAGAATATAAAAATATAATATTTAATTCCAAATAATTTTTCTTAATAACACTTTTCGATATTGTGAAATATAAAGGAACTTTACTCCTGAGCAACTTCATATTTTTTAACATACCTCGTACACTATTAATAAAATTTTATATCTGATGATTGCATTTTAGGGTTCAGACTAGGCAGAGCATTTTATAAAGAATAACTTTATTTCATAAAATGAATACTAAAAAAGTTTTCCATATGGTTCCAACTATTGCATGTGTATATGTCACACTATTTATATAGCACTACAATTTTTTACAGTACACCATTTTAAAGTAAAGAAAATGAGCTTTCCTTTTTATTATACAATGTATATACCCAAATATACAATAAAAAAAGTTGTAATGGGAAATTTAAAAATAATCGTAAAATATATCAAAAATCATTAAAAGTATAAAATTTTGAAAAATCAGTCAAAAATAGTCGTACAACCTTCTACGATAGAACATTTTAAAGGTAATTGACTTCTTTTTCTACTAAATGTGCCATACCTAGAAAAGCGTAAAAAAAAGCTACAGAACAATGTTTGCGAAGTAACAAGGAAAATATCCCAAAATCGCTGCGAGTGGCGAAATTTGAAAAATCATATTTTGGAAATTGTAAATCACAGGGACTTCTACCAAACGCCATTTTAAAGAGGAAGGATGGAGGTTTTTTTCTTTGAAGCAATGCCTATACCTATATCCCCGTGGAAAAAAGTTATGGGGCAAACAACAAAATTGATATATTTCATGTTGTTTTCTTGCTTTATTTTTGGATATATTTTTGTAAAAAAAAAGTTTTTGACTTTAAAATGTGATGTTTCGATAGTAAATTTAACCTGAAACCATTTTCCTATAGACGTGTTTGCACTAAATGTGCATAGAACTCACCCTAATTCGCCCTGTGCCTAGGGATTAATTCACCCCTTTCTCAAAAACGCACCCATTTAAATGGTAGCACTCCGCGGTTTTTTCAAATATAGAGGTCCATTGACTATATGAAACAATAAAACCCTGTTAACGTTGTAGTTCCTTTCTAAAATACATAATCAATAGCCTATTCTTTCCATTTTCGCTTTTGCTCTTCAAATTTTATCTGTTTTACTATTATTGATTTTTTTATTTCTCGGGTTTTGACATTTTGCTTGCTATCTACATTTACTGAATTTATAAAAATAGGTGACGTACATTTTCTATTTTTGTATAAATTTAATTTCTAAAGCTCTATTCTCTTTTTTTGCTCTTTAATTTTTAACCTATTTTACTTTTATTATAATATGTTTTATTTCTTGGTATTGGACTTCTTATTTGCTATCACCCCTTAAGTTGTATTTATATTACGATACTCTATGTCTCCCTATGCTCCTTTTTCCTTGAATCTCACCTTGCATAATATATTGGAGCAAGTTGTACCTCTCTCCACGTGTAAGTTGAAGCGTTTTACCTGTCTGCTCTAATGGGATCAAGGAAAGACTATCTACTAAGATACTGGGGGGTCGAAATGGGGCTAGTAGAAGGAACAGACACATAAAGCTTCATGCATACGGCAGCTCATTTTTTGTGCGTTGGCAGGTCGTAGGTTCGTTGGGAGGGGTAGGAGGCTTTAAAGAAGACTAAGTTGAAGCGTTTTTCCAACCATTACCTGTATTTTTAAGAGGGTTTAATGAAGTAATGAAATAACCAAATAAGCAAAGGATACTTACACAGACTTGAGGACCTTCCTACTATTTAAAGAAATTTGGACGCCGTTTGAAAAATCCTCAAATTCACATATCGAGTACTTACTGGACATATTCCATACTTATGGGAACCAATTTAGGGACATTCTCTTAGATTCCTCATTGGGTCAAACTGGGCTACTTATTTACCATTATTGGCTTCTATGCCATATCATTTTCTTCTATTCTAAAACTTAATTCGCTTGTATTAGATATCTGTTAATAATTTTCTTAAAGAAAGAGGTTACAGAAATAAAAATGTTTACATTTTATAATGTTTATTTAAACCTTTATACCTTATTATTTTTATTTTGAGAATAAACATATTCTCAAACAAGAAATGAATAATAAAAACAAATATATGATTTTACAATTCTTAACCTTATTTTTAGCAGTGTACCAAAACAAAAATTTGACTTATGGCTGTCAAAAGTCACTGCCATTCCATTTACTTTACAATAAAATTTTCCATGTTGAAAACAAACTATTTAAATATTTAAAACCTTTACCAAATTAATCCACTTGGAATTTAATTAAAATAAACATTATTCATACCTTCATTTTTCAAACAAAAATCCATGTCACACGTCAAACAATTATCCAAAATTTTCCACTCGAGATTGGGGGGGAAGACATTCAATTTTAAACCATACAGGAAACAGGAATTCTTACTGGAACATGAACAAATCCATAACATCATCATAAGAATAGCAACAGCTACACAAAGGACAGGAACCACGCACTTTTCTACCGGCAAAACAAAACTGCGTCACAATAATACTGTTTCACAAGAATATATCCACGTAAAATGCTGTGAAACTATTGTAATAATATTCCTTGACAAGTTACAAATCCTTTAGTTCTTCTACCATAAGAAGAAAACCATTTTAAAGCCGGCAAAGTGCGTTTCTTTGTGTGAGTTCTAACAAAAAAGATATGTTCTACCCTCAAACATACTTTCAGAACTAAACATTACATCGTCACGTTTCTCTCGTGTCAAACCGATGATTCTCTCGGCTGAACATTGCCAATCGGTGGAGAGAAACTACAGGATATTTAAAATCTAAACCAATAATATCATAGGGTTTTTAGCGTTCAAAACCAAGGGAAATATACTGGGACCTCTCAACGAATCCTTCTAGAATAATAAATGTTTATACAAGTAAACAGGAAATTTCCTATGATTTTACTATGTTGTGAAATAAACGGTATTACTCAAAAGCAGGGACGGCTTAGAATTTTTAATGATATATTAACTCACCAAATATTTTAGAAAAATAGATATTATTCTTGGGATAGGATTAAAATTAATGGATATTTTTTATAAAACATTGTAGTAGAAATCCATCTGCTACAAAGTCATCTCTCCGAGATATTCCAATTTCCTTATTTTACTGATAGTCCAGGAACCGAAGTTTTTCACCTCGCAATTTTTACAGAATGGATCGATTTGCTTGAAAATTTGATAAGTAGTAGATAGTCCAAGAATCAAAATCTATGTGATTCCGAAAGGCGCTTTTACCATGGGGGTGGTTGCCGCCCCATCTCGGGGATGGAAATTTTTTATTATATTTTGACTGCAAAAGTTGATAAAAACATTCACTCTAAGCAAAAAATGTTCTATACATTTTTTTAATAAAATTAATAGTTTTCGATTTATTCGCTATCGAAAGTGTTAGTTTTATATCGAAAAAATCAATGTTTTTCGATAATACTCATTTACGATTCACTAAATTTTTGCCGTAGAAAAAAATTTTTCAAACTAAGTTCTTGGGAATTAAATAACCTACAATTTCATATTTAAACATTTTTTCGTATCTCTGATGCTAATCTTTCTATTCTGATGAAAATGGCATTTTTTACCAAACTACAAAAATTCGTTATTCGTTTTAAATTCCATTTTTTTTTAACTAATCATTCCAAGCCAGTCAAATCCAAGCTTCTAGAATCTATTAATAATACATAAATAAAGAAGAATCGATAAGGCCAATGACTAAAAACACTGCTAACCTACATTATTATGCTTCCATTGGATTTCTCCTTTTATTTTCAAGAAAATGTATTGATTTTTTAACCGTAACTTTTTATTTTTTATCTTAGAAAGCTTGGTAAAAAATAATTTTGTAGCTTTTTACAAGATCTATAAGCCTATTGATATTAAATCTTTTTAAAGTCCATAGTCGCAAAAAGAGGTGATTTTGAAAGGGTTGGTAAAGGTGGTTTTAGCATGCTATTACAAGTTTCAATTGTAAATAACTCACTCAATTTTTACCGTAGAAAACATTTTTGCAAACCAGGTTCTTAATAATTAAATAAGCTACAATTTCATATTTTAACATTTTTTCGTATCTCTGATGCTAATCTTTCTATTCTGAAGATAAAATCATTTTTTCCAAACTACAAAAATTCGTCTTTTGGTTTTAACTACATTGTTTTAAAAACTAATCATTCTAAGCGGGTCAAACTTCTAGAACCTATTAATAATTCATAAATAAAGAAGACCAAATAAGGTCAATGACTAATTTTAATTAGGGTGGTGATTGGGAGGTTGCTTCCGATCACATTTTCGCTGGAAACAATAGGGACTGACATTATTTTCATTATAAGTCACTTAATTTTTGAGCTAGACACTTTCTTTATTTCTGGAGATAGATATTTTTAAATACTTTAAATTAGTTTGAACAAATTATTCTCGAAAAATGCATAGTTTTCCCGTCTTTTGACTTTGAAACTACAATATTTAACATTTGACGAAGAAAGCTAACATATAATAAAGTTTAGCTCGATTGCTATTGGTCTTAAAGAAAAATAAAAAAGACGGTTTTGTTTATTTTTTTAAAAGGTACATTTTTGTTAAGTAAAGTTGTTTTGATAAAACGAAAACTTTTGGAGTTATTAGAAGAAAACTTATTAAAACATTGATTTTTTCGATATAAAACTAACACTTTCGATAGCGAATAAATCGAAAACTATTTATTTTATCAAAAAAATGTATATAACGTTTTTTCCTTAGAATGAATGTTTTTACCAACTTTTGCGGTCAAAATATAATAAAAATTTCCACCCCCGATTTTGATCCTTGAATTATCCACTACTTATTCTTAAATTTTCAAGCAAATCGATCCATTCTGTAAAAATTGCGAGGTTTTGTCCTATTTTAAGCTTCATTACTTGGACTATGATAAGGGGATAAAACTGGAAAACGGTCCACTCTTATTCGTCATAATTAAAGCCTGGATTATAAGCATGACAGAAAGGTCAAAATAAGCACTTATATAAGCAAAAAATGACGCAAAAATAAGCAAAGCTTTTATGAAATAAGCAAGGTTCAAGAAAAAAAACCTGTAAGTAACCATGGAATGATATAAATATGAATAAAGGACATTAACATTAAAATACATTTATTTTAATTATCGTATTTTTAACAATAAATAAAAAATTACAAAAGCGTTAACCTATAATATAAAAAAAGAATGTGTGTACTTTGTACGCACGTAAGAAGTTATACTTCTATTATATGATTTCAACGAAATCAATATACTTTAAACAGTTTCTCTACTACTTTCCAAAAATTTTTATTAAAACAATACCAAAAATTAAAAAAATAAAAGAATAAAACACACACAAACACATTGAAAAATGCCACAAATGATTTCTGAACAATAATTGTTGCCAAAAATTTTAATTAAATACGTATTTTCTGAAAAAAATTATATAATAATACACTTACAATCATAAAATGTATAAAAAAAAAATAAAAAAAAAAATGATATAACTTGCATTGAGCTCGAACCTACTTCCCGTGTATCCCGCCGTACGAGAGTCTTAGCGATTTCAAACTGCACCACCTTCGCGTATACGTCATGTGGGAATATAAACAAACTGAACAACTTTTTGACATTTTGTTTATATGAATTTTTATTAGTTTGATTTTTGTCGAATTAAAATACAACAATATATAGGGTGAGGCAGATAACTGGCCAATTAGAAATATCTCGAGAACTAAAGGCAACAGAATCATGAAAATTGGAATAAAGAGGTTTTGAAGGATGATCTATTAAATGAAAATATTTTCATTCGTTTTTTTAAATGGGACACCCTGTATATTTTTACATTTTTGGATTCTCTTCGATGTCTTCTTTCTTAAAATATAAGGTTTTGTAATATTATACAGGGTATTTTAAAAGATAATTACGTTTTTTTACTAATTTCGTAGCAACATTCACACCCTGTAGAATTGTATTAGTTTGACATCTAAAACTCTACTTACGTTCAAATGATTTTTAATATACTCTACTATTGTTAAGAATCATTAGTATAGCTAAATTTTTAATTTTAGTATACAGGGTTGGTCGAAACTCGGAATGAGTATTTTCTGAGTTTTCTTAAAAGGAACACCCTGTATTTTTGTATTGTAGTGAAATGATATTTTATAGTACTTTTTTATTTCTTAAGCATTCCCTATACCTAACTGCTTTAATTTGTGAGTTATTGGTGATTCAAGCTAAACATTAATTGCAACAAAAAATACGTAAAATTTGATTAGGTTGGCCGTGAAAATACTCAATCCCAAATAATTTTTCAGAAATAAATACATATTAATCCAGACTGGTCCTTAAAATTACCAATAATGGTTAAGCTATCGAAATACCTACTTAGTTAAGATTGTTGGTGCGATTAACAATTAAGCACAAATTAAAGCAGTTATGTATAGGGAATGCTTAAGAAATAAAAAAGTACCATAAAATATCATTTCATTACAATACTAAAATACAGGCTGTTCCATTTAAGAAAACTCAGAAAATACTAATTCCGAGTTTCGACCAACCCTGTATACTAAAATTAAAAATTTAGCTACACTAATGATTCTTAACAATAGTAGAGTATATTAAAAATCATTTGAACGTAAGTAGAGTTTTAGATGTCAAACTACTACAATTCTACAGGGTGTGAATATTGCTAGGAAATTAATAAAAAAACGTAATTATCTTTTAAAATACCCTGTATAATATTACAAAACCTTATATTTTAAGAAAGAGGACATCGAAGAGAATTCAAAAATGTAAAAATATACAGGGTGTCCCATTTAAAAAAACGAAGTTATAAGCAACTTCCGGTATAACCGGAAGTTGCAAAGAGATGAAAATATTTTCATTTAATAGATCATCCTTCAAAACCCCCTTATTCCAATTTCATGATTCTGTTGCCTTTAGTTCTCGAGATATTTCTAATAGGCCAGTTATCTGCCTCACCCTGTATAGAGTAAGAAAACGATACATTAGATGAAAATTTGTAGAAAGTTTGTTCGTAATCAGATTATGTAAATTAAAGCATTGCCTACTAGGGGTATAGCATAGCAAGTACTAGGTAAAGTACATTATTTTTTTTTACATTTTCCAAATAGGTATGAAGATAATTTTTTATTGGAATACAACTGAAACATTTGGAATTACGTACCTTTGGCTTTTCAAAACTATTTAAAAAGTCACTATAATTATAAATTTGATTTTATTTCTGTCCTCACAATAATAAAAACTAATATATTATACAACATTTTTACCGATAACCTCTATATTGAACAATTATTGACAGATCATTTCAACACCCAATCAGAGCCCGTATAAAGACTAATACCAAACTGTCGGTGTGCGCATGCGCGCAGATCAATATAAAGTCACCCTCAATCTCAATCGCTCCTAAAGAAGTAAAACTTCAATAAAAAAATCGAAAAATGATTAACATATTTTAATATATTTTTTATTCATGGCCATTAGCATAAAAACAATTAACAATATGTTTTACAAAATTTTCTTGTAAACTTCTGTCCACCTTTATCTGCAGACATAAACTTCTCGTCGAAAGTTAGGGATATAGAAAATTATGCTCAATTTTCATAGTTGATTTTTTCGTGAACATATAAACGGATTCCCGTAATATTTTTTATTATTTTAATTTTTTCTTTAGTAATAATACAGTTGGGCAAAGGTTTACTCAAACTTGTTTTTGTACTTATACCGGGTGGAAGAAAAGAAATGTTTTCCTTATCGCTAAGTCCACCAGGAAATTAAATTGCATGTATCTATATAACGCAAAGACGCGACGGTACCATTACTTATATATGCAAGCGAGACTTAGGTTACAAATAAAATACACGAAAGTACCATAAATACGGCAGAAATGAAACAGCTGAGAAATATAGCTAGAAAGATGAAGCCTCAAAGAAACGAAAACAGCAGAATCTGTCGCATATAGGTACATGTTAAGATACGATATGCATTTATTAAATTGTAATTGACATAACGAAAAAGTACAAAATATTTCCTAAATAATATTTTTACGCTCTTTTCAATGGCGTTATTAACTTTTTGAAAAATTAATATATACAGGGTGAAAAAATTGAAAACAAAACAACATATTTTTACATAAAAACCATGAAAAACACAACTTTTGGTAAACCGATTCTTCTGGTTCAAGATCTCGATATTATACATCAAAAATAGAACCTATATACCAAACTTGGTTGAAATTGGAAGTCTCGTTCAAAAGTTATCGTGCTACTAGTCACATATGTATAGTCGCCATTTTGAATGCCCGCCATTTTCGTAAAAGGTAATATCTGAGATGGCCCCATATCTAAATTTGAACCTTTATATGTGTATTATATTGTGGTCCAAATTATATGCTTCTATCATTAAATGCACAATTATTTCACATATCGGCTGCACTAATTGCAGCAAAACAAAATAGCAGGGATGTTACAGTAACAATACTAAGCGATGAAGTTGCCATTATGAGAATACTTCCGCAAATGGAGGCTACAACTTAACCCAATGAAAACCGAAGTGTGATGTTTCCATTTAAATAATGGCTGCTGATATCTTAAAATATCTTGGAATAACTGTTAAGAGAACTTTCAGTTTTAAAGATACAAAGGCTACAAAGAACAAGAGCAAAACTAAAAACGCGAAATAATATAATCCAAAAGGTATGTTGGCACCACATGAGGGTTCCCCAACCTCCGTACTCAGATCAAATCTTGACAATACCTTTAGTTCTAAAGAACATTTACATAGAACGGTAGCAAAACTAAAAACGTGAATTAATAGAATTAATGTTGTTCTGAAGCTATTTCCTTGTGGCATTTTTATGATTAATTATTTATATGGGAAATAAGCCACAATTAAAATGAAAAAAATAATTTTATTAACGTTTCGACGCCCAAATCGGGTGCCGTTGTCAAAATACAAAATATTACTAGAATAAACAAAAGTGTTCTTGCTAAGCAAAAAATTCTTCTAATAATTTATTTAATCTGAGTCATTCATATTGGCAATTCATACATATATTATAACATTTTAAAGTAGAAGACTTTAAAATGATATTGCCAATATTTATGAGTTGCGTTCCTGGGACGACTTACTGAAAGATAGTTCATTCGATTACATGAAATCAACCCTAACTCAAGAATATCCGTCACAAAAAAATTATAGCATGTGATCTGTCTTTAAAAAGACAACCAAATGCAACGACAGTAAAATTCTCGCGTTAGAGACTTCATAGTAAATCACAAGGGAAAACCAGGAAAAAACCTTGTGATACTATCCCGACATCGTAAGTATTTGGTCTTACATTTAATTTACTCTCAAAAAATAATACCAAATTCTGACTTGTAACAGGTTTAAATTATAAATAATATTAATAATACTAGATATATAAGTAATATGTACTAAAATATAAAATATGTACTAGCTCGATATTATTGACTTACTAATCTTGGTATTTTCTTTCTGACTTCCTCTTTCAGTATGGGTAACCACATCCTACTGCATTCTATCGAGGAATTTGCGACACAATTGGTTTCATTTATCATAATTAGAGCCGCTTCTTTAATTTTTCTCTTTTTACTATCTGATTCTTTCAGGACTATACTTGAATCTCTCCACTGAACTCTATGTTCATTATCCCATGCGTGTTGACATATTTGAGATCTATCAAATTCTCTATTTTTAATATAAGATTGATGTTCACTTATTCTAACGTCTAATGGTCTTGATGTCTCACCTAAATAAAATTGTTCGCATTCACAAAGTATTTTATAAATGCAATTCTTTGTTCTTTCTTGATCATTGTTAGGTTTAGTTTTAGATAGAATAGATCTCAATGTGTTTGTTGTTTTAAATGTTGTTGAAATGTTGAATTTATTTCCTATTGTTTTAAGTTTCTCGGATAGTCCTTTTATATATGGTATTGATATTTTCCTCGTATTATTTCTTGTGAATGTTGTAAAATCCCGTTCTAAGTTGTTCTGTTCCATTCGATCCAATCTTGACAATTCCTTATTTATAAACGATAGAGGATAATCATTTTTTAATAAAACAGATGTTAATAATTGTTTTTCTGCTAAAAAGGAATTTTCGTTAGAACAAGTAATTTTGGTTCTATCATATAAGGATTTAATGATTCCCTTTTTAACGTTGATGTTGTGATTTGACTTGTAATTGAGATATCTGTTGGTGTTTGTTGGTTTTCTATACACTTGAGTCTCATATCCAATATCCTTCTTTGAGATCAAAACATCGAGGAAAGGTAGGCTGTTATTGTATTCCTTTTCCATTGTAAATTTTAATAGAATTAATTCAAAAGCTATGTGACACCACTTGGTGCTCCGCCGTACTCAAATCATTCTCTCTCGGACTTGTTGATATGATTCTCCGGTATGGCTGAATAGCAAATACACGGAGATATAAACGGATTCCCCTAATCTTTTTTATTATTTTAGATTTTTGTTTAGTAATTTAAGGTTTACTCAAACTTTTTTTTTGTACTTATACCGGGTGGAAGAAAAGAAATGTTTTCCTTATCGCTAAGTGGACCAGGAATTTAAATTGCATGTATCTATATAACGCAATGACGGTACCATTATTATACAGGGTGGGGCATTAGTGTGACAAAGTCCAATTACTCGTTTGTCGTAAGAGATACGAAAAAAACTTATTTAGGTAAAAGTTGGGGCACTGATAGCATCATAATCTAAAAATATTTTCAAATATACAGGGGCGTGCGTATTGACAGGGTGACTCAAACATATGTTTTTTTAAATAGAACACCCTGTATATTTTTACATTTTTGGATTCTCCTCGATGTTTCCATTCTTAAAATATATGGTTTTGTAATATTATACGAGATAGTTTAAATGATAATTACGTTTTTTTGTTAATTTCGTAGCAATATTTACACCTTGTAGAATTGTAGTGATTTGACATCAGATTTTTATTTTATGTTCAAACGATTTTTAATATAGTCTGCTATTTTTAAACATTAACAATATAGCGAAATGTTAAACTTTAGTATACAGGGTTGGTCGAAACTCGGAATGAGTATTTTCTGAGTTTTCTTAAATAGAACACCCTGTATTTTAGTATTTTATTGATATGATATTTTATGGTACTTTTTTATTTCTTAAGCATTCCCTATACCTAAGTGCTTTAATTTGTAAGTTATTCGTGATTCTTTAAGCCAAACATTAATTGCAAGAAAAATTACGTGAAATTTTATTAGGTGGCCGTGAAAATAGTCAATCAAAAATAATTTTTCCAAAAAAAATACATCATAATCTAGCCTGATTCTTAATTTATTAATATTGAATGAGGTATCCAAATAAATTCGTAATTAAGGTTGTTGGTGCGTAAAATATTAATAAAAAAATACAATATTCTACCTAGTCGGCTATGACACTAAATTTCCTTAAACATTTGACATTATACCATTTTTATAGTTCCACTTGCTTTGTTACCATTACTAATATGATTTTTTCTAATGAGGAACTGATTAATAAGATTTTTGTGCTAGTGAAGTATAACAAAAATGTGCTACTAGCAATAAGAATTTTTCATCAGAAATTCCCTGATAGACGACAACTAAGAAGAGCAACGTTTAAAAATATACTAGAACGGTTTCAACGGACTGGACACTTAGATTATGATAAATCTGATCGAACAAAAACTATTGTAAGTGAGGAAAACAGGAATTAAATGTAATCCTTAGTGTCACTGAGGATCTGCATATTAGTACAACTATTCTTACAATCTAAGAATCTAGTCTTTTGAAACCGTTTTAGTATACTTTCAAAAGTTCCTCTTTTTGGTTGTCGTCTATCAGGGAATTGCTGATGATAAATTTTTATTGCAAGTAGCTCATTTTTGTTATACTCTCCTAGCACAAAGCCATTTTAATCAGTTCCTCATTAGAAAAATTATTATTAGTAATAGTAACAAATCAACTGGAACTACATAAATAGTATAATGTCAAATTTTCAAGCAAATTTTGTGTCATAGCCAACTAGGCAGAATTTTGTATGCTTGATTAATATTTTAAGCACCAAAAACCTTAACTACAAATGTATTTGGATATCTCATCCAATATTAATAAATTAAAAATCAGGCTAGATTATTATGTATTTTTTTTCGAAAAATTATTTTTGATTGGATATTTTCACGGCCACCTCATAAAATTTCACGTAATTTTTGTTGCAATTAATGTTTGGCTTAAAGAATCACGAATAACTTACAAATTAAAGCACTTAGGTATAGGGAATGCTTAAGAAATAAAAAAGTACCATAAAATATCATTTCAATAAAATACTAAAATACAGGGTGTTCTATTTAAGAAAACTCAGAAAATACTTATTCCGAGTTTCGACCAACCCTGTATACTAAAGTTTAACATTTCGCTATACTGTTAATGTTTAACAATAGTAGACTATATTAAAAATCGTTTGAACATAAAATCAAAATCTGATGTCAAATCACTACAATTCTACAGGGTGTAGATGTTGCTACAAAATTAACAAAAAAACGTAATTAACTTTTAAACTACCTCGTATAATATTACAAATCCGTATATTTTGAGAAAGTAAATATTGAGGAGAATCCAAAATAGAAAAATATACAGGGTGAAAAAAAAAACATTAGTTTGTGTCACCCTGTCAATAGGGACGCCCCTGTATATTTGACAATATTTTTAAATTATGGTACTATGTGTGCCCCAACTTTTACCTAAATAACTTTTTTTCGTATCTCTTACGACAAACGAGTAATTGGACTTTGTCACACTAATGCCCCACCCTGTATGCAAGCGAAACTTAAGTTATAAATAAAATACACGAAAGTACCATAAATACGACAGAAATGAAACAGCTAAGAAACATAGCTAGAAAGATGCAGTTTGAAAGAAACGAAAACAGCAGAAAAGAGCTAAAACGAGAACCACTAGAGAAAAAAATATATATAAAAGACATTTAAACTGACATGGACACATAATTAGAATTGACGAAAATTTTAAACAGTAAAGAAAGTGAGAAAGGTCAAAATACAAGGAAGAAGAAAAGGTAGACTTATAAAGGGGTGGATGAAACAGATCCAAAAAATCGGCACCAAAAGAGGAAAAACAGTACCACACATGAAGGTAATGTTTGGACAGGGAAAGAAACGAAAACAGTGGAAACGAACAAAAACGGGAAACACTAGAGAAAAAAAAAATATATAAAATACAACTGCTATGGAAACATAATCTTCTGATTTAAGTGCCATCTCCGCAACGGAGGTCGGCAATCATCATAACTATTCGGAATTTAGAGAAGGCTGCTCTAAAAGTTCATTTGATGTATATCCATTCTCTCAGGTTGCGCAGCCACGATATTCTCCGACTCCCTATGCACCTTTTTCCTTGAATCTATCCCTGCTTAATCAACTGGAGCAAGTTGTATCTCTCTTCACAAGTCATATGTCTGAGATATTCTAATTTTCTTGTTTTGATGGTATTTGATATTTCCAGTTTTTCATCTTTCTCAGAACCTCTTTGTTCGTGACGTGTTCTGTCCATAATATTTTCAGAATTCTTCTGTACACCCACAGCGCGCATAAATCTAGTTTTTTCATTAACATTTTTATTAACTAAGCTTCCATACCATAAAACAAAATCAAGAAAACGTAGCACCTAGCCAACCTAACTCTTAGTTCCAACTTCAAATTTATTGTGCAGAGATTTCCTGGAAGTAATCACCTGTGGAGTTGATAATTTTTCCATGATATGCATATTGGTCGACTCGTTCGACATTGGATTTGTTTATGAAGAGATTCTCGGTATTTCTTTGAGTTTTCGATATTTTTATGAATTTTGTCTTCTTGACGTTCATTGTTAGACTTCGCTAATATAGACTCTATGTTAGACTCTTGTCTAAACTCCGCTATTCTGGTCACCAGCCTCTGAAGATCCCCAATATTTTCGGCTAAGATAACAGTGTCATCCGCATATAATGTTGTTAATGGGAACTCAATTTACCTTTATTCCAGCTGTTTCACCCTCAAGAGATTTTTTAAAGATCTCCTCCGAGCAGCTATTAAAAAGAATTGGCCACGACACGCATCCCTGTCTCACCTCACGTCTGATTTCATTTTCCTCTGACAGCTGATCAATAACACGTAATTTTGAACGTTGCTTATAGCATAAATTCGATATAATCCTGAGGTCATTGTAGTCTATCTTCTTTGATTTCAGAACATGCATTAATTGTTCATGCCGTACTCTATCGAATGCTTTATTATAGTCAATAATCAATAAAACTCGATCATATGGACGAAAACATAATAAGAATGGACAAAAACTGACCAGTAAAATGCCAGAGGCCAAAATACAAGGAAGAAGAAGAAAGGGTAGACCTAGAAATGGTTGGAACAAATCCAAAAAATTGGGATCGACAGCGGAAAACAGTGCCACAGATGAAGGAAATTTCTGAACAGGGAAATAAATTAAAACAGCAAAAAGGAGCTAAAACAAGAAACAATAGAGGAAGAAAATAGAAGAAAGACAACTGAACTGATATGGTCTCATAATAAGAATGGACGAAAGTAGACCAGAAAAGAAAGTAACAGAAGCCAAAATACAAGGAGAAGAAAAAAGGGTACCCCTAACGGGCTGGATCAGCTGGATGGAGTAAATCCAAAAAATCAGGATCTAGAGAGGAAAAACAGTGTAACAGATGAAGGAAATGTCTGAACAGGGAAAGAAACAAAAACAGCAGAAACGAACTAAATGAGGAATCAATAGAGAAAAAAAAAGAAAAAAGAAAACTGAACTGGTATGGAAACATAATTGAAATGGACGAAAATAGATTAGTAAAGAAGTGGCAGAGGACAGAATACAAGGAAGAAGAAGAAAGAATATACCTAGAAAGGGGTGGATGGATCAATTCCAAAAAATCGCAATCTAGAATCAGAATCTAGTGCAACAGTGAAGGAAATAGCGGAAGACCGGAAAGGTGTCGAAGAAATAAAGGATATATAAATGCCAACAAGATCTTTAACAGTCAAAAGGCATAATAGTCGAGCGGTAGCAACCCCTAAAATGATGTTATACCGACCACGAAAATCAACTTTCAGCTGAATGACGAATTGTTGGTCGTTCATTATGTTTTAGAGGTCGGTGAATCCGAATATGAAGTTTATTTGTATCTAAAATTAGTGGAATATGTTCAAAAATCAAATTTTATGCGAAAATGCGAAAAATAAATTTAGATGATTTTTCAATATTAACTCGCTGTATCTTTGGTTACTGTACATATTTCCTTTCGATAATTTTATTGTGTGATTCTTGAAGTATTTAGATAACAATGAGTGTTGTCCGAGATGTTTATACAAATTAAAAGAGGAGTTGTTAATTTTTAAACATTTGTCGTCAGATTTCGTTTGTTTCATGTTTACTTAAAAAAATTGGACGACAAACCTTCTAGTTTATAATTTTAACGAACCCAGCATTAACACATAGGTCATGAACAGTTTTCTGGAAACTTTTCTGGAAACGCTTATTTCTCGAAGTACTGACCAAGGTGTGGTGAATGGCTAATTTTGGTCATACTTTATGTTTTTGATGGTGCTGAAATCGAAAATGAGTTATGTTTTGAATTTTAAGTGGGGGATCATTGTCAAAATCGCAATTGTATCCTAAAAATGAAAAAAAAAAATTACGTTTTTTTTCCTTTAATTCGCTAAAACTATGTTCCTTTTTAATATTTTTTTCTGAAATTTTTATACTATAAATTTGTCACCTTTCTGAAGACAATGGAAGCTGTATCGATCTTTCAGTCTTATTATAGTAAAAGTTATGAATTTATTAAAGTAAAAGGTGAAGATTCCTGAATTGCAAATTTTAATCGCAAAAGTTGAATGACAAAATTTAAAATGTAGCTTTATTTAGGTTTAAAAATCAAGTTTATGTTAAAATATATAGTACAAGAACAAAATGTTTTATATAAAAAAATAGTGCAACTTTTAATTTTAAGAAAAACGTGTTTTAAGTTTTTTTTTATTTTTAGAATAAAATTGCGATTTTGAAAAATTTCCCCCACTTAAAATTCAACATAAACCCTATTTTAGATTTCAGCACCATCAAAAACATAAAGTATGACCAAAATTAGCCATTGACCACACCTTGGTCATTATCTCGAGAAATAAGCGTTTCTTTGGGGAGTGCCACTCGTCTATAAAGTCACATAACTTTTTTCCTATTGCCTGTTTTGACTTCAAAGTTTCCAGAAATCTTTTTCATGGCTAATGTTTTAATGCTGTATTGTTTAAAATTGTAAACTAAAAATTTGTCACTCAACTTTTTTAAGTAAACATAAAACTAACGAAATCTGACGACAAAATTTTTAAAAATTACCAACTCCTCTGTTAATTCTTCTAAACATTTCGGACAAACTTCATTGTTATCCAAATACTTTAAAGATAATACAGTAAAATTTTCAAAAGGAAATATTTACAGCGACCGGCGACCAAAGATACAGCAAGTTAAAGTTGAAAAATCATCAAAATTGATTTTTCGCATTATTGCTTAAAATACGATGTTTGAATATGTTCCACCAATTCTAGATAAAAATTAAATTTTATATTCAGATTCACCGACCTCGAAAACGTAAAGAATAATCAAAATTTGCCATTCACCTATTATGGTCGCTTTCTCGATTTCTAAGCCTCAAATTAGGAGTGTGACGCTCGTCTATAAGGAGTACGAAAAGAAGAAGATACTTTTTATTTGTTTTTATTTTCTTATCAGGACTATTTAGTATACCCTTGTGGCGTAGTACACGAGGTGTCCTATAACAATAGCTAAATTAACAATATTGTTAATCTATACACAACAAGGTATAATGCGCTCCGAATTGATTACATTCATGACAGTTTAAAATTTATTATGTATTTTTAAGAAACGTGTCACAAAAATTTGTAAAGTAATATTAGTAAATAACTTATTTAAATTATCGTTTTGCGTTATAAGCAAATGGCAAAATGTTGTATTTCTTTATCCAAATGGACTAATTTGTTTATTAGAATTAGTATTATCACTAATTTGTTTTAGGCCTGGATCCCGCCTACCAATATAAAGTTGATTAATAGCAAGCTGAAAATTTTCTAATAGCTTAACGGTGTCTAGTCGGACAAACTTTGATGTACGGGAACACTGGAACAGGGGATGTTTTAATTGTGGACAGTGATTTTAATTGTGGAACGTGTCATCCTGACACATTTATGATTGTGAAAACTAGCAGGTTGTTTTTAAGTTCATTCAATATCAAACTTTATATAATATGTATATGAAAAAATGTTTGTCCGAAAAATATGTTGGGCATTTTAATAAGTCCGATACGTAGAACATGCCAAATGACAGGAATTATATTGGTGGTAAATAGCAGTCTGATTTTTGCATGAGAGTTTAATGAAAAGGCAACAAATCAATTGGAAGTTTTGTTTGACAAAATACATGGGACGTTTTTGTAGTCTGACGTTCGAAACGTGTAACCTCCACAATTGAAACTTCCCTTGTTCCAGTGTTCCCGTACATCAACGTTTGTCCGACTAAACACCGTTAAGCTATTAACAAATTTTCAGCTTGCTATTAATCACCTTTTTTGGGACGCAGGATAAAGGCCTGTTTATTAGAATTACTATAATATCACTAATTTGTTTATTAGAATTACTATACTCTTCTTCTTGTTCTTTTGTCTTCATAATCCTAGATAGGTCTTTGGCTGTCTGGCTATGTCGTCCATTCAGATCTCTCATGTGCTCTTCTCCTCCATTGCCATATATATTCACGGTGTTCAGGTCGTCTTCCACGTCATCCAGCTATTTCGTTCTGGACCTTTCTTTTTCCCCTTCTGGACGATAACTTGTACATATGTGAGAGTATGAATATACTTTCAGAGGGTGTGGACTGTAATTAGGTAGGATTGATAGGTTCAGCTTCAAGTGGGAGCAGTGCCGGTTTAACCTAACTTCGGGCCCTGGGCGCTGAATATTTAGGGGCCCCCTTAATTGTTATTCGTAGTCAGATTTTTTTACAAGAAAACACATTCATGTATTTATACCCGTAAAATCCATACACAATTTTTAGCAAACAAGAAGAATAGCAAACGTAAAAAATATTCCAAAAAATATATTTAAAAATATATAAAAACACAGAAAATTACACAAAATAACACATGACAAACAAAAAAATATATTCTAAAAAATACATATGACAAAAATTAGATCACTTTTTTTGCTTGACTAGGCATTAGCAATCTGTCAGATAATATCACAATTCAGTTGCTCCAGATCTTCAATTTCTATAATACAATAGTGATATGCGTCTACATTTTGTTGACCCAAATTTGGCGTTAAATATACTTTTATTCTTTTTAAAGCCGAAAAAGGCTGCTCGCCTGATGCATTTGAAGTTGGTACCTATCGTGAAATAAACTTGCAGTAAAGGTAAAATATTGGAAAATGTTGCCTTTACAATCTTTACATCCATGATGACACCAAATTTTATAAATGTTTATTCAACTTTTGGCATAATGTTATAGAATGTGTAATTTCGTTATGCAAGTTCTCTTTGGTTTCATCAACATATTTTTTATATATTGAAATATTGAATGGGTTGCATATGTGAGTCCATATTAAATATAGTAATGAAACACAGACCTACTCACAATCATTTAATTATACTTTGACGACCGGTTTAGATCTCTACAATATACAGATCATCTTCAGGTCGGCGTTACAAGTAGTTAAATGCTACAATAAGAGAAAACTTGTGTTAGAACAGTGTCTGATTGAAGAGATGTTAATAGAAAGCCAAAATTAAAAAATTTTTATAAAATTTTTTGAAATAAAGGTTTGCAACTGTTGACATTTCAGAATATTGGTATATACAACGGCACACCTATGAGTAAAAATGCTCATAGGCATGTATGTGCAAATGGGTGCATACAGTTTGAATTTGTTGAGATTAAAATTTTTTAACCCTTAAAAAACAAAATAAACATAAACTGACTTAAATATGCTTCCAAATTCAAAGTAGTAATAATAAAAGAGATAGTAATATTGTTCTAATCTACTTACATGCCGTTACAAGGATTGCGTTGCAACTTAGTTGCAGTCATATTAGTACGTCCAAATTATGCTAATTGGTTTGTTGGGATAGTGATAGGGTAAACAGACATGTTACGTAGGTTAAAACACAGTAAGATTTCGAATTTGGAATGGATACTGAAGGAAGATGCGTATGTGAAACGGGTGATGTTTTGTTCGAATGGAGAAAGACAATGCTCCAGGGGTTGCGTATTAATTGTAGCAAAGTATGAAATGTTATTCTAGACTCTTGTACAAATGTGATGGTCTTAGCTCGTAGATGTTATACGATGCGGGCAGAGGTCAAAGCATAGGAAATGACAAATAGGAAATTGTTGTCATAAATTAATCTAATTTAAGATGTGTTGTTCTCAGTAAATTAACTGAGGGATGTCATAAGTATAATAATAACATTATAATATTATGAAGTAGTAAGTGCCATACACTGTGAAACTATGAAGTGTATAGAAATTAAAAGAAAGCAAGTTAGTTAAATGAAAAAATTATTATTATCAAAAAGTCGGTTAAGAAACTTTAAATTGAAAAATTAAAAAAGGTAAGAAAATGATAAAATTAAAGATTATTTTGTTTGAGATATTGTATAATGGGATATGTACAAAGAAAATATTTTTAAATAATAAGATATTTTAATTAAATATTTTTAAAAAATAAAGATATTTTTTATATTTCACATATGGAGTATTAGTTGACGTCTTGATTGCTTCCTTATCTAGCGTAGAAAATCATCTAACAGCTGATGTAACATCTTTGTAGCATATATCCCCGTCTTCGTAAAAAAATATTTTTGGCTTCTAGTTCAATTTCGCTTGGACATATTTCTTACGTCTCAAACAAATCTCAAAATAGATGTCATTATTTCTACTTCAATTGACACGTTTAAGTCCACAGTTTCTTCACGTTCACGTATTGCTTTTTGCATTAACTCATTCCAAAGTTTTTGACCATATCAGTGTCAATAGAGCTGTCTCAAAGATTTTATTCAGCAGTGTCTTGGCTTCATTTTTAATTGTTAATTTTTCGTCTCTGTTATTGCTTAACTGAAAAAAAAATAGGTTTGACGAGTTCTTAAGTAAAGCATTTACAGCGTCAAAAGTTTCTACAAGCTTTGATATCATTACTTTAAAGAATTTATTGCAAATTTGGTGAGACAGATAGCTAACTGAACCTTTTCATTTATTCGCATTTCGCTGTAAATGCCCAGCTAAGAAGTAGTCAAATTTAGCCTAGTATACAAGACAACTTAAGTAATTTCCTTTATGATGACTCGTTAAATCCTCATTGCATCAACGGAAAACTAGTCCTTGAGAAACAAGTCATTTAGTAGTGACAACAATTCTTTATGGACGTTTATCCAATAGGCAGCTTTGCATTTTACTTGCTCTTTCAAGGAAGCGTTTACAACTCCAATCAATGATGATCTTGTTATTAATGTAACCATAGAGTTCAAATGAAATTTACTTTCTTCGTGAGATTTGAGCAAAATATTCAAATGTTTCCAATGGGTCCATCAAAACTCAGTTAAACTATTTTTTCAAATAAAAATAATTTGCAAGGGTAACAATAAACAGCTTTAACACTTGCGTCATATATTAGCCAATCTCTCTTTTCTTTGCCTCCATTGGGTTTTCCTCTATAAAAGTTGCTTTTATTTAATCTACTATAATAAGCTTTTTCTCCATCTTCAAACATTTTTTACAATGTTCTAAGCAATCACTTTTTTGTTTAAAAGTTCACAGTTTTTATAAAGTCATCAGTCTTAAAATCAGACCATTTCGAAATCGCAGGTATTTCGTCGTCTTTTTTTTTCTATTATGGAAAATACGTAGATTATTTAGAGGACTTTACTTTTTTATTAGTAAAAGGAACGAGCCTTACGGGCCCCTCCGGGGCCAGGGCCCCTGGGCGCCCGCCCCAAGCGCCCAGTGCATAAACCGGCACTGAGTGGGAGTATAAATTATAAGGTTTTATTCTGACAATATTCATATGTATAATAAAGTCTTACCAAGTTGTGAAACCTTGTATATGTCCAGAACACTGAAGCCGGTCACATACGAGATGACTGTTTCCGTACCACGTGCCTCGCGTTTTGACTGTTGCGAAATCGTGTATGGCGTCACTCCCGAATTACTGTTCCTGCACGTATTGCTATTGTTCGTTTCAGCCCAAAAGAAAGGCTGAAACGTCAAGAGATGAGCGGTACCGACTTAATACGTCGAAAGATCGTGGCGAAGAGATTGCACCCTCTCGTGTGAGTGGTACTTGTTGACCGTCAAACGGTTGATGAGAGAGAGAGAAGCTCACCCTTTTGCGGGTGTAGGAGAAGAGAGCAAATTCCCAATCCCAAATTGTCCAAATATTGTCTGTCTGTAAGGGTAAGGAGAGAGGGTAAGAAATAGGATGGATGAAATGGTACTATTGAACAGGGCTTTAATAAGAGACTAAACACAGTAAAAAATACAGTAATATTTTTGACATGTGAAAATTGAACACCTTCCTACCGGCTTCCATTGTATTTTCTTTGTTGTTTTTGTATCTTCTTGTCTCTGGACATTGGACATGTCCCAGTCATGACAGTATTTGACTTTTCACAAGTCTTACAATATCATACTCTTCATTTAATTCATTAACCTCGTCGTTTCTTCTGATTCTCCATGTGTCGTCTTCCTCTTTTATCGGGCCATATACTTTTGCCAGTATCTTTCTCTCGAATGTCCTGTGTTGGGCTTCATATTTTCTCGTCATAAGCATAAGCCAGGTTTCATTACCATGAGTTACTACGGGTCCAATCAATGGTCTGTAGATAGTCATTATGTTTTTTTTGTCTAATGATTTCGATGTCATCAATCTTTTATTAGCATAGTATGTACGATTCCCACTGGTAATACCTGCATTAATTTCGCTACTTACGGAATTCTTCCTAAATAGTCTAAAAAGTCTAAGTTTTCACTCTAATGGCATATAAAACAACATAATGCTATTCTACATCCCACCAGAATGAAAACAATGGGAACCTTCTCTGGTTACACCTGCGAGGCTTCTACAATTTGAAATGGTTATTCGTTTCTTCCGGGAGCTGAGGTACGCCACTGTGTTGATAAACAACGCAATTTTGAGTGCTCTGATATTTCATCCGAATTTCGGAAATATCGAGAATTAGAAATTGTAAGAGTGAACTGTGAGCAAATAATATACTACAACAAAGTGCTGAGAGTGTTAGTGACACAATAGGACTAATAATATTCGAGGTAGGCTGAAATCAAAATAACGTGGCGTCTTATCTGTTGGTAGCGATTTATCTATCCGCAAGGTTGAATTGTAGATGATCGTTGGCGCTAGCAGATAGGCAACACATATTACACATTCCATAGGCGTATCAGAGGAATACGTAATGGATGAAATGAGCGGGATGGTTAAAGAAGTAACAAACGGAATGAGAGAGATAGCAAATGAAATGAAAGAAATGAGAACTGAGCGTAAAGAATTAATAAAAATTGTCAAAGATTTAACAAGTGAATGGAAGCAGAGTTTGGAAGAAGTAAAAGAGATTAGAAGAGAAAATGAAGTAATGAAAACTAAAATCAGGGTGCTAGAATATAAACTTGAAGCTATGTAAAAGAAAGAACGTCGAAATAACATTATTATCACCGGATTTGAAACTGCAGGAGATACTATAGAGCTAAAAGAAGATATAGAGAATCAGTTGCAAACTTTTCTTGGAACAAAGTGTGAGATAAAAGAGATAACGAAACTGAATAAGAGAATGTGCAAGTTAGAATTGAGTACATATGGTGATAAAGCAGACATAATGAAAAATAAGAACAAGTTAAGACATATTAAAGGAAGGAAACTTTTTATTGATGATGACTATACGATCCAAGAAAGAAAGATTCAAAAACAACTAAGAGAATATGCAAATGAACAGAGGCAAAAAGGTAATGTTGTAAAAGTTAAATACCAGAAGATCATTATAAATGATGAAATATGGAAATGGAATATGGAAACTGGCACAATTGAAAAAGAGAGCAACAGAGCTAATCCAAAAAACTAATAAAAGCAGAGGCGGACAAAACGATGACAAATTCGGCAATGAAAACGGAAAAAGAAATGGAACTGAAAGTTATAGATAAGAAAGGAGTGGTATGGAGAACAGCGACATGGAATGTTAGAGGAATAAGTGGAAAAGAGTTAGAATTAGTAGAAACCCTTAGCAACACAAACTATGCTGCGATAGCCATCACTGAGACAAAAAAAAAGGGAGCTGGGACACAAATAATAGGAGATGGAAATCTATTAATATAGAGTGGTGTAAAGGAAACTGAATGGGCCAGAGCAGGAGTAGCCTGTTTGATACCCAAAGATAAAGTAAAAAGTATAAGAAATTGGGAGTTCATCAATGAGAGACTATTGAAAGTATCAATGAATTGTAGTAAAAGCGATATTATAACTTTGATTGTAATATACGCACCTGGAGAAAGTGACAAAGCAAACGACAAAAATCAATTTTGAGAACAACTACAGCAGACAGTAGAAGATTATGAGGGAACACTCATAATATTGGGAGACTTCAATGCTATAGTGGGAAACGAAAACATGAAATGGCAAGGAGCTATAGGTAGGCACGGAGAACACACAATAAATCAAAACGGGAAAAGATTGCTAGAGTTTTGTATAGATAATGATTTAGTTATAGCCAACACTTTCTTTGAACACAAGGAAATACACAAGATAACAAGAGCAATGCCCCAGCGAAATGAAAAATCAATAATAGACTTCATAATTGTTCCTCGAGAAAAAAGGAGTAAAGTTAAAGATGTCAGAGTGAAAAGAAGCTATGATATAGGTAGTGACCATTATCTACTAGAAGGAGTATTCAAGAATAACAACAAAGTCGAGGACCGAAAACAGATACAAAACAAAAACTATAGCGGACGAATAAGAACCTATAAGCTGAGAAACTTGCAAACAAGAAATGAGTATATAGAAAAAACAGAAAAACAGTTTGCAAGGATTGAAAAGAGAAGACAAAGTAGAAATGTGGAAGAAAAGTGGATCAGATTTAAGGCAATGCTATTAGAAACAGCAGGGCAAGTTTGCGGGTATACCAGTAGAAATAATCATAAAAAGCAGACAAGCTGGTGGAACAACGATATTAAAAAAGAAGTCAGAGAAAAGAAAAGGCTATGGAAAATGTACATACAAAAAAGAAATCAAGAGGCATACGATAAATACAAGGAACAGCGCAACAAAGTTAAAGTAAGGATAAAACAAGAAAAGCAGAACGCCTGGGAAGAATTTGGAAGAACTATGGAAGAAAATAGTTCCCAAAATACAAAATTATTTTATAGAGTATTAAAGAATATGAGAAGTAAAACGGAAATTAAACTACAGCAGATAAAAGATAGAAACGGAAATATAATAACTGAGGATGAGCCCATTATAGAAAGGTGGAGAGAATATTTCAAGGAACTTTTAAACAATGAAAATACAACAGCAGAGAATCGCACACAGATAACAGACCGAAACACCTGAAGGAGGGCAAGAAGACGTTTATGAAACTAAAATAAAGATGGAAGAAGTTGAAGATGCACTAGAAAAACTAAAAGTTGGTAAAGCAGCAGGGATCGACGGAATAGATGCTGAATTATTGAAATATCTTGGACAACAGGGTAAACAAGAATTACATGACCTACTAAATTTAGCGTGGACAAACAAAAAAATCCCAGAGGATTGGAACATTTCAATAATACTGCCTATACACAAAAAGGGAGACACGAAAGAGTGCAGTAATTATAGGGGTATATCACTCCTCTGCTCAGCGTTGAAAATCTACGAAATTATCCTAGAAAAGAAACTACGAGAAATAGTTGAGCCTCGACTGGCGGATATACAAAGTGGATTTAGACCATCACACAGCGTACAAGATCATATATTCACACTACAGCAAATTACTGAAAAAACACTGTTAAAAAACGATACACTGTACCTGGCGTTTTTAGATATGAAAAAGGCGTTTGACATGGTCAATAGAGAAGGAATATGGCAAAGCCTGAAAAACAAGGAAGTAGATGAAGAACTTGTAAGTGTAATAAAGAGTTTGTATGTCAACACAAAAAACCAGGTCAGGACAAGTAACTTAATCTCCGGCGAATTTTCTAATAACGACGGGGTTAGACAAGGTGGAGTGTTGAGCCCACTGTTATTTATTTCCGTTATGGATGAAGTTATTAAAAAGTGTTGGAAAAAAACTAAAAAATGCGCTATAGGGTATAGAAATTTGCAACAAATAAAAATTGAAGCCTGTGCATTTGCTGATGACATTGTATTAGTTGCAAGAACTGAAAAGGCTCTCGCAGATAACATTAGAATCTGGGCTGAAGAACTAAAAAACTACAACTTAATAATAAATATGGAGAAAACTAAAGTAATGACAATAGCCAACAAAGAAGCAACTGTAAATATTGAAATCGAAGGGCAAAAAATCGAGCAAGTAGACCTCTTTAAGTATTTGGGAATAATGTTAAACAACAAAGGTACACAAGAAGATGAAATTGGAAACAGAATAAAATTGGCTACGAGAACTTATTATTCACTGTATAAAAATTTCCTAAACAAAAAAGAAATATCGAGGAAAACCAAAATGACAGTATATAAAACTGTATATATGCCAATTACAATATATGGGGCAGAAAACTGGGTACTTAATGACAGACAAAGAAAAAGATTACAAGCTACAGAAATGAGATACTTAAGAAAAGTGGTGGGAGCAAGAAGATTAGACAAAAGAAGAAACGAAGATATAAGACATGAATTACAGGTAAAATCGCTCAACGAAAAAGTTGAAGAAAAGAAGTTAAAATGGGCTGGACACATGATAAGAATGAGTGGTGAGAGACAAGTGAAAATGACATGGGAGGCCAAAGCAGTGGGTAAAAGCAGGAGGGGCAGACCAAGGAAAAGCTGGAACACTAGTGTAAACGAAATACTCAAGAAAAGAGGAACATCGTGGCAAGAAGCAAAAGTTTTAGCAGCAGATAGGAAGAAGTGGCGTAAATTTGCAGAGAGTATTATATAAAGGAGGAATCCTCGACACCTAATATGGTAAAAGAGGCAACCGATTATGTATGTATGTATGTATGTATTCGTTTCTTCCTAATATTGTGACGTTTCAGCAACTCACAAGAGGTGGCAAATCATGACATTTAATGACAGTTATAGAAAAATATACTATTTAAAGGAAAAAAACAAGAACACACTACATGCAAACTTTAAAATAAAATTAATAGACCTGGATCCGCGTACCAAAAAAAAGTTCATTAATAGCAAGCTGAAAATTTGTTAATAGCTTTACGGTGTCTAGTCGGACAAACTTTGATATATGGGAACACTGGAACAGGGAAAGTTTTAATTGTGGAACAGGTTACAGGTTTCGAACGTCAGACTGCGAAAACGTCCCAGGACCTCGATTTTTGACCATTCGCTTCGTTATCGAACGTATTCGCTTCATATCTGTTTAGTGCACAGATAGCGAATTATCGATAACGAAGCGAAGGGTAAAAAATCGAGGTCCTGGTATTTTGTCGGGCAGAACTTCCAATTGATTTGTTACCATTTCATTAAATTCCCATGCCAAAATCAGACTGCTATTTACCACCAATATAATTACTGTCATTTGACATGTCTACGTGTCGGACTTATTAAAATGCCCAACATATTTGACGTACAAACATTTTTTCGTATATTTTATAAAAAATGACATTGAAAAACTTAAAAACAACCTGCCAGTTTTCACAATCATAAACTTGTCAAGATAACAAGTTCCACAATTAAAATCACGTTCCAAAATTAAAACTTTCCCTGTTCCAGTGTTCCCATACATCAAAGTTTGTCCGACTAGACATCGTTAAGCTCTTAACAAATTTTCAGCTTGCTATTAATAAACTTTTTTTTGGTACGCGGGATACAGGCCTCTAATATCTTATTTTAGATTTTAGATCATTGTTAATATTGTTAAAAATAAGCATTATTTACCAAAACAAGTATATCCCTGGTAATTTATATCAATAAATAAATTCAGATAATAAAATTATTGTAGAAATAAATGATGATCCATAGTAATTATAGCAATAAATACGTAAAATATTGTTTACAACCTTAAAACATGTTTGCAAAATATAGGAAATAATTTGTTTAAACCATGACCATGATAATCTAAAAGATAAGATAAAAATTGATATTTCCATATATTTTATTGAAAATTTTGAAAGCATTTTCTTTAAATCAATTAAAATTATGCTTTTTTACCTGTAATACCAAATTGAGAAAGAGATTTTTCTTGGAAGGGAAATATAACCGATTTCAATTTTATATCTTAATCGTTGATAAGTATTGTTCTGCAGCTATTTCTTTGTGGCATTTACGTAATTTATTATTTTAACTGGGAAATAAGCCACAATTTAACTTAAAAAATGATTTTATTGACGTTTCGACTTCCACCTCGGACGTAGATATCAAAATACAAAATATTACTAAATTAAACAAAAATGTTGTTGCATAATAAATTTAATTTTAACTTAATTAAATTAAATTATTAGAAAAAATCTTTTACTAAGCAACAACAGTAGTAAATTTAATAGCCTTTGTAGTAGCCAATATAACAAATAAAGAATACTTCTGTTGGAGTGAAAGTAAAAAGAAAGATATACTCCAACAGAAGTAAGGAAAAAATAAATAACTAAAATACTAGTGGGACAAGACTAATGGGACAAAAATGGATGGCTTCTACGTTGAAGAAGCCGAAGTAGGAAAAATACTACTTACCAGTAATATTGGTGGAGGAAAGTGGAAGGATGGAGAGACAGAGGCAAACTGAATAGAGTTGGCTAGCAAGAGATGCAAGAGAAGAACTTGACACTCAAGGATGGATTAATTAAATTAAATTATTAGAAGATTTTTTTTACTAAGGAACAACATTTTTGTTTAATCTATTAATATTTTGTATTTTGATAACGACGTCCGAAGTGGGAGTCTAAACGTCAATAAAATCATTTTTTAAGTTATTTTGTGGCTTATCTCACAGTTAGAATAACAACTTAATCTTTGCTTGTTCTCATCGTATTCAATAATTTATACATTACAAATGAATATTTCACAAACATTTTTTCAGACCACTGTCAATCTACTTCCAATCCACTAAAATTTTTTTTATTTGTATTACCCGTTTTCAATAACTAGACCGTTAACATTGTCATCAGTGATACTAGAGTACTAAGTCAAATTAAGACTTCTTTGTTTTGCAAGTCGTTTTGGCTCATTGCAAACTATGCCAATTTGCCGCGTAAATCTTTCTAGCACGTTCATTGTTCCACATGCACATTATTGTTCCACATCACTCTTGAGCTATTCCTATTTCTCGTAGATAGAAATAATAGACAATAGAGCCAGTTATCTGGGAGGATGGATTTCATTCACTCTTGACAACTTACCTATTTTTGTGCAGAACATCACATCCCTGGTACATCATCGATGGTATTAAAATTTATTACAAGCCTTATATATAATTTTGATGTCAAACACAAATTAAGTTGAAAGATTACACTTTATAGCTAAAGTAAATAATAATCTATGTGCGTGGGTTACATTTAATTTTTATGCTATTTTTAACGTTTTTTCGTGCAATTTCGTGCACGTTTTTTATCAGTTTTTTTTAGCTGTTGTAAAGCGATTTCTAGGATCACCATATTAATATAAACCTCTTCAAGGTTATTTTTCATATTATAACAGGAAAATTTAGATTTTTTATTAAGAGCACACAGTAGCGATCAACAGATAGCAACAAACGCGGTCCAAGATTGCGAAAGTTCTGCGAACTTTAAAAAGTGAAGCAACACTGGGTCGGTAATTCGACACTGACACTGACGTTTATACTATCAACAACTAGTTATTTATGAAACAGTTCGTGAAGTATGCACGCGAATTTTAGAGCAGTAGCGACAACGGAGCGAGTACTTTACATCGCTTAAGTTCCCAAAAAGTACTTCACTCACAGTTTCATACAATATTTTATCTACGATAAACAAATAAGGAACTGTAACTCTACGTCACTGGAAATCATTTCTATTCTACAATTTTTACAACTTTGACATTTAAAAATTCTAACTTCTTTCAAACCACAAAATTGTCAAAAATTTTGTTGTAAGTCATTGCTCATATTGTCATCACCATGACAACGCGAAAGTTAAGGATATTTGATTATATGGTGTATTCCACGAATATACGTCTGTTTTGGATTATCGTGACAACGAATATTTTAGTGTGCAACATAAGAAGTACGAAAGTATTTTCGAAAGTTCTCTAATAATTACTCCAATAAACAACAATATAATTTGCAATTTACTTTCGTTCTTCATATTTTGTACAGTAAAATATTCGTTGTCGCGATAATCCAAAACAGACGTATATTCGTGGAATGGGGTATATGAAAGTGTGCCAAAAAAACCCATTAAAAGTGTGCGATAAACAGTGCGAAAAAGTAAATCCCATTTAAAATACATTGTTACTTCACGCACACTTTAAACCCTTCACGCACTGCTATCTATAATGACAGTTTTCACAAACTAAAAGCTTATACATAATATATGAATATGACCTAGAGTAAATAAAATAATTTTTATACACATAGGCGCGAAATGTTGCCAAGTAAGTGATGTTCGATTTCTTGTTACAAAAAAAATCGATTTTTAGTAGTTCCAATGTGACACAAAATCTAGGCATGGGATAAAAAATTTATTTGAAGAAAGTGTATTTTTTTGTCTTTCTTAATCGAGGCGTTACAGGCTCCATTTTTCAATATTTTATTTATAGAGTAATTTCCACATACTAACATATTTCTGAAATTGGGCTCTGTACCGCCATTCTTTATTATATTACGAATATGTGTGCCAAATATCTCGACAAAATATTCAAAATTAGAGCCGCAATTTTGGAACGCGTTTGTTGCTACCTGTTGATCGCTACTGTTTGCTCTTAATTTTAAATTTTTTAAATATCCACAAAGTTAAATAATTTTAATTTCCTATATATGACACACGCCAGCTGTCTATTTTAGTGACGTCACGTTGCCTAGCAACCATCGATTATCTCATTATGAAATTCTATTTTGTGACGTCAGCAAAATAGAATTCTATTTTGCTGACGTCACAAAATATAATTTCATAATGCAAACATCGACGGCTGCTATATGTAGGCAACGTGACGTCACTAAAATAGAATTCTATTTTGCGTGCTCCCACTACTGACTGGTTCATTCTGTCACCAGCCTCGACTCTAGATGGATGGGTTCTTGCACCTGTACCATGCTTAAACATTAAATGATTTTTTGTGAAGTTCTAATGTGACCTTTGATAGATATTGTTTAAAGTAAATAAATTTTTTCAACCATCCTCTTGGTTATTTTAATTTTGGAAGAAGAAGTCTATAAGAAAGGACACCGCACACATCTTATAAATAATTTAATGTCCTTCAAATGCAATAAAATTTACATGAATATATTTGTCTCTAAATTACAATCATTTCATATCATTGCGCCAACTCTGAATTTTGATTAATATCTAACAGCGTAAATTGTAATTAATGTTTATGGAAATCATCTTTTTGAAGTCCATAAAACTGTCCTATTCATAAATACTATTAGTATAAATTATATTATCGCTGTTGAAAAAAGAATGTGTGTGTACTTTGTACGCACGTAAGAAGTTATACTTATGTTATATGATTTCAGCGAAATAAATATACTTAAAAGTTTATTTGTATTTTATTTAATTAATAAACTAATTTTGATATTACCACTTTCAAATTTTTTTTATTAAATCAACAGCAAAAATTAAAAAAAGGATAACAATCGTCCGTGTCAGGATTTGAACGCGGGACCTTCGCGTTATGTAGTCGAATGCTATACCAATAACCCATCAGGGTTTTGTTTTTACGGCTTCTGGGACGTAATTACAAACGACGGTGACAAATAGATCAAGTGAAGTATTAAATATAAAAATGTTTAAAATACTTATTATCTTACTCCCAAGGAAGACAAATCAAAGACACAAAAATTATAATAAATATATTTACTAAAAACACTAATATATTATTTTCAAACCTTAGTTGCGCTGATACATACATAAATTGGAAGATTTAGCAACTAACAACATACTGTCGGTGTGCGCATGTGCCAGGGAATGTAAAAATTCACATTCGTCCCTAAAGAAGTATAACTTCAAAAACTTAACCCATCGTGAGACTTACCCTTATTTCGCGGTGCATCACTGGAAGTGCATTGTCATTTATTATCTATGAGACAAGAGACCTTAATCCCTGTTAACATTTATCTAGTGTCTTTTTAACTAACTTTTCTCTCTCTCTCTCTCTATCCTATAAACATACTCATGTGATTTTAGATTTATTTTTATCAATTTACGCGGTTATTAATCAAAATTCAGTGTTGGCGCAATGATATGAAAGGATTATAATTTCGAGACGAATCTATTCATGGAAATTTTATTGTATTTGAGTAATATTACTTTTTAGCCCAATAAATGACCGTTTTGGAGTATAATTTCCAGGAGCAACTCCTAATTGCATGAAAATTTGGATTTAGGTTCTACTTACCCTCCACTTCAAAGTTGAATTCGTACCGTTGGTTGCTTTTACTTGGGGGATGACATTTACCCCTTCTCGGAGGGTGAAAAATGCGTGTTTAAAATGAGGCCGGAAATGGATAAATTGAGTTATTTTAAGCACCTTTTGTTCTATAAAGTTTTTTACCGTAAGTCCATACTTTTCGAGTTATTCGCTATTTAAAATGTTGATTTTTCGACAAAAAAACTACGTTTTCAGACCGTTTTTCCCAAATAACTAAAAAAGTAAATATTTTATCGAAAAAAATATTTTTATCAAAAGTGGAGCCTATAAAAAAACGAAAAAAATGATGTACCAGTAAAGTCTACAAATAGAGTAGAAGCAAAGTTGTAGCTCATGAAAAATACGTTCTTATTCGTGTAATTCCAATACGAATAATTCAACGCGAAATCACCGAAGAAAGAAGCGTTTTTCGGGAAAAGCTTATTAACATTTTGAAAGTATCGAAAAAAAGCTTATTATTTGTTTTTTACAAAAGTTTACAGCATCAAAATAAACGAGTTACACTAAAAAAAAAAAAGTTGACCTCTTTTTTTTGGTAAAAAAACTCGTGAAAACCTCCCTCTATTTAGCACCCTAAATGAAATTTATCGTTTGGCTTTACCATCTATTTTAACTGTATGTGTATTGTTTATATGATCTGTAAGTTTGTTTGGTTTAAAGTGCTTATTTTTGAAAACATTTGGTTTTATATTAAAAAAAAATTTCATTTTTTCAAAATAACTTAAAAAGTATTAGTGATAAGTAAAATCTTAAGCAGTAAAAAATGTAGGTTTTGCTATTATAAATATGCTAGTTTATTTTGTTTCTCCGTACACAAAAATAGGGACAAAAATTGGTTAATATATGCCTGTTCAAAATTTGCATACACTCATGATTAGTGACCCATTCAAGCTTTCTCAATTATAACCCTTTCAAAAATAAACACTTTAAACCGGTGAGACTGACAGATCATATAAAAAATAGATAGGTAAGTAAATTGTTTGTAAAGCGGTAGCGATTAATTTCATTTGGAGAGCTAAACACAGCGAGATTTTTATGATTTATTACAAAAAAAAGGGCCAACTTTATTTTGAGCGTAACTCGCTTATTTTTAATGCTAAAACTTTTGTCAACAATTAAAACAAAGCTTTTTATAAACACTTTAAAAAAGTTTAAATGGGTTTTTCCCGAAAAGTGCTTAATTTTTCGGTGATTTCACCTTGAAATATTCGATTTGGAATTAGACGAATAAGAACGTATTTTTCATGAGCTACAACTTTGTTTTTATTTGATTGATAGACTTTACCACACCATTTTTTTTGGGTTTTTTATAAGCTACACTTTTGCTAAGGATACTTTTTCGATAAAATATTTACTTTTCGAGTTATTTGCGAAAAACCGTCTGAAAACGTAGTTTTTTGTCAAAAAATCAACATTTTCAATGGCAAATAACTCGAAAAGTATTGACTTACGTAAAAAACTCCAAAGAACAAAAGTTGCTTAAAATCAGTCAATTTTTGCATTTCCGGCCTTATCTTGAACGTATGTTTTTCACCCCCGAGAAGGGGTGACTGTCACCCCCCAAGTAAAAGCAACCAACGGCACAATTTTAACTTTGAAGTGGAGGGTAAGTAGAACCTAAATCCAAATTTTCATGCAATTAGGAGTTGCCCCTGAAAATTACACGGTATCGCCGAATTTCCCGTTCATTTACTGGGCTATTTACCGTAAGACAGGATCCCTCTGTAGTAATAGTGGTACTTTACAGTTTTTGACCATAGCTCTGAAGATGGATTTGTAAGACGAAAGCTCTCGCTAGGAATTAAATATTTTTATACACTTAAAAAATACTTTTTTTTCCGTTCATTTAATTCTGATATGGCAGGTGAACAAGAAGAAGCAGATAGACCGGTAGTTGGGAAAAAATTATTTGGACATATACTCAAGTTGGTATTTACTTTAATGTTATTTCCCATATCGGTCCCTTTGAGGCACATAATTAAATTTTGGCCGTGGTACTTAATTTATTTTTTTGTATCACTTATCATATATTAACATAACATACTCGTATATTAAATATTATGTTTATTTATAATTAGTTGTTATAAATCTTGTTAATTAAATATAATTACATTACCTGTCTGGAAATTTTAAACTTAACATTTTAAACTTCGAGTTGACAAACATTAAATACTATTCTGTGACATGACCAATGTGAAACAATAACTCCGAAAAAAGGATCGATAATTAAAATAAGAGTTATACTCTGGGCTAATTAGCAAAAATAGTTGAAAGACTGATATTATTTTCCCTTATTTTTCCTTAAATAATTAGCAAAATTCATGGAAAAGTTATTTACCAGCAATTTTATTGCCGGAATCGAATTATAAGATCCTATATATTAATAATATAGGTATGCAAAGTCCGCAGAGAGTGTGCTACTTTTTTTATAAACAAAATGGCGCCGACCAATCGTATTTTTTCAATTATTGCTCTATAACTCCATATATTTTACCTTTACAACAAAAACACCCAAATAAAAATTCACCGCAATTAAATTTTGCATAGAGACCTGTTTTTCACGATTTGCTCCGACAAAAAAATGTTCCCCGTAAAATGCGGGTTTTCCTAACAAAAACTCTAATTTTCAAATAAAGTTTTAGGTAAGTAAATATTAATTAATAATTAAATAACTTAATGACATCAAAGCTTTCTTGGTATAGATTGTAATTCCAGAAGCCAGTGAAAATTAAACGAATATTTTAGCAACAATTCAATTGTTAATTAACAATTTACGATCGCAATAATAACCAAAATAATAAGGATACATTGATCAAACTTATAAAAATTATAAAGATGAGATGCTTATTTAATATTTTATCGACAAAATATAAATTTTTCTTTTTTTTGCATAATCTTTAAATTTTGAAAAAAAAAATAGTTATACATAATACGCTGGTCTAATTAGTAAAGTACAAATAAAGGTTATTTACCAGCAATTTTATTGCTGGAATCGAATAATAAGATTATATATATTAGTAATATAGGTATGCAAAGTCCGCAGATAGTGTGCTACTTTTTTTTTATAAACAAATCGTTTTTTTTAAATTATTGCTCTATAACTCCGAAAATTTTAGCTTTACACCAAAAACACTCAAATAAAAATTCACCCCAATTTAATTCTACATAGAGGCAAGTTTTCCCGATTTGCTCCGACGAAAATTTTTCTCGGAAAATGTTGGTTTTCCCAACAAAATCTCGAATTTTCAAATAAATTTTTTGGGCCAGTAATTATTTATCAATAATTATATAGCTTGGTGAAATAAAAGCTTTCTTGGTATAGATTATAAATTCAGAAGCCGGTGAAAATGAAACGAATATTTTAGCAACAATTCAATTGTTAATTAACAATTTACAGTCGCAATAATAACCGAAATAATCATGAGACATTGATCAAACTTAGAAAGATTATAAAGGTGTGATGCCTATGTTTAAAAAATTGTTATAAACAAATTAACATTTCTCAAAAATTGTTTATTATATTCTAATTTTAAAAAATACTTAAAATGCGTATTTCATACGTCTTGAAAATGAATGCTTTAAAAAATTTTTACAACCGTTTGCAAAAATGTTATGAAACAGCAAATTAAATATACGATTTCTACGTTGTTTATAATTTGTTTTAATTGTTTCAAAGCTGAAATGTGAGTCTATGGTACAAACTAATTACTCACAAAGAATGTCAAAAATTAGTGCAACGGTTATATTTTAATCAAAGATTAAAATTACTTTTTTTTTTGTAATTTTTAGCGCAAAAGTAGGCCTGATACAGAGTCGGAGCTAAAATGTTCACACGAAGCGACTGACACGCAGCATACATTATTTATTAAAAGTGTACGTTGCGCGGCCGGTCGTCACTCCGAGTGAAAATTTTAGCTACAGTACTGTATTAGTCTACTTTCACGCGTGTAAATTACAAAAAAATATATTTATAATCTTTAATTAAAATATAACCATTAAACTGATAATCGATATTTTTTTGTAAATAATTAGCTTGTACTTTAAACTCACTTCTACGCATTTGAAAGAATTAAAAAGAATTATAAACACCGTAGCAATCGTATGTTTATTTTGCTGTTTCATAACTTTTTTGCAAATGGTTGCAAAAAAGTTTTAAAGCATTCATTTTCAACATATTTGAAATGCGCATTTAGCTATTTTTTAAAATTATAATATAATAAAAACTTCCTGAGAAACGTTAATTTGTTTATAACTATTTTTTTTAAACATTTAAAGATTTTGCAAAAAAATAAACAAAATAATATTTTGTCGACAAAATATTAAATAGACATCTCATCTTTATAAGATTTCAAAGTTTGATCAGTGTATAATAATTATTTTGGTTATTATTGCGACCGTAAATTATTAATTAACAATTGAATTGTTGCTAAAATATTAGTTTAATTTTCACCAGCTTCTGGAACTATAATCTAAACCAAGAAGGCTTTTAAGTCACCAAATTATTTAATTATTGGTAGATAATTACTTATCTAAAACTTTCTTTGAAAATTAAAGATTTTGTTGGGAAAACCCGCATTTTCCGAGGAAAATTTTCGTCGGAGCAGATCGGGAAAAACACATCTTTATGCAGAATTTAATCACGGTGAATTTTTATTTGGGTGTTTTTTTGTAAAGTTAAAATCTTCGGAGTTATAGAGCAATAATTGAAAAAAACACGATTTTCGGGCGCCATTTTGTTTATAAAAAAAGTAGCACACTATCTGAGGACTTTGCATACCTATATTATTAATATATATAATCATAAGCTTCGATTCCAGCAATACAATTGCTGGTAAATAACTTTTCCCAAAAATGGCCTATTCTCCGATAATCAGCCCAGACTTACAACATACTATGGAAAGATCAATGTTAGGTATTACCATCAGAAACAGAATACCAAACATAGAAATAAGCAGAAGAAGAGGAGTTATTTATGCAGTTGAAAGAACAGCCTTTGGCTAAATTTTTTTACATGCTGCCAGATTGACCAATGAGAGATGGACCAAAAAGATTCTAGAATGGCGACCAAGACAAGAGTCATATCGAAGCAGAGGACAACCACCGACAAGGTGCCGAGACCGCCTGTCGATCGTTGTCTGTCATGTTGCCCAGCATATGACGCTTTCATTTCATCTAAATCATTTCATCTAAAATTGGTGGAGGAGGTAGTCAAACCAATGGGCACCGTAAATTATCGCGCCGTAAAAAATCGCCCGTGTGGCCAAAGCCTTAGAAAGGCCACACAAGCGACAATTTACGGCGCCGTTAAAGCAGTAAACCCATTGGTTGACAAACTCCTCCACCAATTTTAGATGAAATTGGAGTTAGTCAACCAATGCCCGTCAGGTTTACTGCTCTTACGGCGCCGTAAATTATCGCCCGTGTGGCCTTAGCCTCATTGTCTTATTTACAGTAGCACGAAATAGTTCAGTGCTGGTTTTCCCAAATCATTAGCCTAGGTTTTTAAACCAAGAAGACGTACGGCGGCCCATACTTCTTTTTCCCATTATTTTACCTTATGACAAGGTGAAGTATGTCATATTTTTCTGGGTGACGCATTATATGACCAAAGTATTCCAATTTACGCCTTTTAACCGTGCTCACTACTTCACAACTTTAGTTCAAACGTTTTTAAAATCTATTCTGCCAGGGTCCATGCTTCAACCCCGTAAAGTAGTACTGGGAATATATAACATCGACCCATTCTTATGCGAAGTTCCAAATTGAGATCATGACTGCAAAAAATTTTCTTAAATTTCATAAAACTTGTTCTTGTTTTGGCAATTCTACTTTTTATTTTTGTACTAGGGTTCCAGCTTTCATTAATATAAGTACCCAGATATACAAGGTAACTTACGCGTTCAGTTGAGTCATTACTAAATGTTACGGTATAATTGTAATTATTTACGGCTGCCTGTTTACTAATAACCATAAACTTGGTTTTTCTTGCGTTGAGTTTGAGTCCATATATCGCGCAGATCGCCACCATTCGGTTCAATAACGCAACGCTTGAAGATGTTCAATTGATCCTGTCACTAACAAGGTGTGATCTGCGTATCTGATATTGTTCATAAGAACGCCTTAATGATTATGCCCTTTTTTGCGTTTTCCAACACTTCATTTAAGATTATTTCAGCGTAAATATTTCACAACATTGGTGACAATATTCAGCCTTGTCGAACTTCATGCTTGATTTTTACTTCTTCAGAGCACTGATTCCCAATCGTAACACATGCAGCCTGGACCCAATACAAATTTGCGATTATTCTAATCTCCCTATTGTCCAGACCGGAAGTCTTGAGAATATGTAGCATTTTTTTATTTTTTCAAGGATATAAAGCGCAACACCATAAATTGGATGCAAAAAGGCTCAAGACAGATAGGTGGAAAATTTTACGGGAGGACCACGTTCAGTAGTGGACAAATATAGGCTAATTGAAGCGCTTATTGTATAAAGGGTATAAGTCCACAATACTTAGTTTTGAGAAAAACGAAAAAAACTATTTAGTTTAGAAACTTGATAGAATAGAATAGAAATATACTTTATTGTCACTGAAAATTATACAAATTTTATGGACAAAGCTTAATTAAAGTCAGAAAAAATAAATAAATAATATCTAACAATAACAATAACAAATACAATTTTCTGAAATTTGATAAATCGTCAATATAAAAAAAATTAACATAAATACAAAATATAAGTTAATAAAGTAAAGGAAAAAAAAACAAAATCGATATATTGCAACAATTTACAGAAATTGCAAAGTGAATATACCTATTTATAGACATAGGAACTAATAAGTTTAAGCTGCTGCATGTGACACCCAAATATAGATAAGTTTGGTTACTTGTACATTACTGTAATTTCTTAGTTAGTCATTAAGAAACTCTTCTACTTCTACTGGTCTTTTAGATAGATGAGCGTTTGTCATTTTACGGAACTTGGGGAAAGATGTTGCAGATTTGAGTTGTAAAGGAAGATGGTTGTATAGTTTTTTTGCGGAATATAATATAGATTTCTTTACTAACTCAGAGGACGGGATCGGTAAATAGACATCAAAATTTGAATTTCTGGTGGAGTAGTCATGACGAGGCCTTGCTGGAAAGACACGCATGTGTTTACGAATTAAGCAAACAGTTTCTAAAATATATAAAGATGTAAGGGTTAAAATGCCGTGATCTTTGAAGTAACTTCTGCAATGTGTTGTTCTTCAAAGGCCAAACAGATACCTTATTGCTCTTTTTTGTAATTTAAAAATAACATCTAATTGGGCAGCTGTACTAGAACCCCAAAAAGGAAGACCATATCGAAGATGAGACTCGAACAAGGAAAAATATGTTAGTTTAGAAGATGCTAAATTGAGTTCTTTCGAAACAGATCTTATAGCATAGCAGGCTGAGGCGAGTTTCTTACTTAACAAATCGATATGAAGGGACCATTTGAGGTTGCTGTCTAAAAAAATACCAAGAAATTTAACAGAATCAACGGTAGAGATCTGGCTGTTATTAACAAGCAGGGGTTGAAGAGCACTTTTATAGGATAATGCTACTGTCTTATCCACGTTAAAAGAGAGTAAATTAGAGTCAGACCAGGTTTTTAACGTAAGCAAATCAGAAGTTATAGTTGCATGAAGAGATGAAATAGTTGAGTTGCTCCAAGTGATACTGGTATCATCAGCAAAAAGAAAAATTTTTCCATCGATTTTTAAGTTAGTGATGTCATTTATAAAGATAAGGAACAGTAGAGGACCCAATACTGAACCTTGTGGTACTCCACATACAATGTTTTTGAGACTAGAGTCAATATCATTTGCTCTAACTAGTTGTTTCCTATTATTCAAGTAAGATTGGAACCAATTCAAAGAAATACCTCGAATCCCATAGAAATTTAGTTTTTTAATCAAAATGTCGTGATTTACACAATCAAAAGCTTTGGCATAGTCACAGAAAACAGTGGCAGTATAAAGATAAAGATTTGATGGCCTATCAAATTTTGTTCTACAGATGAAATGTAGAAGGAGACTAGTAGAGTGACATGTGATACAACAAACTTGGCTTTGAAAACAATTAAGGCCAAAATGCCGTTTTTGAAGGCTGTGACTTGATTCCTTTATACAATCAATGACTAAAAGACGAAATAGTGTTGCTTTTTACAGTTAAATTATTCATTTATTTATAAAAAAAAGGTTTATTATTACAAACAAGACCTAAAATACAGCGTAAGACTAACTAACCTAAGCTAACCGAAGTAATAAAATAAAAGACTCTGTAAGCAAAATGCCACAAACGATGGTGGCGCTACAATAATTATTGTATAAAGGTAATCAGTCCCGGACTAGTTCCCTTTATACGCTCAACAAATATTTTATCATGCGATATTTCGCGTATGGTGAGAGATACAAATTTCCTTTATAGACTGATCGATCCGTCGACTATTGTTTAACAAAATATATCTTCTTCTTCTTCTACGGCACTACAGCTCAAATTGAGCCTTGGCCTCCTTTAATTTTTGCCTCCACCCTTGCTTGTCTATGGCTGTTCTTCTCCATACACGGACTCCTAAAAGGGCTTGTGCGTTGCTGTTTCCTGCGTCTTCCCAGCGCTTTCTTGGCTTTGCAACCGGTCTCTTTCCCTGCATTCTAGCATTCACTGCTCTTTTTGGTATCCTCTCCCATTGTTATCACATGTCCGGCCCATTGCAACAAAATGTATATCTCACTTTAATTTCGTACAGAAGTGGACTTATTCCCTTTATACAATAAGCGATTCAATTGAACTACTATTCAACGATAATACCTAAAGCACTCAACACTCTATAGATCAGTTTCCCAATCGTTCTCTCAAAAAACTTTGACCATTTTCTCCCCTGGAGAGTATCTAAAAGTACCCGGGAGAATGTGTTTTTTCTTATTAATTTCGATAAACGAAGTATTCCCATTAGATTAATTAAAAACTCCATAAATCACTTCTTAGAAGCACATAAAAATTTTATCAATATCTTCACAGACTCTTTTAAATCTAATGATGGTGTAAGCTCAGTAGTCCAGGGTAATAAGGTTTTTTCCATGGCACTCGAGCAGCCAGGGTACTGAAGCGTTTTTTCGACAGGTAATACCTATGAGAACAAATTGTAACTATTTCCTGCGTAGGATCTGGCGGCCATTTTTATTTATAAACAATTAAGTGTCAAAAAGTGGCATTTTTCCATTTTTTTTCAAATCAATGGAAAACAGTGAAAGTTATGGTTTTTTTAGTACAAATATCTTCGATATTATGGAAAAAGCTTTAAAATGACGTATTAGAAAGTTTGATATACTCATTTATTGTTAATATAATTGCGAAAAAAGGTCGGAATTGCAAAAAAAATTAATTTCGCAATATCTATTGTAAAAATTAGTGTACAGCTTTGAAATTTTTGTCATATAAGGGTTCTTTGGTGCTTAATATGTGATAAAAATTTCAAAGCCATTCATTCAATTGTTTAAATTTTATTCAAATTGTTTATCCCAGAGAGCATTTTTTTTACAATAACATAAGTCAGAAAAAAATGACGTTAGAACCATTCCACAGGTGTCAAATAAAAGAGCATGGGCTATATTTTCAACTTGGTTTAAAAAAAGCGACAAAAAAATTCATTTATTAGTAATAAATAATTATGCAAAAGTATCGTAAATCTTTCCTTATAAACTTTTTATTTTGTTATATAAGAAATTATATATATTTATTACAATTTTTTATCAATTATGATATAAATAACATTACTTGGTAGTTGTGCACTTAAAACAGGGTAAAAAAGTTAATTTTTTTGGAAAAAGTTATTCAAAAACTTTATAAGGAAAGATTTACGATACTTTTGCACAATTATTTATTACTAATAAATGCATTTTTTATTCGCTTTTTTTAAACCAAGTTGAAAACATAGTTCATGCTCTTCCATTTAACACCTGTGGAATGGTTCTAACGTCATTTTTTTCTGACTTATGTTAGTGCAAAAAAAATGCTCACTGAGATAAACAATTCGAATAAAATTTAAACAATTGAATGAATCGCTTTGAAATTTTTATCACATATTAAGAACCAAAGAACCCTCATTTGACAGAAATTTCAAACCTGTACACTAATTTTTACAGCAGTTATTGCGAAAATAATTTTTTTTGCAATTCCGACCTTTTTTCGCAATTATATTAACAATAAATGAGTATATCAAACTTCGTAATATGTCATTTTAAAGCTTTTTCCATAATCTCAAAGATATTTGTACTAAAAAAATCATAATTTTCACTGTTTTCCATTGATTTGAAGAAAAAGGGGAAAAATGTGATTTTTTGGCAGTTAATTGTTTATAAATAAAAATGGCCGCCAGATCCTACGCAGGAAATAGTTACAATTTGTTCCTATAGGTATTACCTGTCGAAAAAACGCTTCAGTACCCTGGCTGCTCGAGTGTCACGAACATGGTATATTTTTGTCTTATTACCCTGGCCTACAGCTATAATTTCCCCAACGTCTAATTTTATGTTCAAACGTCCCTTATCTTATTCTTAAAGATTCTTTTAGATTTATCGTAGCCATACAACATCTATACTCCAAATATCCCATAGAAACGAAAAATTAAAGTAGTCACACTTCGTCGAGTGTGTGAGCAACAGAAATTTTTGGACCAATGAAAGAGTACACCCGTGTTGAGCTGGCCCCCCCCCCCCACTTGCAAAAATTAAAAAACAAATAGCCCTGATTTATGAGCTATTTATGAGCTCTCATATTCCGCAAACTAAAAATTTTGAGCTCGTTCCACTGAGCAGGAATTTAATACCCTAGTGGGGGGGGGGTTGAGTCAGCCCCCCCCCCACTACTTAAAAATAGGAATATTGAATCGGTTCTTGCGGCAGAATTACGAGCTATTTATGAGCTCTTGAAATTATATAGTTTCGATTTTTGAGCTCATCCCCTTCTCCCCCAAACAACCCTTTAATTGATTTAACTTAAGAGAAAGATGCTGAGAAAACTTAAAATATATCGTATTGCGGATATAATTCATATAGCTTATATACTCTAAGAATAAACTATTAAATCAAGAGCATTTCGATTATTGAGCTACAACCCCTTCGCAAGAAAACCACCCTATCTTCCCGGCTTAAGAGAAAGTTGTACTTAAAATGCATTAAACTAATTATTTGGCGACTACATATCATTTAATAATTTATAAGCCTCCAAATTACGCGCATTTAGATCAGTAGATTGCAATTTATTTTGTATAGTGCAGTCACTGAAGGTAAAAATTAACGATTACCTTCAATTTCGGTGAACCTTCATCGATTTTCACGAAAATTGGTCAGTAGTTAGAGGATACGTCAAGAAACAAAGGTGACATGGTACCACCTTGCGCCTTTACCCTGAGGGTGGATACCGCCCCTTCTCGGGGGTGCAAATTATTTTATAAAAAATAAATGCACAAATCAATAAAAGAACAAATTAAAAGCAAAATTTATTATATAAAGTTAATAAAATAAGTCAATACTTTTTAAGTTATTAAAGATCAAAGATTTTAATTATTTGTGAAAAAAATGCATGTTTTGAAAAGGTTTTTTGTAAATCACTGAAAAACTTTAAGTTTTTACAAAAAAGTTAATAGTAGTTTAATTCGTATAGCTTATATTCTAAGAATAAACTCTTAAATCACGCGTCTTTCGATTATAGAGCTACAACCCCTTCGCAAGAAAACGACCCCATATTTCCGGCTTAAGAGAGAGTTGTTCTTAAAATAATTTAAATTAATTATTTGGCGACTACATATCGTTTAATAATTTATGAGCTTGCAAAATATACGCATCTCAATTATTGAATTGCCATTTTCTTTCTATAGTGCAGTCACTGAAGGTAAAAATCAACTAGTACCTTCGATTTCGGTAAATCTCCATTTATTTTCACGAATTGACAATAACAACTTGGGGTTTTAGCCTGGGGTATATGTCACCCCTTCTCGGGAGTGAAAATTACTTTATTAAAAATAACCCCACAACTCGAGAGAGGGACAAATTGTAAGCAAAATTTGTTATATAATATGATTAAAATAAATCAATACTTTTTGAGTTATTAAAGATCAAATATTTTAATTTTTGGAAAGAAAATGCATGCTTTAGAGCGATTTTTCATAAATGACTCAAAAACTGTAAGTTTTTACAAAAAAGTTTTCATCACTAAAATTGAAGCTAATAAAAAATATAATAAATTGCTTACTTGAAAAACCCTTTAATGTTAATTTAAAGTAAGTTATTGGTAATTAAATGTATATTTTTTTCCGCGACTCTTAAAATCTAGGGGTTCAAGCTTAAATAACGGGAAAGAGATGCATTTTATATCACTTAGGTACTAAATACTTGTCAAAGTACTTAGAAATACCTATAAAAAATAAGATGCAGAAAAAGTTGATAGTATCAAAATCCGCTCACCAATTTTCGTGAAAATGAATGGAGATTTACCGAAATCGAAGGTACTCGTTGATTTTTACCTTCAGTGACTGCACTATAGAAAGAAAATGGCAATTCAATAATTGAGATGCGTATATTTTGCAAGCTCATAAATTATTAAACGATATGTAGTCGCCAAATAATTAATTTAAATTATTTTAAGAACAACTCTCTCTTAAGCCGGGAATATGGGGTCGTTTTCTTGCGAAGGGGTTGTAGCTCTATAATCGAAAGACGCGTGATTTAAGAGTTTATTCTTAGAATATAAGCTATACGAATTAAACTACTATTAACTTTTTTGTAAAAACTTAAAGTTTTTAAGTGATTTAAAAAAAACCTTTTCAAAACATGCATTTTTTTCACAAATAATTAAAATCTTTGATCTTTAATAACTTAAAAAGTATTGACTTATTTTATTAACTTTATATAATAAATTTTGCTTTTAATTTGTTCTTTTATTGATTTGTGCATTTATTTTTTATAAAATAATTTTCACCCCCGAGAAGGGGCGGTATCCACCCTCAGGGTAAAGGCGCAAGGTGGTACCATGTCACCTTTGTTTCTTGACGTATCCTCTAACCACTGACCAATTTTCGTGAAAATCGATGAATCGATTTTTTTTGCGAAAGCTTAATTGCAAAATTTATTTTAAAAAATCTGTTAAACCGATCTTAATGAAATTTACAGTATTGTTTTACTGTATCATAAAATTTTTCTGGGTGAAATATGAAGATCCTAAGTGTAGCATAAATGGTTGAAAAACGTAAAATGCAAATTATTGTTATTTTGCAACAAGGATGACTATTTTTTAAATTTTTAACCAATTCTATGTTGTAGAAAATTTAATTACGCAACTTTTATCTTAGTACAACTTTTCTAGGAAATGAATAGTTTTAAAGTTATAATCAAAAAACGAAGAAAAAAATCGAATATTTCCTTCATTTTTTGACATTTTGATTATTTAAACAATGTTCCGGACCTTTTTGAGAGGGAGGATAACTCAAATATTATTATTTGAGTTATTTTCAAGCAATCTCTGCAAAAAAATTTTAGTCACCTCTCAACGTCCAAATGTACTAATATTTTTACAGATGCGCCCTGGTCTAGTAGGAAATAGCTATTTGTATAACAAGGGAGGAAAGTGCTACTTTTCCTCGCTTGAGAATGAAGTTTACTGCCCGACGCGTAGCGGAGGACAGTAATCATTCAAGGGAGGAAAAGGCACTTTACTCCCATGTTATACATATGGTTTTTCCACCTTCCTCAAATTAATAACAAGTCATTTTTCATTTTTACTTAATTTATTTATGTAACTAACCAACAAAATTTATAAAAATTAAAACTAACAAGTAGGTATAACATATCTGTCAACTGTCAAATATAAGTCAAATTATTAATGTAAACATTTTTAAATCAACATTTACTGTTTTTTACCAATTTTACCAGGTAGGTGGAAAACAGCTTTTCGATGGCTTAGCATGAAAACCTCGTATCTCATTTTACAGAAAATTTTACATGAGTGACTTTAATCTGAATTTTTGCATACTGTAACACTCTAATCCAAAACATAGGTATATGAAAAATGTATGTGTAATGATCTAAACGTACTCAAAATCAAAAATATGTAAAAATAGTTTTTTTGTTTTAAGTTATAGTATGCTATATGCTATATATATAGTATGCTAGTATAGTATGTTATATTAAGTTTAAAGTCTCTCCTGTAAAATTTTCTGTGAAATGAGATACGAGGTTTTCACACTAAGCTATCTTTTTCCACTTCCTTATTGAATATCGAAACGGATGGAACAAATTGTTTTTCAAACCATTCCTTAAAAAGTGCACTATTCATCCATGCTTTCCAGGCTAATTTTCGGATAATCCAAACCGGCTGCCCCCCCAATTAGTTCGGATTTGCGGGGTTCTCTGTATTAACTTAGTATTAAATAGTGACAGGAAAATTTCTAACATTAACAAATTGTACAGGTGTCTCTGGTACTCTGGTAGTGTCCACACTACTCATTTTATACATTTCAAGGATGGCCGCAGCTATAGACTCTGTTTGTGATTACCGACAACAGTTAACAACGGGTGCATCTTACACCTTTAACAACTATGGTTCTCCAAATAGCTATCCGATTGGAAGTGACTGCCGATGGTGGGTCCAAGGTGATGTAGATACTAGAGTCTATCTTACTTGCACGATAGACATTCCACTGGTAAGTAAAAATCATGTCATTTTATAATAATAATGAAGCTTAAAGTACCTATATTATTCAATTCAATGAGTATAATATTGTGTATGTTAAGGGTATTTTTTATCACTTAATTGGGAACTTGCACATTTTGTTTTATTACATAATAATGTTCAGTTTCGTTTAAAAATAAGGTTTCCAAAATTTCACGCCTTAAAACCTCATGATAACTTATACTAAATTTACAATGAATATGCAGTAGAAATAAACAAACCAAGACACTTTAAATGCTACTAGGAGCACTCTCGAATCATAATTTACAATGTATATACATTGTAAATCCTAAATAATTATTTCCAAAGTTTATACATTGTAAATTAGGATTCGAGAGTGCTCCTAGTAGCATTTAGCGTATCTTGGTTTGTTTATTTCTACTGCATCTTGATTGTATATTTAGTATAGAATAGTACGATAGAATTGATCCAAAAGATAGCGTAACCCAGACATCCAAAGTGAAAGTTATCCTCCAACACCAAATTGTTCTATATGGTCCACATAATATTCAGAAAAAAGTCACACCATTTTGAGCGTGGGTTTGGGGGGGTGGAGAGGGGGGAGAAATCGGTAAATTCGTAGTGCTTTACATTTTTCGGCAATATTTCTAAAACTGTGCGGTTTAGCATGAATAACCTTCTATACAAAAATGTTCTACATTAAATTTGAAATAAAAAAGGTCCCATGCATAAATCCTTCTAAAATGAACGGTTCCAAAGTTACGGAGGTAGTATAGTATAATTGGTCCAAAAAAAGGCCTGACCCAGACATCCAAAATAAAAGTTTTCCTCCTACACCAAATTGTTCTATATGGTCCACATATGGTTCAGTAAAAAGTTTGAGCCATTTTGAGCGTCCGGTTTGGGGGGGAGAAGTCGGTACATTAGTAGTTTTTTTTACGTTTTCCGTCAATATTTCTAAAACTATACTTTAGCGTAAACAATGTTTTATACAAAAATGTACTACATAAAATTTAAAACAAAAAAGGTCATTTACATAATTGTTATAAAATCAATGGTTCCAGAGTTACGGAGGGTGAAAAGTGAAGGTTTTCGATACTTTTTATATTTTTTGGACAATTGATGATAATTTTGGGTGGTGAGGTTGACGTTTCTTCAAGAACTTATCACTAACATACCATCGGCCACTGAAATAGCAAATTTGGTTTATAAAACACAATCCTGTTAAAGAAAATCAGTAGGGAATTTCCCCCAATTCAGTCCCCCCCAATTTGGTGTTTTGGAAAACTTTTACATTTGATTTTTAGGTTAGGCCTTTTTTGGACCAATTATACTATACTACCTCTACTCTGGGCTAATTAGCAAAATTCATGGAAAAGTTATTTACCAGCAATTTTATTGCTGGAATCGAATTATAAGATCCTATATATTAATAATATAGGTATGCAAAGTCTGCAGATAGTGTGCTACTTTTTTTATAAACAAAATGACGCCGACAAATCGTATTTTTTTCAATTATTGCTCTATAGCTCCGAAGATTTTAACTTTACAACAAAAACACCTTAATAAAAATTCACCCCAATTTAAGTCTGCATAGAGGCATGTTATTTCCGATTTGCTCCGAAGAAAATTCTCCTCGGAAAATGTGGGTTTTTCCAACAAAATCTCGAATTTTCAAATAAATTTTTTGGGCCAGTAATTATTTAACAATAATTATATAGCTTGGTGAAATAAAAGCTTTCTTGTTATAGATTATAAGTTTAGAAGCCGGTGAAAATGAAACGAATATTTTAGCAACAATTCAATTGTTAATTAACAAATTACGATCGCAATAATAACCAAAATAATCATGATACATTGATCAAACTTATAAAGATTATAAAAATGAGATGCTTATTTAATATTTTATCGAAAAAATATAAATTTTTCTTTTTTTTTGCATAATCTTTAAATTTTGAAAAAAAAATAGTTATAATACGCTGGTCTAATTAGTAAAGTACAAAGAAATGTTATTTACCAGCAATTCTATTGCTGGAATCGAATTATAAGATCCTATATATTATTAATATAGGTATGCAAAGTCCACATATAGTATGCTACTTTTTTTATAAACAAAATGGCGCCTACAAATTCGTATTTTTTTCAATTATTGCTCTATAACTCCGAAGATTTTAACTGTACACCAAAAACACTTAAATAAAAATTCACCCCAATTTAAGTCTGCATAGAGGCATGTTTTTTCCGATTTGCTCCGAAGAAAATTCTCCTCGGAAAATGTGGGTTTTTCCAACAAAATCTCGAATTTTCAAATAAATTTTTTGGGCCAGTAATTATTTATCAATAATTATATAGCTTGGTGAAATAAAAGCTTTCTTGTTATAGATTATAAGTTTAGAAGCCGGTGAAAATGAAACGAATATTTTAGCAACAATTCAATTGTGAATTAACAATTTACAGTCGCAATAACAACCAAAATAATCATGAGACATTGATCAAACTTAGAAAGATTATAAAGGTGTGATGCTTATTTAATATTTTGTCGACAAAATATAAATTTTTCATATTTTTGCATAATCTTTAAATGTTTAAAAAAATTGTTATAAACAAATTAACATTTCTCAGAAATTGTTTATTATATTCTAATTTTAAAAAATACTTAAAATGCATATTTCATAGGTCTTGAAAATGAACGCTTTAAAAAATTTTTCCAACCATTTGCAAAAAAGTTATGAAACAGCAAAATAAATATACGAGTTCTCCGTTGTTTACAATTTGTTTTAATGGTTTCAAAGCTTAAAAGTGAGTCTATGGTACAACCTAATTACTCACAAAGGATGTCAAAAATTAGTGCAATGGTTATATTTTAATCAAAGATTAAAAATACTTCTTTTTGTAATTTTTAGCGCAAACGTAGGCCTGATACAGAGTCGGAGCTAAAATGTTCACTCGAAGCGACTGACACGCAGCATACATTATTTATTAAAAGTGTACATCACGCGGCCGGTCGTCGCTCCGAGTGAAAATTTTAGCTACAGTACTGTGTTACTCTACTTTCGCGCGTGTAAATTACAAAAAAATATATTTATAATCTTTAATTAAAATATAACTATTAAACTGATAATCGATATTTTTTTGTAAATAATTAGCTTGTACTTTAAACTCACTTCTACGCTTTGAAAGAATTAAAAAAAATTATAAACACAGTAGTAATCGTATGTTTAATTTGCTGTCTCATAACTTTTTTACAAATAGTTGCAAAAAAGTTTTAAAGCATTCATTTTCAAGATATTTGAAATGCGCATTTTAACTATTTTTTAAAATTATAATATAATAAAAACTTTCTGAGAAACGTTAATTTCTTTATAACTATTTTTTTTAAACATTTAAATATTATGCAAAAAAATATAAAATTTATATTTTGTCGACAAAACGTTAAATAGGCATCTCGTCTTTATAAGATTTCAAAGCTTGATCAGTGTATCATAATTATTTTGGTTATTATTGCGACCGTAAATTATTAATTAACAATTGAATTGTTGCTAAAACATTCGTTTAATTTTCATCAGCTTCTGGAATTATAATCTAAACCAAAAAGGCTTTTAAGTCACCAAATTATTTAATTATTGGTAGATAATTACTTATCTAAAACTTTATTTGAAAATTAAAGATTTTGTTGGGAAAACCCTCATTTTCCGAGGGAAATTTTTTGTCGGAGCAGATCAGGAGAAACGCGACTCTATGCAGAATTTAATCACGGTGAATTTTTATTTGGGTGTTTTTGTTGTAAAGTTAAAATCTTCGGAGTTATAGAGCAATAATTGAAAAAAACAAGATTTTCGTGCGCCATTTTGTTTATAAAAAAAGTAGCACACTACCTGAGGACTTTGCATACCTATATTATTAATATATAGGATCTTATAATTCGATTCCAGCAATAAAATTGCTGGTAAATAACTTTTCCCAAAAATGGTCTATTCTCCGATAATCAGCCCAGACTACTCAGTAACTTTGAAACCGTTCATTTTAGAAGGATTATGCATAGGACCTTTTTTATTTCAAATTTAATGTAGAACATTTTTGTATAGAAGGTTGTTTATGCTAAATCGTATAGTTTTAAAAATATTTATGAAAAACATAAAAAACTACGAATTTAGCGATTTCTCTCCCCCCCCCAAACCCGACGACGCTCAAATGGTGTGACTTTTTTCTGAACATTATGTGGACCATATAGAATAATTTGGTGTTGGAGGATAACTTTCACTTTGGATGTCTGGGTTTGGGTCTAGTTATACCATACTAAGAAGTACAAACATTTAAAATCTTCTTTGTATTTAAATCATTTCAAACGCGTACCCTTGTGACGTCATATTATTATATTTTGTAATGACAGTTTTCATGTCTAATGTAAAATTAGATATCATTCTGTTTACTTAGGAATTTAATACAGTTTTTGAAGAGATAGTATTGAATTGTGTGTGTGTTTACTATGGAGAATAACAGTAGATACTATAAGTGTTGTTTTAGTACCATTGTGTTAAAGTATAACCATTAAAAAGCCCAATAAAATATTTATTGTCAGTCGATAAGAAACATCGTTGAAAGTGCATACTGAACTATTTTCAGTTCATTCTCAAAGTCTTCATGCATGTGAGATCATTTTTTTTAATGTAAATTTAATATCTTTTGTCTGCGTAATAGTTTTCTAATAAATCAAGTGTATTTTGAACAAAAAGGAAATATAAATTTTGGTATATTTTGGTAGGTGTGAATTACATATTCAATTATATTTTTAATACCTATATAATATTTTTCTGGAACTGTTTTTACTATAAAATTAAAATAAACTAATCATAATAATAAAGATCTATGCTCATACTTAATAGATAAAAGTTTTCATACCTACTGCCCTTTAGAAAAACCCTCTTTTGTCTAAAAAAAAAACAAAAACACTCAAATATTATGAAATATATCGTTCACAGCAACTATCCAAAGATTTATAAAACTGAGGTACACCATAAAATGATTGCAACAAGTAAAAGATTATCAAACATAATGAATTAATGGCGCGGACCTCAAACATTATAATGATATGACGTCACGACCAATGAGGGTGTGTTTTGGGCTGGCTGCTACAATTTGAATTATCTCTCGACTTTAATAGTCTTTAGGGGCCAAACGACACACAAAAACAACGTTTTTCTTTGATATTCTATTCTTCTTTGTGATTTATAGCATTTTTTCGAATTTAAAATTTTATGCAAGTTCCCTACTGTTTATTTCTATATGTCGCCAACCATATGCTAATTATTGTTGCATTTGTTTATTTTTTAATGTATTCAACTTTATGTGTTGAAGTCAACAGGTTACTGTTTTTTGAAGCAACAAATCATTGGACCAAAATTCCAGAACTGCCACTTTAAACCTTTGTCCATCTACTAACAGATGAATATTCTAAATAATATATTAAATTATCATGAACATGCCATCAGAACTGAATCCCGGAGCAAATTGATGCAAACAGATTATTCAGGGCCTTTTGAAGTTTCTGAACACGAGTATACCATACGAACCAACCCCCGAACCACCTGGTGCCCAGGTTCGCTACTAAGGTACCTTCTGGAGTTTCGAGGGATTTAGCACAAAATTAATGCAAACAGGGGTATTTGGGGTTGAGTTTTTTGGATTGTGCTAAGTGTAACTGCTGTGCCCGAGTTAACTGTTAAGTTTGTTAAAAAAGAATATTGTAGGTTTTTACAAGATCTATACGGCTGTTAATATTAAATCCTTTTAAAATCCTTAGTCACCAAAAGAGGTGAGATTGAAAGGGTTGGTAAATGTGGTTTTGGCATGTTATTACAAGTTTTAATTGTAAATAGCTCACTCAATTTTTGCCATAGAAAATTTTTTTGAAACTATGTTTTTGGGAATTAAATAAGCTACAATTTCATATTTAAATATTTTTTCGTATCTCTGATGCTAATCTTTCTATTCTGAAAAAAATGGCATTTTTACCAAACTACAAAAACTCGTTATTCGCTTTTAACTCCATTTTTTTAAAAACTAATCATTCTAAGCTGATCTAACTTCTAGAACCTATTAATAATACATAAATAAAGAAGACCAAATCAGGTCAATGACTAATTTTAATTAGGGTGGTGAATAGAGGGTTGTTTTCGATCAGTTTTTACTGAAAAAAAATATTCACTGACATTATTTTCATTATAACTCACTGAATTTTTGAGCTAGAGACTTTTCTTCATTTCTGGAGATAGATACTTTTAAATACTTTAAATTAGTTTAAACAAGTTATCCTCAAAAAATGCATAGTTTTCCCCTCTTTTGACTTTGAAACTACAATATTTGGCATTTGACGAAGAAGAGCTAACATATAATAAAATATAGCTCGATTACTATTGGTCTAAAAGAAAATTAAAAAAAAACGCGTTTGTTTATTTTTTTAAAAGGTACGTTTTTGTTAAGTTTAGTTGTTTTGATAAAACGAAAACTTTTAAGTTATTAGCAGAAAACTGAGTAAAAACATTGATCATTTCGAATTTCGATATAAAACTAACACTTTCGATAGCGAATAAATCAAAAACTACTAATTTTATCCAAAAAATGTATAGACCGTTTTTTGCTTAGATTGAATGTTTTTACCAACTTTTGCGGTCAAAATATAATAAAAAATTTCCACCCCCCGAGATGGGGTGGAAACCACCCCCATGGTAAAAGCGCCTTTTGGAATCATATAGATTTTGACCCTTGTATTATCCACTACTTATTCTCAAATTTTCAAGCAAATCGATCCATCCTGTAAAAATTGCGAGGTTTTGTCCTATTTTAAGCTTCATTAGTTGGACTAACTGTTGGTCGTCATCCTGAATACAATACAAAAAGTTGCAACTCGATAGGTACTGCATTTAAAAATTAATTTATTCCAGTGTTTTTAGTGCTAAATGCCTTGGTCTACACGTTTACAATTTTTAGTCATTAAAACTCATTACGTAGTCTTTATACAAATCTAATACTGTTGCTACACTATTTTTGACTCAGTAACACAAATTACTTTATTATCGGTTGAAATTTCAAACTTATGTACTTACATAAATATAAATCAGACTACTAGTTCACTTCAGAATAATTTAATAATAATGTTTTAAAATCAAGTTTGTGAAACTCATAGATAATATTAGCATATTTAAATTTAAAAATATCTACATTTAAAATTTCAAGCGCACAAATAACACAATATTTAAATTTTTGTATGAAGCAACGTAAAATCAAAAAAGTTAAAATCTGTGGAATAAAAATATAACTTACCTAATTAGGCCATTAAAATGTTACATAGTCCGGTCCTGATAGCAAGCAAATCTTACAGCTTTATATCACTCCTGACAAATTTATACATTCAAGTAGTTAAAAGTTGAAATATAATTTAATTTTTACATTGTTTGCAAGATAAAGTTTAAATGTGACAGTGTGTTAAAAAACCAACGATTCTGTGAGTACAAAATTGCATTATTTATATCTAACCATAAAATCAGAAGTTAAAAGGCAATATTTTATCGATTTCAATCCAAATTATCGATTATCGACAACAACTTTTTGCTGATTCAAGTAATTAGGCTGCCGTCTAATTTTGTTAAGAGGCCAGGTCCGGCTTCAGATCCGCTGTTCCAATGCATGTAAATTTTCAACGGGACGATGGCTGAACCGGAATTAGCTACTACTTCACGAAATACACCGACTACGTCACATATCTCTTACTCTCATGCATTAAACAGTTTTAAACATCCTTCAAAAGACCAAGGTATCATACTTTCAACCATACAAGGAATACAAGTTTTCGAATATGTAAAAGCTGTTGGATCAATAGTACAGCCCAAAAACGTTATTTGGGCATCCAGAATCGCAAACAACCGCATCTGCATCTACCTCTCGTCTAAATATATAGTTGACCAATTTCTTAGCTCCCACAAACATGTAATTATTGACGGCAACCAAATTGAAGTAAGAAGATTAATAACTCCTGCCCAGAGATTAATCATATCAAGTGTATGTCCTACTATACCTAATAGCATAATTGAAGACCATCTAAAAACTATGGGTATAAAATCCGTCTCCAACATGACGTTTCTACGAGTAGGCATGCAAGACCCGGAATATAGCCACGTGCTTAGCTTTAGAAGGCAAATCTTCATAAGTCCTTTAGAAAATGCATCGATTCCTGACTCATTCCTAATTTCATTCGACAATACATCATATAGAATATACATTTCCATAGACGGTTTAAACTGCTCCAGATGCAAGACGGTCGGACATCAAGATTCTGACTGTCCTTCTTTATCATCATTAAGTAGTCCAATTAATCAAACGGAAACTGACCATCAAGTGAACGTACTCAACTCTGCCAATAAAGAATATAGCCAGCCAGAAGAACAACCACGGAAAGAACACGAAGAAGGTACCCAGACATTAAAGGAACCGAAACTTAACATTACAAAAAATCACGAATTAACATCAGCCACAAACGACCAAACCACTTCCATACAAACAAACAAAGAACTACAGATTTCGTCACAACCACAAATATCCCAAGATTCAGTAATTGAAAGCGATAGAAAAATCTCTGAAGCTATTCATGTTACTAAAAGACAAATTTCCACTTCTCCCGAAATCCTTGAAAATGACCTACCTCCTCCCACTACTGAAAAACAAAAAAATAAAAAGCCTAAAACTCAAGATTCTATTCCAGATATTCTCAATGAAATTAAAGAAAAAATTGAAAATAGAATCCCTTCCTTCACACTTTCTTTTCATGAAATATGTGATTTTCTGTCAAATTCCCTTCACTCAAAACATCCTGAACTTATTGCTAAAAATTATTCAAATGAAAGCGATGAAATCAAAGAACTTCTAAACTTTATATATTCTCAAACACAAAATAAAAGTTTAAAAAACAATATTACCAGATTGAAGAAGAAACTACTTCTAAGCAGTCTTTCTTCTACTGACGAAACTGACTACGAATCAAGTTCTCAAGTAAATAGTTAAAATGGCCAATAATACATTCATATTACAGTGGAACCTCAATGGTTATTTTACCCATATAGAATCCATCAAGCTTCTTATAAACGATTATCTTCCTTTAGTCATATGCATAGAAGAAACCCATTTCAAACATCAAAATGTAACATTAAAAAATTATGTTCCTTTTCTAAGAAACCGAGTTACAGATCATTCAAGCGGCGGAACAGCAATTTTCGTAAGGGATGACATAGAGTCAACCGAAATACAACTGCAAACAAACCTGGAAATAGTTGCAGTGTCAGTCACCCACAAAATGAAAATCAATATTTGCAACGTATACTTACCTCATCCTACTGATTTAGATATAACTGAACTAAGCAATGTTTTAAACCAAATTCCACACCCAAAAATAATATTAGGCGATTTTAACTGTCACAACAGTACCTGGGGAAGTAACAAAACCGACAAATGTGGTAATCTCTTAAACAATCTCATCGACAATTTAAATTTAGTGTTACTGAACACTGGCAAATCTACTAGGTTCAATTCATACAATGGTACATTTTCAGCTATAGATCTCTCTTTATGCAGTCCGTCGCTAGCTACTTTATTATACTGGGACACATTGGGGTATTTATATGATAGTGATCATTTCCCTATCACAATAAACATAGATACTAATGATATATTGACTTTTCCAATTCACCAAACATGGAAAATAAAGTCAGCTGACTGGGATTTGTATCGAACACTTATAGAAGGACAAACAAACAACTTTAATTTAACCAATACCGCAAACGAAAATCTGGAACTATTTAATAATATTATTATTTCTGCAGCAACAATCGCAGTGGGGAAAACAAAATCAAGTAAAAGGCAGCCAGTTCCTTGGTGGAATAACGAAATTGCGCAAGCACTTACTTTGTCTAAACACGCTTTCAACGTTTATAAGAAACATAAAACTATCGATAACCTTATAATTTTTAAAAATCTCAGAGCAAAAAGCAGACAATTGATCAAGAAAGGAAAACGAGACAGTTGGAAAAAGTATGTGGCTTCAATAAATCCTTCCACTCCCATAGGCGACATATGGAACAAAGTACGCAGAATAAAAGGAACAAAATACTTCCGAGGCATAGATACGCTATCATACAATAACCAAATGCATTCAAACAAGGTAGCTATTCCAGAAATACTAGCAGATATATATGAACTTAATTCTAGTGATTCCAACTATAGCATATCTTTTTTAGAATATAAAAATCTAATGGAATCGTCAAATATACAAATCACCGAGAGCGACAATCCAATAAACAAACCCATAAGTCTTCAAGAATTAGAATTTTGTTTAAGCGCAAAAAATTCGACGCCAGGACCTGATGATATCCACCCTCTTTTCTTACGAAATCTTCCTCTAAATGCAAAACTAATATTAGTTGATATTTTTAATAATATTTTCATTCAGCACGACTTTCCTGATCTATGGTCGCAAGCAACTATAATTCCAATCCTTAAATATAATAAACCAAAAGACGATCCAAATTCCTATCGTCCAATCTCACTTACTTGCTGTACCTGCAAACTTTTAGAAAAAATCCTTAATTATCGTCTTAAATGGTATCTCGAAAACAATAACCTAATAAGTATCAGACAAAGTGGATTTCGTACGGGTAGATCCACAACAGACAATCTAATAACCCTTGAATCAGCTGTACATGAATCTTTTCTGCACAATCAAAAACTTATTGCCGTATTTTTTGACATAAGAAAAGCTTTTGACACAACATGGAGACATCTTATACTAAAAACACTTCAAGAATGGAATGTCCAAGGGCATATGTTGTCGTTTATTAAAAATTTTCTAGAAACACGAACTTTTCGAGTTAGAGCCAATGGATTCACATCTTCCAGACGAGTACTGCAAAATGGCACTCCACAAGGATCTACTCTAAGTCCTACACTCTTTCTGATTGCAATAAATAGTATTATACATCAAATAAAGCTGCCTGTATTTACTAGCCTATATGCAGACGACTTAGTCATTTATCTAAAAACAAATAATGTAACTCTGGGATCACATATATTGCAAACGGCCTTACATACAATTGAAAACTGGTCGCAAAACACGGGTTTTATATTTTCTGGCGAAAAGACACGTTATTTAATTTTTAGCAAAAGGAAAGACTATCCTAATATTCAATTAACACTTAACGGAGTTATGCTGAAGCAGTCAGAAGAAATAAATTTCTTAGGACTTTCTTTTGAACGTGACTTAAAATGGAAAAACCACGTAACGAATCTGCAACGTTCTTGCCAATCCAGAATTAACCTACTAAAAATGCTGTCAAATACCTCTTGGGGGGCTGATACAACAACTTTACTTAATCTATATAGATCATTAATAAGAAGTAAATTAGATTACGGCTGTTTATGCTACGATACTGCTAACAAAACATCTTTAAAAAAACTTGACTACATTCAAAATACGTGCTTGAGATTGGTTTTAGGTGCCACACGAACTAGTCCAGTAAGTAGTTTACAAGTTCTGGCTAATGAACTCCCTTTAAGCCAACGAAGGCAACTTCTATCACTGAATTACGTTGCCAGAATTTCAGCAAACAAAAGCAACGTAACCTACTCAACAATATTCTACAGAACAAATATATCTTCTGATCATTACGAAAACATTGCAAGAAATATGCTACCATTTCCTGAGCGAACAAAACGTATTGGTTTTAATTTAGAACAGTTCAGTCTCACTATACCCATTCATGTAAATTTTCCTCCCTGGATGATCAATCCTCCAAAAATAGATATGTCTCTAAAAGATCTCCCTAAACATTCCACACATCCCTTCCTTATCCAGCAAGCTTTTAAAAATTTAATTTCCAAATACCCAACAACTCATCGAATCTTCACTGATGCTTCCAAATGTGATGAAGGACATGCTGCAGCTTATATCTGCGGAAACATCAAGTCTACCGTACGAATCCCAACAAATTGTTGTATATATACCGGAGAACTTACAGCAATTCACCAGGCAATGAAAAAATGTGGTTCTATCCATGAAAGCAAATTTGTGATTATCACCGATTCAATGAGCGCATTACTTGGGATAAAACAGCTATATACAACTCACGCTATCCTTCTCAAAATCAAAGAAGAATTATCTTATCTACAGAATCAACAGAAAGATATTCTCTTCATCTGGGTACCTTCCCATATGGGAATAATTGGCAACGAGGAAGTGGACTCTCTAGCAAGCAATGCAACTACCGACCAAAGTATTTCTATCACAGATCAAATACCTTGGACTGATCACAAAGTAAATATCAAAGGTCATGTCCACAGAACGTGGCAAACTACTTGGGATCAGACTAACAACAAACTAAAAGAATGCCTAAGTCAAGTAGGAACTAAACTCATGTTACCAAGAAATAGAAAAGACCAAGTCATCATCAACCGACTCCGAATAGGACATACGTTACTAACACACAAGCATATCTTCAACAAGGAGGCCGCTCCGATGTGTACCAATTGCAACACGCAACTGACAGTGAAACATATAATTATCGAGTGTCCAGTGTACCAGAAAGAAAGGATCGCGTGTGCTCTTAGTGACAATATTAAAAGTGTACTGACTTCAAACCTAAACTCCTTATTAAATTATCTCAAAATGACTAAACAATACACCAGATTGTAAAGCATGTTTATATAATAATATGTATCTTACTGTTTGTGTATGTCCCCCCGCTAATAACCCTTAGTGGTTGATGCGGGTTTATGTGTGTAAATAAAAAAAAAAAAAAAAAAAAAATGTTACATTTTTTAGGCCATACCTTGCATTTGTTAGAGGAGTCAATTTTATTTCTTTAATATGTAGGTGGTATCAGTAGAAGTTTAAGTTTAAGTTTTTGGGGTCGGAACCCTTGTCCCCCGGCCGCCATCTGGGAAATGGGGTGCAAAGGGGTATCGCGCTATATCTCGTAAACTACCAACCTTACGGAAAATCTAATTAAACATAAAATGTAGAAAATTAAATTTTCTACAATTTTCTTTCTATTCCTTTTTATCGTCAGGTGACCAACAAAAAAGATATAAACAAAAATAAGTAAAAAATGTTTAACAAATTTCTTTTTGGAGGTTATAACTATTTTTCAGTTCATTTTAAAATAAAATAGCAGTTTATCAATTTTGTAGAGAGTTTTTCAGCGAACAATTTCCACTATAAGGTTATTTAATTCTATTTATGTGTATAGATTTTACAGCGCTCCAAACTTGACCAGATGCTCGAATGCTCACAGGGATACATTAAAAAAAAAGGTTAGGCTTACTTTTCTATCTATATAAATTTCTTATTCATACAATTTATTATGATTTTAACATTCTTATGCTATTATTAATGTATTTTTGAACTTTTCTCCCCACTATAAAACTTATAACCGTAAGCATATATAGAAAAACCCCAAGAAGTTGTTTGAGGAAAAATTCGCCGGTCCAGAAGAAAAATGACGCAACTGCAAAATACAAAATTCTTAAGAAGAACAAAAAAACGATTTTTGATATCAAAATTATAAAGTATGATCAAAATTAGTCATCCACCACACCGTGACCTGGACCTCGAGATATAAGCGTTTTTTGGGGTGTGCCGCTTGTCTATGAAGTAACATAACTTTTTTCCTATTGCATATTTTGACTTAAAATTTTCCAAAAAACTTCTTCATGAATCAAATTTTATTGCTCTGTTGGTAAAATTATAAACTAAAAAGTTTGTCACTCAACTTTTTTAACTAAACATGAAACTAACGAAATATGGTGACAAAATGTTTAAAAATTAACAACTTCTTTTATAATGTGTTTAAACATTTTGTACAAATTTCATTGTTATCTAAATACCTCAAAGATGACACAGTAAAAGTTTCAAAAGGAAATGTTTACAGCGACGAATGATACAGAGAGGTAAATTTGAAAAATCATAAAAATTAATTATTGGCATTTTTGTATAAAATTTGACTTTTTAGCATGTTCCACCAACTCTAGATAAAAATAAACTTCATATTCGGATTCAGCGACCTCGCAAACATAAAAAATGATCAACATTCGTAATTCACCTTGAATTTGATTTTCGTGGTCGGCATAACGTAATTTTAATTAAAGTATTGTTTTTATTGTATTCCTATGAGAATTAGAATCTGGTCAAGTTTGGAGCGCTTTAAAACCTAGATAATAAATAAAATTAAACAACTTTGTAGTAAAAAATGTTCATCGAAAAGTCCTCTACAAAATAGCTATTATGTTATTTTATTGTGAAATGAACGGAAAAAAAGTTATAACCTCCAAAAGGAAATTTCTTACAAAATTTTCTCATTTTTATTTATCACTTTTTTGTTGGTCACTTGACGATAAAAAGTAATAGATGTAAAATTGTAGAAAATTTAATTTGCTACATTCTATATGTAACTAAATTTTCTGTAGGGTTGCTAGTTTAGGAGATACAGCGCGAAAGCCCTTTGCAGCACTTTTTCCAATATGGCGGCCGGGGGACAAGTGTTCCGACCCCAAAAACTTGAACTTAAGCTTCTACTGAACCCCCCTACACATTAAAAAAATAAAATTGACTCCTCTAAGAAATGCACACTAAATGTAACATTTCAATGGATTAATGTATTGTTTAATATTTTGAGCATGGCCGGCGATATAATAACGGGCCTACAAGGGATGCACTGTCTGGAGACGCCAAATTGAGCTTTTGTTCCAAGGACGCCTACGCTAGTTTTGCAGACATATACTTATCTTATACCATAGCGCCAGGACTGATTTTATATTATATACTAAGGATTTCCACAGTTTTCACTGTATTCCTTCACTCAACCGTTCTCTCCAGCTCTTTCTGTCTTGCCAGTCCCCTTCCTGTAGATTTCTTCTCTCAATTGCTTCGTCCAATTCATATCTGAAGAATCTTCTGGGTCTGGGATGTGGAGGAGCCCTGTACCAGTGGCGGCTCGTGGCCTTGGAGACAGGGTCGGCAAGGTTTTTTTGTCTCCTCATATAGGTATACCATCAAACTAAAAGGCTTAATTCATCATAGGAGATTTTGTTGTTTTTTGCTTTTTTTTTTATTTGATGTACTTGACATTCTCTCTTGTTTCATGGTGTTTCGACAATAGGTGTTGATTCTTTTGAGACAAGGTAAGTCCCGTTTTTTTTTAGGCAGAAATTGGTGGTAATAAGAAAATTGATAAACAGTTTGTTGTAATGAATTGCAGTACTTACTACATAGAATTATACATACATATTGTGCAACTTATCCCACTTTCTGAAAATATTTGGACCAGCATAATTTTTAAGTACCTAACTTGTAATAATAAATATCTAGGAAATTCTTTGGCCAAGGTAACTTTTAAATTTTAAATCGTCAAAGAGGTCAAAAATTTGCAAATCTTCAAAATTCGAAAAAGGAGTATCTATTTGCATATAATAGTAGGTATCCAAAATTTCAAGATATACTTACTCGTTTTTCGAGATATGTACCATGTCGTTGTCTTTTTTGGGATGGTTCGGGAATACCAAGCGAATCCAAAACGTCACTGCGTATATATTGGAAACTACTATCATTACGAAAATCTCTGAGATTTTGCACCAGCTTTCGTATTCTATTTTTAGAATAAAGAATGTCAGTTGACTGAGTTTGAACAACAAGGGCAAATCTTGGGCAAACTCTGTCTTAAAAATATTTAAAAAAATATTGAAATAGTCATTAGTATTTAATAAAGTTCTCAAACCGATTGCTTCACGGATCGAGGTATCGCCACTTTCAAAATCATCGCCTTCGATAATAAAATCAAAAACTTCCAAAAGCTGTTCACGAAAATCTGCTACAGATACTAAAACTATAAGAGATAATCTGCTTAGATAAAACTAACCGAGATTTAAAATTTCATCGCGTCTGACAAACTGTTCGCTTTTTTTTTTCGAAACAAATTTGTTCCAAAGCAGTAATCCGTTTAGGTGAGCTAAACTGGCAAGAAAAGACGATATTCTTTATTTTTTTACACGTATCATGTAAAACTAAATTCATTATATGCGCATAATAGTGAGTAAATAAAGCTTGTGATGCAATAGTTTTAACTTTTGCCTGGAGACTATTCAATTCACCACTCATCACAGCAACGCCGTCATAAGATTGCCCCAGTTTGCCCTACCAATTTATTTTTGGTATCAAAAAATTTGAATCTGTTCTTTAAAACACCAAAAATATATTCTGCCTTATTGCTTTTACTCACATCTCTAAAACCTAAAAACCTCTCATAAATATTACCACGTAACGCGTATCGAACAAAATAATTGATAATTGTGAATGACATGATAATCAGAAGTTTCATCTACTTTCAGTGAAAAGCAAATGGTTTTCTAAATCTCAGATTCAACAACGTTATTCAAAATGTAACTATTTGATTATATGTATTAGTTCATTCTGTATTACGAATACACTTCGAATCAGAAAGTAAATAGGTATTTCTAAAACAATTTTATTAATTCTCTATAATTACTTTGATTTTTAACAAATGTTTCGATCCATCATGTCCACTAAATGATAATTCCTGACAACTTAAAAAAATTACAATATCAATTAAACGACGTAAAACGGCGTGATTATTTTTGACAATTTCTACCGATGCATGCTTCAAAATGAAACACCGACCGGCAGACCGAAATGTGCCGTACTTGCCGCTTAACCTGCCATGCCGTATCTGCTATTGCCCACGGAGAGAAGTAATGTTCGCTTGCTCATCGACTTATTTCGTTGAGTTTTACGTGTAAATTGTCAAGCTACGGATGAGTTAGGGACGGCTAGCCGAAAGGTCAGATAAATGGCTCGGATCATTCATTTTTTGAGAAGTCTGTTATGCGCAGGGATCACTTAACGCTCGGATTGATCAAATTCTTTTAAAAACCATGAATAAAATTTAGTCTGTATTATCTGATAGATTTTTTTTTATTTCACAGATACAAATATTTAAAAAATCTATATCTATAAATGTGTGGGTCGGCACTGCCGACCCTGCCGACCCTGACCGGCCGCCACTGCCCTGTAGTAATCCCTGTGTTATTCTTGTAGAGTGCTTTTACTGCTGCTATTAATCTTAGTAGGACTTCGATATTTTCCATTGCTTCCCATAGCTTGGTTCTAGGTATCTAGTCATACGCCTTCTTAAGATCTACAAAAGCCAAACGGACGGATCTTTTTTTCTATTAGTTGTTCGACCGTGTAAATGTATTCGAAGCATGCTTTCCCCGCTGTGAATCCTGCCTGGTCTTCCCCGATTTTATCCTGTGAGGATCTTAGAGTACTTTAAAAATTGTTTAACAGCAACCAAAGCTATGAAACGACGTTTCATAGCTTTGGATTCATATTTAACGTTTGCCACCGAAGAGAATTCTTTATCATGATTTCCAACAAATGTCGTACCTAGCGTAAAGAAGTCACTTTTATTCATAAAACTACCTAAGGGTTTCAATTCAGTTTGAACACTTCACCTAGTGCCCCTGATGAGTTTTGATATTAAACGAAACTCATTGTGTAGTAGAGTGGTCTTCGAAATGAATTGAATAAATGCAATCGTCGATTTTCTCATCTTACGGAATTCTCCATAATGGACGAAGTATCTGGCATACATAGTGTGACCAACTCCAATTCAGTCGAATCCGGGACAAGGCTAAAAAAAATACCTGAAATCCGGGACTTTTCAATAAAAATCGGGCCACTTTTTTCAGAAGACGATAATTAAAATACAGGAAAGAAAAAAATGTCCACCGTTTTAGTTTACGTAGAACTAAAATACCACGATATAAAATGCATGCGTTTTGGATGTGGCATTAGTATTACACTCTAGAAATTGTCCACTTTTTTTTCGTCCCAACAATTCAATTTGATGTGAATTCTTAGAAGAATAACGTATTCAAAATAGAATTTTACCAAAACGTTGAAAATTCGGATGGCCCGGAAGCCTTGTCCGGGACGCCGGGACACGACTTCGTAATTCGGGCCATGTCCCGGATTTTTCGGGCTAGTTGGTCACACTAGGCATACATAGATTTGTAGATGTATTGTGGGACAAAAGAGTCCCTCATATCGTTTCAAAGCTTTGTATAAAAGTTATAAAAAATTATATAAAAGTTTCAAAGCTTTCTCTAAATAACCGACAAGTAAAAGTCTCTATTTAAAAATTCATAGTCACGAAATAATAAAGGATATGTTGTTCTGAAGCTATTTCCTTGTGGCATTTTTATAATTAATTATTTAGATGGGAAATAAGCCACAATTAAATTGAAAAATAGTATATTAAGTATGGAGAACGGTAAGGGTTTTATACCGATCTAAGACAATTATTGTCTGAGATCGGTTACCCTTAACGTTCGACATGCTTATAACGTTTTTTGCACGATTAATACCACTATAAATTATAAAATTAAACATTTTCGTCATATTGACTAGTCTCATTCATTTTATCAAGATAGATACTTTGGTTGTTAGTTAGTAACTAGGGTGAATAACAACAATGGAGAATTGAGTTTTTATTTAGTTGTCAATAATTTTAAGTACAATTTTGATTATTATAAATTAAAATATGAGCGAAAGTGAATTTGAAGAAATTGAACGGGCTTGGGAAGAAGGGTGTTCCGCAATTATTCATACTAGTAATACTACTAATGTATGCGATTCTGCAGGAGTTTCTGTTAGAAGTGAAACCACAGTCCAAACAAGTGGGATTTCATTAAATAATTTAACAAATTGTACCATAAGTTTCAATATTAATAAATAATTCGTTAGTTTTCTTTATTCTTTCAAAAAATAAATTAAAATTAAGAGATTTTTTAACTCGACGGTAAGTGAATTACTTACCGTCGAGTTGTCACTTACCGTCGAGTTGGAGTACTTACCGTCGAGTTAGATTACTTACCGTCGAGTTGCTAGTAAATGTCACCTACTGACGTAAAATCTGTCACGGTAAACAGTCAAGAATGATCAATCGTGCAATACATTGATATATTAGTAATACTAAAATATAAAAATAAAATATATAATATAAAAATTCTTCTAATAATTTATTTAATTTGACTCATTTATATCGGCAATTCAGACATATATTATACATTTTAAAGTAGAAGACTTTAAAATGATATAGCCAATATTTATGAGTTGCATTCCCGGGACGACTTTACTGAAAGATAGTTCATTCGATTACATGAAATCAACCCCAACTCAACAACATTTTTGTTTAATTTAGTAGTATTTTGTATTTTGACAACGACACCCGATTTGGGCGTCGAAACCTTAATAAAATTATTTTTTTCAATTTAATTGTGGCTTATTTCCCATCTATCTAACTATGTTGGCCATAGTTAATAAAGGATATATTTATATTCTCATATATTCTTTTTAAAAATATACTAACGCTTTTAATTCTCTGTTTGACTCTTAAGAGTTTGCTAACTTATACGTTTTTGCAGACAAGTAACTGTGGCGGAGACAAGTTTAGAGTCTCTCTTATAGGTGATGGTACCTACTTTTCTGATGCTAGGAACTACTGCGGATTGCAAACAATATCACTAGTCTCTACGAGAAATACTCTCGCTGTGGGTAAGTAATATATTAAAGTTAAATATATTTTTTTTATTTATTTCTGCCTCAACCTCAAAGGGTCATTGGCGCAGTACAATTAAAAGTTTACAATTTTTTTAGTACATTATTATAGAATACAAGTATGATGTCAAATTGTTCATATCAGTTTCGTCACTTAATATTGCTTGTAAGGTGTCTTGTAGTTTATATTGAAGTCTCTCCATGTAACTCCACTCCAGTAACTTTTCAGGACACTCCAGTAAAATGTGGCGAACACTGAGCACAATATCACATACGTAGCACTGTGGTTTTACTTCACTCTCCAGCAGAGGTTTATGGGTGATGGCGGTGTGGCCTATTCTCAGACTAGAGAGAATGGTTTGATGTAATCGCTTATTTGGGATTTATTTCCAAGGTAGTATCGTATGTTTTACTTTTCGTAGTTTGGGTGTAGATTGATTCCATTTCGTCTGCCAAGTTTTGATTACCAAGTTCTTGATTACAGGTTTTACATCTAGATGTGGAATGCTTCTGATTTCTACAGCTTAGGGAGCGTTCAAGTATTACGTAAAGCGATTTTTGAAGATTTTTGACCCCTCTCCTCCCTATGTAACGCACCGTAATGGGGCATTGAAGTATTACTTAACGCAATTTTTGAAAATTTTTGACCCCCTCCCCCCCAACCTGCGTTACGTAATACTTGAACGGCCCCTTACGTGCTTGTTACTGCTTCTTCATGACCAGCAATTCCGATATGTGATGGACTACATACAAAGTTGACATTTATATTTATAGTTTGCAGCCGGTGTAATGCTGATTTAATAAGTAGTAGACTTGGATGACGAGGATATAGGTCATTTAAGGCAGTTACTGAACTTAGAATAATGAGAGAATTTTTAATATTATTTTCTACCACAAAATTTATTGCTTTGAGGATAGCGGTTAACTCGACAGTGTAAATGGTAAATGCAAGTTAATTTCGGGAGTTTAATTATTATTACTCCCTCTATGGTTTTAGAGGCATCCGACAAATTCGGTGTTTGTGTCTGATTGTATGAATTTAAGTAAATTGTTTCGAAGTCTAGTCTAGGGCCGGCGATAACGGGCCTGCAAGGGATGCACTGCAGGCGGGCGCCCCTGTTTGGGGGGCGCCAAAATGAGCTTTTTTTCTGCCGGTGCTATACAAAATACTAATTTAAAAGAAAACGAAGGACGCCTATGCTTCTTTTGCAGGCGGGCGCCTTATACCCTAGCGCCGGTATTTAGTGCATCTAGCTTTTGATTTCTTATTTGGTAAATTTGAGTGTAGTTGACAGAAGATTCAATAGGCTTTCGAGATCGTTGGTATAAGTTTTTATTAAGCTAATTGTTACTGAAGTATCGTCATATATTAATCTAGCTGAATTTTTTATATCTTCCATTACTTGAATTATTGATCTTATATCTGTGATTAAAGACTTTAGCTTTTTTAATTTTGGAGCTGGAAAGGAGCTATTTTCTGGGGTACCATTTGGTAGAGGGCTCATAATTTCAGAAATAGTTTGTTTGTTTGAAGGAGGATCGTGTGATATTTGTTAGGTGTCAGTACTTTGTGTAACATTGTAGCGGGTAAAATATGAATATCAGGTTTAGTCGATAGTGTAGGAGTAAACGAAGATATAGTTTGCATTAGGGGAATGTAATCATTGTTTATTTGATCAGTTGAGGTAGTTGGAGCAGTTGAAGCAGTTGGGATGTATTCATTGATAATTTGATCAGTTGAGGTAGTTGGAGCGGTTAAAACAGTTGGAATGTATTCATTGTTTATTGTATCAGTTGAAGTAGTTGGAGCAGCATTTTGTATTTGAGATGTTTGGGTTTCCGAAACAGTTGGACAATTTTCAGCCGAATGTCCCGCATGACTGCAAATAGTACATAAATCTTTCTCCATTACAAGAAATAAACGGTATGATATCATTTCGTAATTTACAATTATTGTTTCAGGTATTGATGAGACAGGGGGAGAAATAAAAGTATGCTTTCTGAAACTCAAAATATGTTTGTAATTAGGATTAGATGTAACAATTTTCAAACAATTGATTGGAGTTATTAAATTTTTTCCAAATTGGAAAGTTCATGTTCAACAATTGAATGTGGGATTGAAGGAAAAACATTTGATATCAATAAGCTTTCATTTGGTGACATTAATTTACGACCCTGAATTTTTTTATAGTTTACAGTTATCATTCCCTTGTTAATTTGTAGAAAATTGTTAACTAAAATTTCGCTTGCTAGGTAAATACAAATTCGACCATTTGACATTTTAGAGGAGAAAAGAATATTTTTGGGAAGCAATAAATCACCAACTGTAAACAAATTTTCTTCGAACCTTGTATTTTCCACCGCAGGAAAAATTATTGCTTGTGATTTTGACTGGAATTTAGGTACATTTTGATTTCTGACATTGGCAAAAGATTTTTTCATATTTGTAGTTGGTAAATGATGCTCCAGTTCTTGATCAGGAGCCCCAAGAGGTGGAACACTATTCATTTTCAATTATTATTGTCCTCGATATATTTTAAAACTTAGTCCCGTCCTGTCCCTTTGATACCAGTACTGATAGCAGGGAGGTGTAAAAAGTTGCTGCTTTATATCCAAAATTGATTATTGTTTACGTGGATTTAGCGTAAATGCTAATTATTTGGATTAATAGTACATTCTTTCACAGTTTTTGCGGTAAATTTTAAAGAACCGCTTGGATTGAGATGAAATTTGGCAGACTCATAGCTAGCATGTCAAAGAAAAAAAGTGATATTGTGCCAATGTGTGCTCTTGCTCTGGGGGTGAAAAAATATATGTGAAAAATAAGTCCGGAAATATATAAACTGATTAATTTTAAGTAACTTTTGTTTTATAGAGTTTTTTCGGCAAGTCAACACTTTTCGGGTTATTTGCGAGTGAATATGTTCATTTTTTAACAAAATAACCACGTTTTTAGACGGGTTTTCGCAAATAACTCAAGAGTAAGTATTTTGCCGAAAAAACGTTCTTAGGAAAAATATAGCATGTGAAAAAACAAAAAAAAATCGTGTACGCTTGAGGTCTCTGGACCTCGTAGTACCAGAGTTATAGCCAATGAAAAATAGGTTCATATTCGCCAAATTTCAAATAGGCTATTTCAACGTGAAATATCCAAAAAATAAAGCACTTTTGGGGGAAACCTATTATAACTTTTTTAAATTGTTTAAAAAAGCTTTATTTCTGTTTTTATAAAAAGTTTCTAGCATCAAATTTAAGCAAGTCAGGCTCAAAATAAAGTTGCTCCCTTTTGTTTTGGCAAAAAAAATCGGGAAGATCACCCCCTAATTGGCAACCTAAATGAAATTAATCGTTACCGCTCCACAAATTATTTAACTTAAGTTGTGTCTATATGATATGTAAGTTTAATTAACTCAAAGTGCTTATTTTTGAAAAAATTTGGTTTTAAAATAAAATTTTTAAAATTTTTAATTTTGAAAAATATGTTTTTTTCAAAATAATTTAAAAATTGTTAGAGATACCAACAATCTCAAAAAACAAAAAAGTCAGTATTACTTTTCTGAATATCTTCTGAGTATTTTTTGTTTTTCTGTAAGACAAAAATTGATTAAGATTTGGTGTTTCTAAATTTGCATAAACTCGTGATCCGTGACTCGTTCAACCCTTTTAACTACAGCTCTTGCAAAAATAAGGGCTTTATGCTGATGAAACTTTCAGATCATATAAACAATACATACATGAGTAAAGAAACTTGTGAAGTGGTAACGATTAAGTTCATCTGAGTTACTAATTAGGAGGTGATTTTCCCGATTTTTTACCAAAAAAAGGGACTAACTTTATTTTGAGCGTAACTTGTTTACTTTTGATGCTAGAAATTAATTAAAAAAAAAAAAAAACAAAAATGAAACCTTTTTTAAATACTTTAAATAATTTGTAATGATTTTTTCCCAAAAAGTTCTTCATTTCTTGGTTATTTCATGTTAAAGCATTCCATTTGGAATTGAACGAATATGAACCTATTTTTCATTAGCTATAACTCTGCTATTACCAGGTATAAAGACCTAAAATATACACATTTTTTTTTCAATTTTTTGCGGGCTATATTTTTGCTAAGAATGTTTTGTTCGACAAAATACTTACTGTTTGAGTTATTTGCAAAAAACCGTCTAAAAGCGCGGTTATTTTTTTGAAAAATGAACATATTCACTCGCAAATAACTCGAAAAGTATGAAAGTAAAAAGTATGACTTAATGAAAAAACTCTATAAAACAAAAGTTAGGTACTTAAAATTAGTCAAGGTATCCATTTCCGCACTTACTTTGGACGTATATTTTTTCACCCTCCAGAAGGGGTGGAAGCCACCCCCATGGCAAAAGCACACATCGGCACAATATAACTTTTTTTCTTTGACTTGTTAGCTATGTGTATGCCAAATTGCCCAAATTTCATGCGTCATTCCAAGCGGTTCTTTAAAATTGAGAGATTTTGCAATATTTTACCGTTAAAGAACGTACTATAAATAAATATTTGTACTCACAGTTTTTGTACTTGTAAGAACAATCACGTAGATTCACTCTACACGTAAAACTAGAATTACTTTGTTGCTTTGTAACACTTAAAATCTAGTTTTATTGTGAAGCTT